>NC_135233.1:1112099716-1112432930 GCF_051348905.1 Ranitomeya variabilis | reverse complement strand
GGCGAGCACCAAATTTAAGAGATCTTCTCACCAAAAGTCATTTCCAAAGACCTACAACAAGATTGAACAGGGGCGTTGTCCTTAGGGGTTCTTTTCCATGTGGGGACTGTAACATCTGTCCCCACATGGCTGTGACGCGAGATGCTTTTATCCATCCCATCCGTTTGAGTAGACATTCACTCAAGGCTTATATTAATTGTAAATCGAGGAACGTGATCTATGCTCTTATCTGTCCCTGCAAGCTATTGTATGTTGGACAGACGTCACAAGAACTCAGAAAACGGGTCCAGAAACATATTTCTACAATACACTTAGCGGCTTCTGACTCCAGGAAGGGTAAGGCCCTTACTCCAGTGGCTGAACATTTCCTGGCGCATCATGGGGGCACTTCTTCTGGTCTTTGGGTTGTGGGCCTGCATAAACTGAGTCATAATGAAAGAGGAGGGGACAAGCGTAGGATCTTGTTACAGGTCGAATCCAGGTGGATTTTCCAATTACAAACGGTAGCCCCATTCGGATTGAATGAGGAGCTTCTCTTTACGGGATTCCTAGGTTGATGACCAACAAATGGAATGCTCTATATCCACCTTTCCATACGTACATGTTCTCTTTGAGGTTTTATTGTATATTTTTGGATAATAATCCTCTTTTTGTTATTCTTGTAGTTTCCACATGGTTGCGATCTGTCCACATGGTTATGCTATAACCTTTGTATGATTTGGAAAATGGAAGTACCACTATTGGACCTCCTGTGGATCTCTATGGAGACGCAAGGAAGAACCTGCTACAATCTGATATTTTGGTCTGTTTTTTCGTATCCTTATGGGAATCCATTTTACCCACCAGGACTTCGTGTCATTCGGATCCGGATCGGACATTGGATTCGTCGGGCTTTATTTGTACATGACCTGATTGTTAATGGTACCCTTTGTGGGCATTCAAGCCGGATGGCGTCGCCGCAGAAAATGTAGAGGTCGTTGGAGCACCTCATGTGGTGTGCTCTTGTGGACTACTTCAGTACTATAACATGCGTTTGCTTCCCCAAATGGACATTCAGCGGTGAAGAAATATCTGTTTTGCGATTTGATATGTGTATGGCGGTATTATATTATTTTTTGCATCTTTACTGGCTATCGAGCTTTTATTTGTCGATACCAGCGGAGCTGTTTGTTTTGGTGGGAGGTTGTATTTATGGGACCGTGATATGTATGTTTATTCCTGCATGTCATATTTGGTCCACACATCTACATGGGCATGTGTTTTTTTTTTTTTCCGTCTGTACACCGGAATGTACATTTATTAACATTCGTTCTCTCTTTTAGGTGCTTTATTTACCATACCGGCTATTGTACCAAAATATATACTTGATCTTAAGTTGTGCCTTTATTCTTCTTGTTCCCTCTGTCCGTCTTCTATTTCATTCTATGCGCACCTTCGCTCTTGCTTCTAGACGCTTGCGCAATGTGACTCATTTGTGAGTCAGTTTTGCGCAGCCGCCACTTATCTCCATGGAGATTACTGCTACTTCCGGTATGCTTTTCACTATACCTAATTGACGCACGCCCCCGTACTTCCGCCTCCTGCTTCCAAGCGGTCCAGCTGTTTACACTCCAGACGGTAATTATTAGTGTTTATATATGTGGATTAATCACCACTTCTTTCACTTTCCCTGAGGAAGCCGCTGCGGCGGCGATACGCGTGGGATTTCTTCTGCCCACTCCATTTTTGGTCCTGATGCCGGACATGTTGGCATGGACTCTATCTTAGGATCATTTGGCCGGATTAGGTATGGGTTCTAGCACAGCTGTCGCTTCATTCAGCTGAATGCTTACACTTATGCATGCAGCCCAGATCTTATTAAGCTACACACTTCAGTATTATTTCTTGCCAGGTCTCCATTAGGTGGCTCGTGCTCTATCCAGTGTAGTTACTACAGAATATTTTAGTTTTAGGAGCTGTGTGTTTCTGGCTGTGCTAGCCTCTGAGGATATATGCTTATGCACACTTTTTTCATTGTGCTTACAAGCTATATGGCCATATGAATTTATTTCCTATTATTTCTGTGGAGTGTTTTTTTGTATGTGGTGTTGTATTTTAAATGCTTTTAACCTGTTTTGTCGTGGTGTTCCAATAAATAATAAATGATATTGTACTTTTCTACTATATTTAGTTGTGCGGGCCTATTTATAGTCCATTCTTTTCTCTGTTTTGTTCCATATTTCATGCATTGGACTTGGCTCTGCACACTTTTTCTTGTTTCTTATTTTTCTTTATACAGCGAGAGTGCACCCCTACATACAATAATTGTTCAAAGCAAAGGAACAACCAAAGAACTAGCAAGAACTTATCTTATGCTGAAATGGACAGGCCATCAGAGAAATCCAAGGAGAGATCTGAATCCAACCCAGAGAACATTGACAGCTGGCATGAACTACAGACCAGAGCCAAGTTAAATAGCAAGGCCAGGGGAGCCGATTAATGAAAGCAGCTGCTACAGCCAAACTCAAGGAGCAGCAGTTCCACTCGAAACCACCAGAGGGAGCCCAAGGGCAGAACCCACAAAAGTACCATTCATAACCACAGGAGGGAGCCCAAGAACGGAATTCACAACAGCTATGTGCACACGTATTCTGGTCCTCTGCGGATTTTTCCGCAGCGGATTTGATAAATCCGCAGTGCAAACTCGCTGCGGATTTACCGCAGTTTTTCTGCGGATTTCACTGCGGTTTTCCAACTGCGGTTTTCTATAGGAGCAGCTGTAAAACCGCTACGGAATCCGCAGAAAGAAGTGACATGCTGCGGAATGTAAACCGCTGCGTTTCCGCGCAGTTTTTTCTGCAGCATGTGCACAGCGTTTTTTGTTTCCCATAGGTTTACATTGAACTGTAAACTCATGGGAAACTGCTGCGGACCCGCAGCTGCGGAAACGCTGCGGATCCGCAGCGCGTGCGCATACCCTTAGAATTAGGCTATGTGCACACGGTGCGGATTTGGATGCGAATCCGCAGCGGATTGGCCGCTGCGGATTCGTAGCAGTTTTCCATCAAGTTTACAGTACCATGTAAACCTATGGAAAACAAAATCCACTGTGCCCATGGTGCGGAAAATATCGTGCGGAAACGCTGCCTTGTATTTTCCGCAGCATGTCAATTCTTTGTGCGGATTCCGCAGCGTTTTACACCTGTTCCTCAATAGGAATCCGCAGGTGAAATCCGCACAAAAAACACTGGAAATCCACGGTAAATCTGCAGGTAAAACGCAGTGCCTTTTACCTGCGGATTTTTAAAAAATGGTGCGGAAAAATCTCACACGAATCCGCAACGTGGGCACATAGCCTTAGGGTTAGGGTTGGAATTAGTTAGGGTTGGAATTAGGGCTAGGGTTGGAAATAGGGTTAAGATTAGGCTTGTGGTTAGGGGTGTGTTGGGGTTAGGGTTGTGGTTAGAGTTGGGTTAGGGGTGTGTTGGGGTTAGGGTTGTGATTAGGGTTATGGCTACAGTTGGGATTAGGGTTAGGGGTGTGTGGGGGTTAGTGTTGGAGTTAGAATTGAGGGGTTTCCACTGTTTAGGCACATCAGGGGTCTCCATATGCAACATGGCGCCACCATTGATTCCAGCCAATCTTGCGTTCAAAAAGTCAAATGGTGCTCCCTCCCTTCCGAGCCCCGACGTGCGCCCAAACTGTGGTATACCCCGACATATGTGGTACCAGCATACTCAGGACAAACTGGGCAACAACTATTGGGGTTGAATTTCTCCTGTTACCCTTGCGAAAATAAAAAATTGCTTGCTAAAACATTTTTGAGGAAAGAAAAATGATTTTTTATTTTCACGGCTCTGCGTTGTAAACTTCTGTGAAGCACTTGGGGGTAAAAAGTGCTCACCACATATCTAGATAAGTTCTTTGGGGGATCTAGTTTCCAAAATGGGGTCACTTGTGGGGGGTTTCTACTGTTTAGGCACATCAGGGGCTCTGCAAACGTAACATGATGACCGCAGACCATTCCATCAAAGTCTCCATTCCAAAACGTCACTACTTCCCTTCCGAGCCCCGACGTGTGCCCAAACAGTGGTTCCCCCCCACATATGGGGTATCAGCGTACTCAGGATAAACTGGACAACAACTTTTGGGGTCCAATTTCTCCTGTTACTCTTGTGGAAAAAAATTGCGGGCTAAAAAATAATTTTTGAGGAAAGAAAAATGATTTTTCATTTTCACGGCTCTGCGTTATAAACTTCTGTGAAGCACTTGGGGATTTAAAGTGGTCACCACACATCTAGATTAGTTCCACGGGAGGTCTAGTTTCCAAAATGGGGTCACATGTGGGGGAGCTCCAATGTTTAGGCAAACAGGGGCCGTCCAAACGAGACATGGTGTCCGCTAACGATTGGAGCTAATTTTTCATTCAAAAAGTCAAATGGCGCTCCTTCCCTTCCGAGCCCTGCCGTGCACTCAAACAGTGGTTTACCCCCACATATGAGGTATCGGTGAACTCAGGAGAAATTGCCCAATACATTTTAGGATCCATTATATCCTGTTGCCCATGTGGAAATGAACAAATTGAGGCTAAAAGAATTTTTTTGTGAAAAAAAAGTACCTTTTCATTTTTACAGATCAATTTGTGAAGCACCTGGGGGTTCAAAGTGCTCACTATGCATCTAGATAAGCTCCTTGTGGGGTCTAGTTTCCAAAATGGGGTCACTTGTGGGGGAGCTCCAATGTTTAGGCACACAGGGGCTCTCCAAACGCGACATGGTGTCCGCTAAAGATTGGAGCCAATTTTTCATTGAAAAAGTCAAATGGCGCTCTTTCCCTTCCGAGCCCTGTCGTGTGCCCAAACAGTGGTCCCCCCCCCACATATGGGGTATCGGCATACTCAGGACAAATTGTACAATAACTTTTGGCGTCCAATTTCTCTTTTTACCCTTGGGAAAATAAAAAAAATTGTTGCTAAAAGATCATTTTTGTGACTAAAAAGTTAAATGTTCATTTTTTCCTTCCATGTTGCTTCTGCTGCTGTGAAGCACCTGAAGGGTTAATAAACTTCTTTAATGTGGTTTTGAGCACGTTGAGGGGTGCAGTTTTTAGAATGGTGTCACTTTTGGGTATTTTCAGCCATATAGACCCTTCAAACTGACTTCAAATGTGAGGTGGTCCCTAAAAAAATGGTTTTGTAAATTTCATTGTAAAAATGAGAAATCGCTGGTCAAATTTTAACCCTTATAATATCATAGCAAAAAAACCTTTTGTTTCCAAAATTGTGCTGATGTTAAGTAGACATGTGGGAAATGTTATTTATTAACTATTTTGTGTCACATAACTCTCTCGTTTAACAGAATATAAATTCAAAATTTGAAAATAGCGAAATTTTCAAAAGTTTAGCCAAATTTCCATTTTTTTCACAAATAAGCGCAAAAATTATCGACCTAAATTTACCACTAACATGAAGCCCAATATGTCACGAAAAAACAATCTCAGAACCGCTAGGATTCGTTGAAGTGTTCCTGAGTTATTACCTCATAAAGGGACACTGGTCAGAATTGCAAAAAACGGCCAGGTCATTAAGGTCAAAATAGGCTGGGTCATGAAGGGGTTAAAGTGCTCTTCAAATCTG
Organism: Ranitomeya variabilis; assembly: GCF_051348905.1. Lineage (NCBI taxonomy): Eukaryota > Metazoa > Chordata > Amphibia > Anura > Dendrobatidae > Ranitomeya > Ranitomeya variabilis. Next base: position 1,112,427,316 of record NC_135233.1, on the reverse strand, counting down.
CAATCTGGTCAGACCTGAGCAATGGGGTTCCCTTCCTCTTGTTAATGGACAGAATGGATGGGGACTGTTGTGAATTCTGCTTTTGGGCTCCCTCCGGTGGTTGTAGGTTGTAATGCAGTTGCCCCTGAGTTGCAGTCCTGGTCAGGTGTATCTGCTGATTGCAGTTCTGACTGGGGTATTTAGGCGTGCAGGATTCATTAGTCCTTGCCAGTTGTCCATGGTTGCTGGGAGGTTTTGGTCCTTGTTTGGTTCCTTCTGCCTTCTGCCAAATCAGCAAAGATAAGTGTCTGGTTTTGTTTCTGTGGCACACATGCTGTGTGCTTAATAATTCTGTGCTATTCATTGTTTTTTTGTCCAGCTTAGATTGTGTCACTATTTTTTCAGTCTTGTTGGATTCTCTGGAGTGGCAGATATACATTCCATGTCTTTAGTTAGATTGTGGAATTTTTGTATTATCTGCTGTGGATATTTTTGGAAGGGTTTTAATACTGACCGCTTAGTATTCTGTCCTATCTTTCCCTATTTAGCTAGAGTGGCCTCTTTTGCTGAATCCTGTTTTCTGCCTGCGTGTGTCCTTCCTCTCCTACTCACAGTCAATATTCGTGGGGGCTGCCTATCCTTTGGGGTTCTGCTCTGAGGCAAGGTAGTATTCCTATTTCCATCTATAGGGGTATTTAGTCCTCCGGCTGTGTCGAGGTGTCTAGGGTTTGTTAGGCACACCCCACGGCTACTTCTAGTTGCGGTGTTAGTTCAGGTTTTGCGGTCAGTACAGTTTCCACCTACTCCAGAGAAAGTTCATGCGGCTCCAAAGTCACCGTACAACTGGCCAACTATGAGTTAAATGCATCTCAGAAGAAGGGAATAAAGGTGTTGAGTCATTTTTTTTTCTGCAGTTTGCTTTGCCTTTTCTTCCCTCTTTTTCTCTGGGTGGCTAAGGAGTCTTGTGTTAGCATGGATGTTCAAGAATTAGCTTCTCGTGTAGACCAGCTTGCTGTTAGGGTACAGGGAATTTCTGATTATATTGTTCAGACTCCTGTTTTAGAGCCGAAGATTCCTACTCCTGACTTGCTTTTTGGTGACAGGTCCAAATTTTTGAGTTTTAAAAACAACTGTAAACTGTTTTTTGCTTTGAGACCTCGATCCTCTGGGGATTCCCTGCTGCGTGGTGATCCACAGGATTGGGCATTTTACCTGGAATCTGGGAATCCGGCTTTGCTTAATGTAGATTCCTTTTTTCAGGCTTTAGGACTATAATATGATGAACCTAATTCTGTGGATCAAGAGGAGAAGACCTTGTTGGCCCTATCTCAGGGTCAAGAGGTGGCAGAATTGTATTGTCAGAAATTTAGAAAATGGTCTGTGTTGACAAAATGGAATGATGATGCTTTGGCCGAACTTTTTAGAAAGGCGCTGATGTGGCGAATTGGTCCTCTGCGGCTGTTTCTGCCTTTCAGGAGCTTAAACGTCGATTTACTTCTGCTCCGGTGTTGCGCCAACCGGATGTTTCTCTTCCGTTTCAGGTTGAGACTGACGCTTCTGAGATTGGCGCAGGGGCCGTTTTGTTCCAGAGGGATCCTGTTGGTTCCTTGATGAAACCATGTGCATTCTTTTCCCGTAAATTTTCGCCTGCTGAACGCAATTATGATGTCGGCAATCGGGAGTTGTTGGCTATGAAGTGGGCATTTGAGGAGTGGCGACATTGGCTTCAGGGAGCTAAGCACCGTATTGTGGTCTTGACCGATCATAAGAATTTGATTTACCTCGAGTCTGCCAAACGGCTGAATCCTAGACAGGCTCGATGGTCCTTGTTTTTTTCCCGTTTTGATTTTGTGGTCTCGTATCTTCCGGGTGCTAAGAATATTAAGGCTGATGCCCTTTCTAGGAGTTTTTTGCCTGATTCTCCTGAGGTCCTTTAACCGGTCGGCATTCTGAAAGAAGGGGTGGTTCTTTCTGCTATTTCCCCTGATTTACGACGGGTTCTTCAGGAAATTCAGGCTGACAGACCTGATTGCTGTCCAGAGGGGAAACTGTTTGTTCCTGACAGATGGACTAGTAGAGTGATTTCTGAGGTTCACTGTTCTGTGTTGGCTGGTCATCTTGGTATTTTTGGTACCAGAGACTTGGTTGGTAGGTCCTTTTGGTGGCCTTCTTTATCACGTGATGTGCGTTCTTTTGTGCAGTCCTGTGGGACTTGTGCTCGGGCCAAGCCTTGTTGTTCCCGTGCTAGTTGGTTGCTTTTGCCATTGCCGGTCCCTGAGAGGCCCTGGACGCATATTTCTATGGATTTTATTTCTGATCTTCCGGTTTCCCAGAGGATGTCGGTTATCTGGGTTGTTTGTGACCGGTTTTCTAAGATGGTTCATTTGGTGCCTTTGCCTAAATTGCCTTCCTCTTCAGATTTGGTTTCATTGTTTTTTCAGCATGTGGTTCGTTTGCATGGTATTCCGGAGAATATTGTGTCTGACAGAGGTTCCCAGTTTGTTTCTAGGTTTTGGCGGGCCTTTTGTGCTAGGCTGGGCATTGATTTATCTTTTTCCTCTGCATTTCATCTTCAGACAAATGGCCAAACCGAGCGAACTAATCAGACCTTGGAGACTTATTTGAGATGCTTTGTGTCTGCCGATCAGGATGATTGGGTGGCCTTTTTGCCATTGGCCGAGTTTGCCCTTAATAATCGGGCTAGTTCGGCTACTTTGGTTTCGCCTTTTTTTTGTAATTTTGGTTTTCATCCTCGTTTTTCTTCTGGGCAGGTTGAGCCTTCTGACTGTCCTGGTGTGGATTCTGTGGTTGACAGGTTGCAGCAGATTTGGGCTCATGTGGTGGACAATTTGGTGTTGTCTCAGGAGGAGGCTCAACGTTTTGCTAACCGTCGTCGGTGTGTTGGTTCCCGGCTTCAGGTTGGGGATCTGGTCTGGTTGTCTTCCCGTCATGTTCCTATGAAGGTTTCTTCTCCTAAGTTTAAGCCTCGGTTTATTGGTCCTTATAGGATTTCTGGGATTATTAATCCGGTGTCTTTTCGATTGGCGCTTCTGGCCTCTTTTGCTATCCATAATGTCTTCCATAGATCTTTATTGCGGAAATATGTGGTACCCGTTGTTCCCTCTGTTGATCCTCCGGCCCCTGTGTTGGTTGATGGGGAGTTGGAGTATGTGGTTGAGAAGATTTTGGATTCTCGTTTTTCGAGGCGGAGGCTTCAGTATCTTGTCAAATGAAAGGGTTATGGCCAGGAGGATAATTCTTGGGTTATTGCCTCTGATGTCCATGCTGCTGATTTGGTTCATGCTTTTCATCTGGCTCGTGCTGATCAGCCTGGGGGCTCTGGTGAGGGTTCGGTGACCCCTCCTCAAGGGGGGGGGGGGGGTACTGTTGTGAATTCTGCTTTTGGGCTCCCTCCGGTGGTTGTAGGTTGTAATGCAGTTGTCCCTGGGTTGCAGTCCTTGTCAGGTGTATCTGCTGATTGCAGTTCTGACTGGGGTATTTAGGCGTGCAGGATTCATTAGTCCTTGCCAGTTGTCCATGGTTGCTGGGAGGTTTTGGTCCTTGTTTGGTTCCTTCTGCCAAATCAGCAAAGATAAGTGTCTGGTTTTGTTTCTGTGGCACACATGCTGTGTGCTTAATAATTCTGTGCTATTCATTGTTTTTTTGTCCAGCTTAGATTGTGTCACTATTTTTTCAGTCTTGTTGGATTCTCTGGAGTGGCAGATATACATTCCATGTCTTTAGTAAGATTGTGGAATTTTTGTACTATCTGCTGTGGATATTTTTGGAAGGGTTTTAATACTGACCGCTTAGTATTCTGTCCTATCTTTCCCTATTTAGCTAGAGTGGCCTCTTTTGCTGAATCCTGTTTTCTGCCTGCGTGTGTCCTTCCTCTCCTACTCACAGTCAATATTCATGGGGGGCTGCCTATCCTTTGGGGTTCTGCTCTGAGGCAAGGTAGCATTCCTATTTCCATCTATAGGGGTATTTAGTCCTCCGGCTGTGTCGAGGTGTCTAGGGTTTGTTAGGCACACCCCACGGCTACTTCTAGTTGCGGTGTTAGTTCAGGTTTTGCGGTCAGTACAGTTTCCACCTACTCCAGAGAAAGTTCATGCGGCTCCAAAGTCACCGGATCATAACAGGGGACATTTGATTTTGTTGGACTATATGTGCCAAAAATTTACTTGATTGGTTACCTAATTCAAAATAAGTTTGTTTGGTAAAGAAGAGCTTTCTCTGGGCTTTTTCCCATAAACACAACAGATATTTCCTCCCTTTCTGAGCCATTTATGCAAAGAATTTTCAGAGGGTTTGTATATTCAGCTTCCAATGCTTTACAGTCCTCAGCAAGCCTTAGTTCCCCAATACAGGATTCCCTTTTAATATACGAAATTGTGGATTTAACACATTCCCTCAAATATGCCTTAAGCGTGTCCCATAACACTAACCCATCAGGGAAATCGGCATGATCTGTTATAAAGCCATCTAGCTCAGAGGTGTCAAACTGCATTCCTCGAGGGCCGCCAACAGGTCATGTTTTCAGGATTTCCTTGTATTGCACAGGTGAAAATTTAATCACCTGCACAGGATGATTCCATGATGTGGAATGCTAAAGTAATCCTGAAAACATGACCTGTTGGCGGCCCTCGAGGAATGCTGTTTGACACCTCTGATCTAGCTGGTCTATTATTCTGTCATGCTTCCCAATAAGGGATAGCCAGAATGGATGTATACGGAATCTCTTATGTCCACCAGGACCACCCAGGTGAAGGCTCAACATCAATGGAGAGTGATCTGATACTGCCCTAGGAAGGTAATCAATTTCACGTAGATCCGATAATACAGCACTATTTCCAAATGCATGATCAATTCTGGATAAACAGCGAGCGGCCGACGTGTAGCCACAGAATTCTTTCTTAAAAGGATGCTGCTTTCTCCATAAATCAATCCAGCCTATCTCCGCTATAAAAGCCCCTAACACCGTAGTGTCTTGGCTGCTGGCCCTAGGATTTGCAGTACTCATTCTATCCAAATAAAGATTAAGAATCATATTGAAATCTCCTGGGCATAATATCTTAGCATCAGGATATTGTGATACAAAAATCATCGCCTGGTGGAGTACTTCCATCTTAGCTGGAGGGGGGTTGTAGATATTGAGCAGTATGTAAGGTACCATATCTAAAAATGCATATAAAAAAAACACATCTTCCTTCCGAATCTTTCTTAATCGCTTGGACTGACCACCTCAACGACCTGTGTACCAGAACAAGCACTCCCCTGGAATAGGACGTATGTGTAGCATGCTTCTGCCATTGTATCCAGGGCTTATTCGTCTCCTGAGTCTCCTGAAGACACATTATCTGTGCTTGCGTTTGGCGTATCTGTGAGAATACCATATTCCGCTTCCTAGCACTCCCCAACCCTCTAATGTTCCACGACAGGAGTTTAAGTGATGCCATGTGGACTTTGTAGTAAATCTGTATACAGGTTAGTATTCACTTTTGAATCATCCAGCTCCATCACATACAAACCATTCATGCAAACTAAATTATAGGTGCAATGCTGGGTTTTATCTGAAAATCCAAGTAAACTCAGAATTATTGACCGACGGTGGCCACAAAAACAAAACAAGAGATGCCCATGAACTTCTTCAGACTGAAGCATAGGCATGAATGAACTCGTCATATCCTCCTCTATTTATCCGAACCACAAATAACAAATACAACGGATTTAACGCATACGCGTAAAGTAGCTCTGTCCACCCCTCTCCTTTTCCTTTCTCACCATTCCCTACCATAGGAAGACATTACCGGGATTCTTGGCCCGACCACTCAGCTTTTGCCAGACCTGTAGGGTAGCCGAGTTTTCAGACCAGGAGATGTGGCACTAATGCCAGCAGAAATGAGCGCCACAACCACACCTCCATTTTGAGGTCTCAATATTTACCATTATTCCTCCCAATAAGTAGGAACCCAGATGTCTGCATACACAGGACAAACATATCACATGAATATGTATCATGATAGTCCACAGAATAAAACTTTTAGGGGGGGGGTAGGTGTGACAATGTAAAATTAACCAATATTTTAACCTTTCAACAAAGCTATATGGGAGCAAGCAGTTTTAAAGATATACTAAGTAATCTTTTCAATTACCTAACTTGGTACATACGCAAGTATGAAATACAAATATTGCGAAAAATTAAGAACAAAAAGGTATAAAGATTCAATCAGCAATCACCATCTGAAATATGATGTTCAACGCACACCCTACAATAAACCTTGCAACACTGACATGTAGCATCATCACAACTTTTGGCGTCTTTCTTTCTTGGAGATCCATTCCTCTGCCTCCGCCGGGTTCTGGAAAAAAGTTACCCTGTCGCCATCCACCACTCTCAACCTAGCTGGGTACGCCATCGAATAAATGACAGAATTCTTCAGACGTCTCTTAACTGAGGTAAAGGAGGCTCTCCGTTTCTGTAAATCCGCCGAGAAGTCCGGGAACAACATCACGGTGGTATTTTCATATTTGTTTGGGCTTTTCTTGCCAATAGCAGAATATAATCTCGCTCTTTCCAATTGAGGAATCTGGCAAGTAGACGTCTAGGAGGAGCCCGGGAGGATTCGGTATTCCAGGCACCCGATGTGCTCGCTCCACCGCATAAGCAACAGAGAAGGTGGCCTCCGGGAATAAATTGCGCATCCATTTTTCCACAAAGCCACTAGGATTGTTCCTTTCCGCTCTCTCCGGCAATCCTATTATACGAATATTGTTTCTCCTCAATCTATTCTCCAGGTCATCATGTTTCTGGATACACATTTCCAACTTTTGTTCTATGACTCTGAAATGTTCTGGCAAAGGTGCTGCTTGGTACTCCAGAGTTGAGATTCTGTCCTCCGCCTGTCTGACCTTCTCTCCCAAATTAGACATATCATTACGGAGGAGACCCAAGTCAGTCTTTACCTCATCAATTTTCCCAGTCAATGAGGCTGTGCTACTCTGAATGGCGACCAGCTATATGTTGACTTTTGAGTTTATGTGCTTCTTTCTTCGGTTGGTCAAGACTCTGAAATGTTGACTTCTTAATGAGCCCTAGTTCATGTAATTTCAGGCTAGCGGACCAGGGAACCCGCTGACCCCCGTGTCTATGTATTGAACATTCTATATATATATAAAGAAGAGTCTCAGCAAATACCCCAAGATGGTGCAAAATTAGTCTCACCCTTTCGCTGAGTCGCCGGGATAAGAGCAGCCGTGACTTCAGAGCTTACAGGTCAGACTACCCCACCTGTTGCATGCAGAGAGTGGAGATAACGACAAGATTAGAAAGCTTCCAGTGCATTGAGATACAAGGCCAGGTGACCGGAGTGTCACAACCTGGCTTCTCCGAACATCTCCATGGACCCAGGTGACCGGTGGGTCTCAATCCTGGCTTTCCCAAACGTATCCATGGGATCAGTGATGGTCAAGCAGATCTGTATTCATTCAGATGTGGACATGGTCCCTTAAGCTGGCATCCTATAGAATGTCAAATCTTGTGTCCCTCGTGCTGGAGCCATGATGTCTTGCCTGCTTGTAGAGTGTTCCTGACTATGATTTTGTAAAGAGTCTCTGGTTCTCTTGGATATATCTTGCTAAAGAGGCATATCCCCTTTTTATAGTTCACAATTGTTCTTTGAGTCATTATTCACAGTTCAAGGTGAAGAGGTGAGTAGATTAACTAACAGTGTTTGATTATTTAGTTTATCCTTCAATGTTTGCAAGACAACAAACTGCATGGTCTCGTATAATGTGTAATCAACATATCAGCAAACATCATTGTTCAGTGACCCTGCATCCCCATTTTCCAACGGTAACAGTGCAATAAACTGTAGGAGCTGAAATAAGAGGTAAATAACAACCATTCATCAATTTACAAATATCAATTTAACCTACAAAAGTCAACATTTCAGACTCTTGACCAACCAAAGAAACAAATTCAAAAGTCAACATATAGATAACAGTCTATTCCTCTTAGCTTAATGAAAATATATGTATATATATTGCAGTGATTCTTAGTCTGCTGAACCGCCACACGACCAGCTCTACCCTCTCCTAGTGTATCCTCACCCATCCCCTGTAGACTGTGAGCCCTCGCGGGCAGGGTCCTCTCTCCTTCTGTACTTGTGTGTGCCTTGTTTAGTTCATGCTTATTGTGCTTATCTATATCTGCCCCTTTCATATGTAAAGCGCCATGGAATAAATGGCGCTATAAAAATGTATAATAATAGTAGTAATAATAATATGTCTGGATAATTAAGATAAAATGCTGTGTCGTCACATTGCTTTCCAATCTTAAATAGCCACATGTGATAGGTTTCTGATCATCCTTCTCCACTTATCGGGGACAGTCCATCAGCATGTCTTTAACCACAGAAACAAATGAAAGAGGTCTCGCCTCCATGACAGCAAAACTTTTTATCATCCAGTTTCCTCAGAGTGTATTCCATGGCTTTCTTGTGAATAAACACACGTAATTGACAAGAACCGACTTGTATCCATTGTGTCCACACATGGCATCATTCGCACCCCGGGGTTCCTGGATTAAATTAGATCGAGTGTCGGTGGCCTGGTATTCAATACGTCGAAACTGGCACAGCTCCTGAAGTTGCAGTGTCTTGCTGCGGTTATACATCCACTGTGGTCCTCTTCCTAAGGCAGAGTTGATGGGGATGGACATAACGGCATCCAAAATCTGTTGTGCATGCCTCATCAATGGTCTGTTGGGTCGGTCTGTATAACTCCCTGGTTGTGCAGCCCTGGACAGTGCCTGAGAACACAAGTTCTCTGCAGCTCGCCCGGGCTGAGTAGTATCCCACCACTGCCACCAAAATTTGGAGACACGGGGGGTCAGCAGGTGCTCTAGCTGGAAACCACATGTACCAGAGCTCATCTCATTGAATGCCCGCTCTTTTTTTTTTTTACAGTGGGCATATTAATCAGACAATAGAGGGTTAACGTAAAACAGTGTGACAATAATTTATTGAACCATGAACAAACAATACCATATAGAACATTCCCTGCAAATACACCAGATGGTGCAAAATTACAAAGTATCACCCTTCCGCTGACTCACCGGGATAACAGCATCTGTGACTTCAGAGCTTCAGGGCACGCACAAAGAGGAGGCACAAATAAGCTTAGGATGCTAACAGTCCATTGAGGTACAAGGCCTGGTGACCGGAGGGTCATAACCTGGCTTGCCCGAACATCTTCATGGAGCCAGGTGACCAGTGGGTGCCAATTCTGGCTTTCCCTAACATATCCATGGAGAAAGTGGTGACCGGTGGGTCCAAATCCTAGCTGCCCCAAACGTATCCATGGGTTCAGTGATAGTCAATGGAGCAGGTCTGCATTGTTTCAGCACGGGCCGTGGTCCCCAAAGCTTACATAGTGTAGAATGTCAAAACTGTGTCCTTCGTGATGGAGCAATGATGTCCTGGCTGCTGTCTTGTATAGTGTTCCTGGTTGTGGTTTCATAAAGAGTCTTTGGATCTCTGAATGTATCTTGTTACAGAGGCATATACCCTTTTATATAGTTCACAACTGTTCATCAAGCCATTATTCACAGGTCAAGGGGAAGGGATGATGAGTAACTTTAGTTTATCCTTCATTGTGTGTGAGTCAACAAACTGCTTGGCCTGGTTTAATGTGTAATCACCTTATCAGCAAATATCCGTGACCCTGCATCCCTGTTTTGCAAAGATAACAATACAATAAATTGTAGGAGCTGATATGAGGTAAATAACAACCATTCATCAATTCACAAATATCAATTCAACCTACAAGAAGAGTTAACATAAAGATAAAAGTCTATGACTCTGGGCTTACTGAAAATAGCCATCTGGATAGTTAAGCATTAAATGATGTGTCGTCACAGGCCTAGTGATGCTTGACACCAGACCCCTCCCACTCATAATAATGTGGATACCCAGGGTTGAGTTCAGGAATTGAAAAAGGGGGGGTGTCAATCCGGAAGAGAAGACGCTGGCCAAACAACATTTCCTCATCAGACTGATGAGAGCGCTCACAGGTTCGTGTTTCTGTCCTCCTGCGCAGCACCACAATGGTGAGTGTTCATAAAATTATGAGGACGGCCACACAGCACACAAGGCACCATAGTGGAGGAAGTGCAGAAGGACTTACAATGTGTCTGCTGTGCCATGCACTGTTGACTTCCCAGCATCACTGTCAAAGAGAAGAGGTTGAAGGAGGAGAGTGGACAGCATGGGACACCAACGCAGGAGCAAGGGAGCTGTTATTAGTCCCGTCTGCTCCACGGTGGGTTCTCCAGCCACCTCCATCTGATCTCTGACCTATATTCAGGTGAACGCCTGATAGATCTGTTTCATATATGTTTGTATGTGTCGTGTTTTTCGGACTATAAGATGCACTGGACCATAAGACACACCTAGGTTTTAGAGGAGAAAAAAAAAAAATTGAAGCAAAAAATGTGGTCATGACTCTCTTATAGGGGAGGATCTGCTGCCGACACTACTATAAGGTAATAATTGAGTTTACCTCTCCCCTCAGCAGATAATGTAGAATTATAGAAGAGTTTACCTCTCCACTCAGCAGATAATAGAAATATAGAAGAGTTTACCTCTCCGCTCAGCAGATAATAATAGATATATAGAAGAGTTTACCTCTCCCCTCAGCAGATAATAGATATATAGAAGAGTTTACCTCTCCACTCAGCAGATAATAGATATATAGAAGAGTTTACCTCTCCACTCAGCAGATAATAATAGAAATATAGAAGAGTTTACCTCTCCACTCAGCAAATAATAGAAATATAGAAGAGTTTACCTCTCCACTCAGCAGATAATAATAGATATATAGAAGAGTTTACCTCTCCGCTCAGCAAATAATAATAGAAATATAGAGGAGTTTACCTCTCCACTCAGCAGATAATAGATATATAGAAGAGTTTACCTCTCCCCTCAGCAGATAATAATAGAAATATAGAAGAGTTTACCTCTCCACTCAGCAGATAATAGAAATATAGAAGAGTTTACCTCTCCACTCAGCAGATAATAATAGATATATAGAAGAGTTTACCTCTCCGCTCAGCAGATAATAATAGAAATATAGAAGAGTTTACCTCTCCACTCAGCAGATAATAGAAATATAGAAGAGTTTACCTCTCCACTCAGCAGATAATAGAGATATAGAAGAGTTTACCTCTCCACTCAGCAGATATTAGATATATAGAAGAGTTTACCTCTCCACTCAGCAGATAATAGAAATATAGAAGAGTTTACCTCTCCACTCAGCAGATAATAATAGATATATAGAAGAGTTTACCTCTCCACTCAGCAGATAATAATAGAAATATAGAAGAGTTTACCTCTCCACTTAGCAGATAATAGAAATATAGAAGAGTTTACCTCTCCAGTCAGCAGATAATAATAGAAATATAGAAGAGTTTACCTCTCCACTCAGCAGATAATAATAGAAATATAGAAGAGTTTACCTCTCCACTCAGCAGATAATGATAGAAATATAGAAGAGTTTACCTCTCCACTCAGCAGATAATAATAGAAATATAGAAGAGTTTACCTCTCCGCTCAGCAGATAATAATAGAAATATAGAAGAGTTTACCTCTCCACTCAGCAGATATTAGATATATAGAAGAGTTTACCTCTCCACTCAGCAGATAATAGAAATATAGAAGAGTTTACCTCTCCACTCAGCAGATAATAATAGATATATAGAAGAGTTTACCTCTCCACTCAGCAGATAATAGAAATATAGAAGAGTTTACCTCTCCAGTCAGCAGATAATAATAGAAATATAGAAGAGTTTACCTCTCCACTCAGCAGATAATAATAGAAATATAGAAGAGTTTACCTCTCCACTCAGCAGATAATGATAGAAATATAGAAGAGTTTACCTCTCCACTCAGCAGATAATAATAGAAATATAGAAGAGTTTACCTCTCCACTCAGCAGATAATAGTAGAAATATAGAAGAGTTTACCTCTCCACTCAGCAGATAATAGATATATAGAAGAGTTTACCTCTCCACTCAGCAGATAATAATAGAAATATAGAAGAGTTTACCTCTCCGCTCAGCAGATAATAATAGAAATATAGAAGAGTTTACCTCTCCGCTCAGCAGATAATAATAGAAATATAGAAGAGTTTACCTCTCCACTCAGCAGATAATAATAGAAATATAGAAGAGTTTACCTCTCCACTCAGCAGATAATAGATATATAGAAGAGTTTACCTCTCCACTCAGCAGATAATAATAGAAATATAGAAGAGTTTACCTCTCCACTCAGCAGATAATAGATATATAGAAGAGTTTACCTCTCCACTCAGCATATAATAATAGAAATATAGAAGAGTTTACCTCTCCACTCAGCAGATAATAATAGAAATATAGAAGAGTTTACCTCTCCACTCAGCAGATAATAATAGAAATATAGAAGAGTTTACCTCTCCACTCAGGAGATAATAGAAATATAGAAGAGTTTACCTCTCCACTCAGCAGATAATAATAGAAATATAGAAGAGTTTACCTCTCCACTCAGGAGATAATAATAGAAATATAGAAGAGTTTACCTCTCCACTCAGCAGATAATAATAGAAATATAGAAGAGTTTACCTCTCCACTCAGTATATAATAATAGAAATATAGAAGAGTTTACCTCTCCACTCAGCAGATAATAGAAATATAGAAGAGTTTACCTCTCCACTCAGCAGATAATAATAGAAATATAGAAGAGTTTACCTCTCCACTCAGGAGATAATAATAGAAATATAGAAGAGTTTACCTCTCCTCTCAGCAGATAATAATAGAAATATAGAAGAGTTTACCTCTCCACTCAGCAGATAATAATAGAATTATAGAAGAGTTTACCTCTCCACTCAGCAGATAATGATAGAAATATAGAAGAGTTTACCTCTCCACTCAGCAGATAATGATAGAAATATAGAAGAGTTTACCTCTCCACTCAGCAGATAATAATAGAAATATAGAAGAGTTTACCTCTCCACTCAGCAGATAATGATAGAAATATAGAAGAGTTTACCTCTCCACTCAGCAGATAATAATAGAAATATAGAAGAGTTTACCTCTCCACTCAGCAGATAATAGTAGAAATATAGAAGAGTTTACCTCTCCACTCAGCAAATAATAGAAATATAGAAGAGTTTACCTCTCCCCTCAGTAGATAATAGAAATATAGAAGAGTTTACCTCTCCACTCAGCAGATAATAGAAATATAGAAGAGTTTACCTCTCCACTCAGCAGATAATAATAGAATTATAGAAGAGTTTACCTCTCCTCTCAGCAGATAATAATAGAAATATAGAAGAGTTTACCTCTCCTCTCAGCAGATAATAGAAATATAGAGGAGTTTACCTCTCCGCTCAGCAGATAATGATAGATACATAGAAGAGTTTACCTCTCCACTCAGCAGATAATAATAGAGATATAGAAGAGTTTACCTCTCCGCTCAGCAGATAATGATAGAAATATAGAAGAGTTTACCTCTCCACTCAGCAGATAATGATAGAAATATAGAAGAGTTTACCTCTCCACTCAGCAAATAATAGAAATATAGAAGAGTTTACCTCTCCCCTCAGTAGATAATAGAAATATAGAAGAGTTTACCTCTCCACTCAGCAGATAATAGAAATATAGAAGAGTTTACCTCTCCACTCAGCAGATAATAATAGAATTATAGAAGAGTTTACCTCTCCTCTCAGCAGATAATAATAGAAATATAGAAGAGTTTACCTCTCCTCTCAGCAGATAATAGAAATATAGAGGAGTTTACCTCTCCGCTCAGCAGATAATGATAGATACATAGAAGAGTTTACCTCTCCACTCAGCAGATAATAATAGAGATATAGAAGAGTTTACCTCTCCGCTCAGCAGATAATGATAGAAATATAGAAGAGTTTACCTCTCCACTCAGCAGATAATGATAGAAATATAGAAGAGTTTACCTCTCCACTCAGCAGATAATGATAGAAATATAGAAGAGTTTACCTCTCCACTCAGCAGATAATAATAGAAATATAGAAGAGTTTACCTCTCCACTCAGCAGATAATGATAGAAATATAGAAGAGTTTACCTCTCCACTCAGCAGATAATAATAGAAATATAGAAGAGTTTACCTCTCCACTCAGCAGATAATAGTAGAAATATAGAAGAGTTTACCTCTCCACTCAGCAAATAATAGAAATATAGAAGAGTTTACCTCTCCCCTCAGTAGATAATAGAAATATAGAAGAGTTTACCTCTCCACTCAGCAGATAATAGATATATAGAAGAGTTTACCTCTCCACTCAGCAGATAATAGAAATATAGAAGAGTTTACCTCTCCACTCAGCAGATAATAATAGAAATATAGAAGAGTTTACCTCTCCGCTCAGCAGATAATAATAGAAATATTGAAGAGTTTACCTCTCCGCTCAGCAGATAATAATAGAAATATAGAAGAGTTTACCTCTCCACTCAGCAGATAATAATAGAAATATAGAAGAGTTTACCTCTCCACTCAGCAGATAATAGATATATAGAAGAGTTTACCTCTCCACTCAGCAGATAATAGAAATATAGAAGAGTTTACCTCTCCACTCAGCAGATAATAATAGAAATATAGAAGAGTTTACCTCTCCACTCAGCAGATAATAGATATATAGAAGAGTTTACCTCTCCACTCAGCAGATAATAGATATATAGAAGAGTTTACCTCTCCACTCAGCATATAATAATAGAAATATAGAAGAGTTTACCTCTCCACTCAGCAGATAATAATAGAAATATAGAAGAGTTTACCTCTCCACTCAGCAGATAATAATAGAAATATAGAAGAGTTTACCTCTCCACTCAGGAGATAATAGAAATATAGAAGAGTTTACCTCTCCACTCAGCAGATAATAATAGAAATATAGAAGAGTTTACCTCTCCACTCAGGAGATAATAATAGAAATATAGAAGAGTTTACCTCTCCACTCAGCAGATAATAATAGAAATATAGAAGAGTTTACCTCTCCACTCAGTATATAATAATAGAAATATAGAAGAGTTTACCTCTCCACTCAGCAGATAATAGAAATATAGAAGAGTTTACCTCTCCACTCAGCAGATAATAATAGAAATATAGAAGAGTTTACCTCTCCACTCAGGAGATAATAATAGAAATATAGAAGAGTTTACCTCTCCTCTCAGCAGATAATAATAGAAATATAGAAGAGTTTACCTCTCCACTCAGCAGATAATAATAGAAATATAGAAGAGTTTACCTCTCCGCTCAGCAGATAATAATAGAAATATAGAAGAGTTTACCTCTCCACTCAGCAGATAATAATAGAATTATAGAAGAGTTTACCTCTCCTCTCAGCAGATAATAGAAATATAGAAGAGTTTATCTCTCCACTCAGCAGATAATAGAAATATAGAAGAGTTTACCTCTCCTCTCAGCAGATAATAGAAATATAGAGGAGTTTACCTCTCCGCTCAGCAGATAATGATAGATACATAGAAGAGTTTACCTCTCCACTCAGCAGATAATGATAGAAATATAGAAGAGTTTACCTCTCCACTCAGCAGATAATGATAGAAATATAGAAGAGTTTACCTCTCCACTCAGCAGATAATAATAGAAATATAGAAGAGTTTACCTCTCCACTCAGCAGATAATAGAAATATAGAAGAGTTTACCTCTCCACTCAGCAGATAATAGAAATATAGAAGAGTTTACCTCTCCACTCAGCAGATAATAATAGAAATATAGAAGAGTTTACCTCTCCACTCAGGAGATAATAACAGAAATATAGAAGAGTTTACCTCTCCTCTCAGCAGATAATAATAGAAATATAGAAGAGTTTACCTCTCCACTCAGCAGATAATAATAGAAATATAGAAGAGTTTACCTCTCCGCTCAGCAGATAATAATAGAAATATAGAAGAGTTTACCTCTCCACTCAGCAGATAATAATAGAATTATAGAAGAGTTTACCTCTCCTCTCAGCAGATAATAGAAATATAGAAGAGTTTACCTCTCCTCTCAGCAGATAATAGAAATATAGAGGAGTTTACCTCTCCGCTCAGCAGATAATGATAGATACATAGAAGAGTTTACCTCTCCGCTCAGCAGATAATGATAGAAATACAGAAGAGTTTACCTCTCCACTCAGCAGATAATGATAGAAATATAGAAGAGTTTACCTCTCCACTCAGCAGATAATGATAGAAATATAGAAGAGTTTACCTCTCCACTCAGCAGATAATAGAAATATAGAAGAGTTTACCTCTCCACTCAGCAGATAATAGAAATATAGAAGAGTTTACCTCTCCACTCAGCAGATAATGATAGAAATATAGAAGAGTTTACCTCTCCACTCAGCAGGTAATAATAGAAATATAGAAGAGTTTACCTCTCCACTCAGCAGATAATAGAAATATAGAAGAGTTTACCTCTCCACTCAGCAGATAATGATAGAAATATAGAAGAGTTTACCTCTCCACTCAGCAGATAATAGAAATATAGAAGAGTTTACCTCTCCGCTTAACAGATAATAGAAATATAGAAGAGTTTACCTCTCCACTCAGCAGATAATAGAAATATAGAAGAGTTTACCTCTCCACTCAGCAGATAATAATAGAAATATAGAAGAGTTTACCTCTCCACTCAGGAGATAATAATAGAAATATAGAAGAGTTTACCTCTCCTCTCAGCAGATAATAATAGAAATATAGAAGAGTTTACCTCTCCACTCAGCAGATAATAATAGAAATATAGAAGAGTTTACCTCTCCGCTCAGCAGATAATAATAGAAATATAGAAGAGTTTACCTCTCCACTCAGCAGATAATAATAGAATTATAGAAGAGTTTACCTCTCCTCTCAGCAGATAATAGAAATATAGAAGAGTTTACCTCTCCTCTCAGCAGATAATAGAAATATAGAGGAGTTTACCTCTCCGCTCAGCAGATAATGATAGATACATAGAAGAGTTTACCTCTCCACTCAGCAGATAATAATAGAGATATAGAAGAGTTTACCTCTCCGCTCAGCAGATAATGATAGAAATATAGAAGAGTTTACCTCTCCACTCAGCAGATAATGATAGAAATATAGAAGAGTTTACCTCTCCACTCAGCAGATAATGATAGAAATATAGAAGAGTTTACCTCTCCACTCAGCAGATAATAGAAATATAGAAGAGTTTACCTCTCCACTCAGCAGATAATAGAAATATAGAAGAGTTTACCTCTCCACTCAGCAGATAATGATAGAAATATAGAAGAGTTTACCTCTCCACTCAGCAGGTAATAATAGAAATATAGAAGAGTTTACCTCTCCACTCAGCAGATAATAGAAATATAGAAGAGTTTACCTCTCCACTCAGCAGATAATAATAGAAATATAGAAGAGTTTACCTCTCCACTCAGCAGATAATAATAGAAATATAGAAGAGTTTACCTCTCCGCTCAGCAGATAATAGAAATATAGAAGAGTTTACCTCTCCACTCAGCAGATAATAATAGAAATATAGAAGAGTTTACCTCTCCACTCAGCAGATAATAATAGAAATATAGAAGAGTTTACCTCTCCACTCAGCAGATAATAATAGAAATATAGAAGAGTTTACCTCTCCACTCAGCAGATAATAATAGAAATATAGAAGAGTTTACCTCTCCACTCAGCAGATAATAATAGAAATATAGAAGAGTGTACCTCTCCACTCAGCAGATAATAATAGAAATATAGAAGAGTTTACCTCTCCACTCAGCAGATAATAGAAATATAGAAGAGTTTACCTCTCCACTCAGCAGATAATAGAAATATAGAAGAGTGTACCTCTCCACTCAGCAGATAATAATAGAAATATAGAAGAGTGTACCTCTCCACTCAGCAGATAATAATAGAAATATAGAAGAGTGTACCTCTCCACTCAGCAGATAATAATAGAAATATAGAAGAGTTTACCTCTCCACTCAGCAGGTAATAATAGAAATATAGAAGAGTTTACCTCTCCACTCAGCAGATAATAATAGAAATATAGAAGAGTTTACCTCTCCACTCAGCAGATAATGATAGAAATATAGAAGTTTACCTCTCCACTCAGCAGATAATAGAAATATAGAAGAGTTTACCTCTCCACTCAGCAGATAATGATAGAAATATAGAAGAGTTTACCTCTCCACTCAGCAGATAATAATAGAAATATAGAAGAGTTTACCTCTCCACTCAGCAGATAATAGTAGAAATATAGAAGAGTTTACCTCTCCACTCAGCAAATAATAGAAATATAGAAGAGTTTACCTCTCCCCTCAGTAGATAATAGAAATATAGAAGAGTTTACCTCTCCACTCAGCAGATAATAGAAATATAGAAGAGTTTACCTCTCCACTCAGCAGATAATAATAGAATTATAGAAGAGTTTACCTCTCCTCTCAGCAGATAATAGAAATATAGAAGAGTTTACCTCTCCTCTCAGCAGATAATAGAAATATAGAGGAGTTTACCTCTCCGCTCAGCAGATAATGATAGATACATAGAAGAGTTTACCTCTCCACTCAGCAGATAATAATAGAGATATAGAAGAGTTTACCTCTCCGCTCAGCAGATAATGATAGAAATATAGAAGAGTTTACCTCTCCACTCAGCAGATAATGATAGAAATATAGAAGAGTTTACCTCTCCACTCAGCAGATAATGATAGAAATATAGAAGAGTTTACCTCTCCACTCAGCAGATAATAATAGAAATATAGAAGAGTTTACCTCTCCACTCAGCAGATAATGATAGAAATATAGAAGAGTTTACCTCTCCACTCAGCAGATAATGATAGAAATATAGAAGAGTTTACCTCTCCACTCAGCAGATAATAGTAGAAATATAGAAGAGTTTACCTCTCCACTCAGCAAATAATAGAAATATAGAAGAGTTTACCTCTCCCCTCAGTAGATAATAGAAATATAGAAGAGTTTACCTCTCCCCTCAGTAGATAATAGAAATATAGAAGAGTTTACCTCTCCTCTCAGCAGATAATAGAAATATAGAGGAGTTTACCTCTCCGCTCAGCAGATAATGATAGATACATAGAAGAGTTTACCTCTCCACTCAGCAGATAATAATAGAGATATAGAAGAGTTTACCTCTCCGCTCAGCAGATAATGATAGAAATATAGAAGAGTTTACCTCTCCACTCAGCAGATAATAGAAATATAGAAGAGTTTACCTCTCCACTCAGCAGATAATAATAGAAATATAGAAGAGTTTACCTCTCCACTCAGCAGATAATAGAAATATAGAAGAGTTTACCTCTCCACTCAGCAGATAATAATAGAAATATAGAAGAGTTTACCTCTCCGCTCAGCAGATAATAGAAATATAGAAGAGTTTACCTCTCCACTCAGCAGATAATAATAGAAATATAGAAGAGTTTACCTCTCCACTCAGCAGATAATAATAGAAATATAGAAGAGTTTACCTCTCCACTCAGCAGATAATAATAGAAATATAGAAGAGTTTACCTCTCCACTCAGCAGATAATAATAGAAATATAGAAGAGTTTACCTCTCCACTCAGCAGATAATAATAGAAATATAGAAGAGTGTACCTCTCCACTCAGCAGATAATAATAGAAATATAGAAGAGTTTACCTCTCCACTTAGCAGATAATAGAAATATAGAAGAGTTTACCTCTCCACTCAGCAGATAATAGAAATATAGAAGAGTGTACCTCTCCACTCAGCAGATAATAATAGAAATATAGAAGAGTGTACCTCTCCACTCAGCAGATAATAATAGAAATATAGAAGAGTGTACCTCTCCACTCAGCAGATAATAATAGAAATATAGAAGAGTGTACCTCTCCACTCAGCAGATAATAATAGAAATATAGAAGAGTGTACCTCTCCACTCAGCAGATAATAATAGAAATATAGAAGAGTTTACCTCTCCACTCAGCAGGTAATAATAGAAATATAGAAGAGTTTACCTCTCCACTCAGCAGATAATAATAGAAATATAGAAGAGTTTACCTCTCCACTCAGCAGATAATGATAGAAATATAGAAGTTTACCTCTCCACTCAGCAGATAATAGAAATATAGAAGAGTTTACCTCTCCACTCAGCAGATAATGATAGAAATATAGAAGAGTTTACCTCTCCACTCAGCAGATAATAATAGAAATATAGAAGAGTTTACCTCTCCACTCAGCAGATAATAGTAGAAATATAGAAGAGTTTACCTCTCCACTCAGCAAATAATAGAAATATAGAAGAGTTTACCTCTCCCCTCAGTAGATAATAGAAATATAGAAGAGTTTACCTCTCCACTCAGCAGATAATAGAAATATAGAAGAGTTTACCTCTCCACTCAGCAGGTAATAATAGAAATATAGAAGAGTTTACCTCTCCACTCAGCAGATAATAATAGAAATATAGAAGAGTTTACCTCTCCACTCAGCAGATAATGATAGAAATATAGAAGTTTACCTCTCCACTCAGCAGATAATAGAAATATAGAAGAGTTTACCTCTCCACTCAGCAGATAATGATAGAAATATAGAAGAGTTTACCTCTCCACTCAGCAGATAATAATAGAAATATAGAAGAGTTTACCTCTCCACTCAGCAGATAATAGTAGAAATATAGAAGAGTTTACCTCTCCACTCAGCAAATAATAGAAATATAGAAGAGTTTACCTCTCCCCTCAGTAGATAATAGAAATATAGAAGAGTTTACCTCTCCACTCAGCAGATAATAGAAATATAGAAGAGTTTACCTCTCCACTCAGCAGATAATAATAGAATTATAGAAGAGTTTACCTCTCCTCTCAGCAGATAATAGAAATATAGAAGAGTTTACCTCTCCTCTCAGCAGATAATAGAAATATAGAGGAGTTTACCTCTCCGCTCAGCAGATAATGATAGATACATAGAAGAGTTTACCTCTCCACTCAGCAGATAATAATAGAGATATAGAAGAGTTTACCTCTCCGCTCAGCAGATAATGATAGAAATATAGAAGAGTTTACCTCTCCACTCAGCAGATAATGATAGAAATATAGAAGAGTTTACCTCTCCACTCAGCAGATAATGATAGAAATATAGAAGAGTTTACCTCTCCACTCAGCAGATAATAATAGAAATATAGAAGAGTTTACCTCTCCACTCAGCAGATAATGATAGAAATATAGAAGAGTTTACCTCTCCACTCAGCAGATAATGATAGAAATATAGAAGAGTTTACCTCTACACTCAGCAGATAATAATAGAAATATAGAAGAGTTTACCTCTCCACTCAGCAGATAATAGTAGAAATATAGAAGAGTTTACCTCTCCACTCAGCAAATAATAGAAATATAGAAGAGTTTACCTCTCCCCTCAGTAGATAATAGAAATATAGAAGAGTTTACCTCTCCACTCAGCAGATAATAGATATATAGAAGAGTTTACCTCTCCACTCAGCAGATAATAGAAATATAGAAGAGTTTACCTCTCCACTCAGCAGATAATAATAGAAATATAGAAGAGTTTACCTCTCCGCTCAGCAGATAATAATAGAAATATTGAAGAGTTTACCTCTCCGCTCAGCAGATAATAATAGAAATATAGAAGAGTTTACCTCTCCACTCAGCAGATAATAATAGAAATATAGAAGAGTTTACCTCTCCACTCAGCAGATAATAGATATATAGAAGAGTTTACCTCTCCACTCAGCAGATAATAGATATATAGAAGAGTTTACCTCTCCACTCAGCATATAATAATAGAAATATAGAAGAGTTTACCTCTCCACTCAGCAGATAATAATAGAAATATAGAAGAGTTTACCTCTCCACTCAGCAGATAATAATAGAAATATAGAAGAGTTTACCTCTCCACTCAGGAGATAATAGAAATATAGAAGAGTTTACCTCTCCACTCAGCAGATAATAATAGAAATATAGAAGAGTTTACCTCTCCACTCAGGAGATAATAATAGAAATATAGAAGAGTTTACCTCTCCACTCAGCAGATAATAATAGAAATATAGAAGAGTTTACCTCTCCACTCAGTATATAATAATAGAAATATAGAAGAGTTTACCTCTCCACTCAGCAGATAATAGAAATATAGAAGAGTTTACCTCTCCACTCAGCAGATAATAATAGAAATATAGAAGAGTTTACCTCTCCACTCAGGAGATAATAATAGAAATATAGAAGAGTTTACCTCTCCTCTCAGCAGATAATAATAGAAATATAGAAGAGTTTACCTCTCCACTCAGCAGATAATAATAGAAATATAGAAGAGTTTACCTCTCCGCTCAGCAGATAATAATAGAAATATAGAAGAGTTTACCTCTCCACTCAGCAGATAATAATAGAATTATAGAAGAGTTTACCTCTCCTCTCAGCAGATAATAGAAATATAGAAGAGTTTACCTCTCCACTCAGCAGATAATAGAAATATAGAAGAGTTTACCTCTCCTCTCAGCAGATAATAGAAATATAGAGGAGTTTACCTCTCCGCTCAGCAGATAATGATAGATACATAGAAGAGTTTACCTCTCCACTCAGCAGATAATGATAGAAATATAGAAGAGTTTACCTCTCCACTCAGCAGATAATAATAGAAATATAGAAGAGTTTACCTCTCCACTCAGCAGATAATAGAAATATAGAAGAGTTTACCTCTCCACTCAGCAGATAATAGAAATATAGAAGAGTTTACCTCTCCACTCAGCAGATAATAATAGAAATATAGAAGAGTTTACCTCTCCACTCAGGAGATAATAACAGAAATATAGAAGAGTTTACCTCTCCTCTCAGCAGATAATAATAGAAATATAGAAGAGTTTACCTCTCCACTCAGCAGATAATAATAGAAATATAGAAGAGTTTACCTCTCCGCTCAGCAGATAATAATAGAAATATAGAAGAGTTTACCTCTCCACTCAGCAGATAATAATAGAATTATAGAAGAGTTTACCTCTCCTCTCAGCAGATAATAGAAATATAGAAGAGTTTACCTCTCCTCTCAGCAGATAATAGAAATATAGAGGAGTTTACCTCTCCGCTCAGCAGATAATGATAGATACATAGAAGAGTTTACCTCTCCACTCAGCAGATAATAATAGAGATATAGAAGAGTTTACCTCTCCGCTCAGCAGATAATGATAGAAATATAGAAGAGTTTACCTCTCCACTCAGCAGATAATGATAGAAATATAGAAGAGTTTACCTCTCCACTCAGCAGATAATGATAGAAATATAGAAGAGTTTACCTCTCCACTCAGCAGATAATAGAAATATAGAAGAGTTTACCTCTCCACTCAGCAGATAATAGAAATATAGAAGAGTTTACCTCTCCACTCAGCAGATAATGATAGAAATATAGAAGAGTTTACCTCTCCACTCAGCAGGTAATAATAGAAATATAGAAGAGTTTACCTCTCCACTCAGCAGATAATAGAAATATAGAAGAGTTTACCTCTCCACTCAGCAGATAATAATAGAAATATAGAAGAGTTTACCTCTCCACTCAGCAGATAATAATAGAAATATAGAAGAGTTTACCTCTCCGCTCAGCAGATAATAGAAATATAGAAGAGTTTACCTCTCCACTCAGCAGATAATAATAGAAATATAGAAGAGTTTACCTCTCCACTCAGCAGATAATAATAGAAATATAGAAGAGTTTACCTCTCCACTCAGCAGATAATAATAGAAATATAGAAGAGTTTACCTCTCCACTCAGCAGATAATAATAGAAATATAGAAGAGTTTACCTCTCCACTCAGCAGATAATAATAGAAATATAGAAGAGTGTACCTCTCCACTCAGCAGATAATAATAGAAATATAGAAGAGTTTACCTCTCCACTCAGCAGATAATAGAAATATAGAAGAGTTTACCTCTCCACTCAGCAGATAATAGAAATATAGAAGAGTTTACCTCTCCACTCAGCAGATAATAATAGAAATATAGAAGAGTGTACCTCTCCACTCAGCAGATAATAATAGAAATATAGAAGAGTGTACCTCTCCACTCAGCAGATAATAATAGAAATATAGAAGAGTTTACCTCTCCACTCAGCAGGTAATAATAGAAATATAGAAGAGTTTACCTCTCCACTCAGCAGATAATAATAGAAATATAGAAGAGTTTACCTCTCCACTCAGCAGATAATGATAGAAATATAGAAGTTTACCTCTCCACTCAGCAGATAATAGAAATATAGAAGAGTTTACCTCTCCACTCAGCAGATAATGATAGAAATATAGAAGAGTTTACCTCTCCACTCAGCAGATAATAATAGAAATATAGAAGAGTTTACCTCTCCACTCAGCAGATAATAGTAGAAATATAGAAGAGTTTACCTCTCCACTCAGCAAATAATAGAAATATAGAAGAGTTTACCTCTCCCCTCAGTAGATAATAGAAATATAGAAGAGTTTACCTCTCCACTCAGCAGATAATAGAAATATAGAAGAGTTTACCTCTCCACTCAGCAGATAATAATAGAATTATAGAAGAGTTTACCTCTCCTCTCAGCAGATAATAGAAATATAGAAGAGTTTACCTCTCCTCTCAGCAGATAATAGAAATATAGAGGAGTTTACCTCTCCGCTCAGCAGATAATGATAGATACATAGAAGAGTTTACCTCTCCACTCAGCAGATAATAATAGAGATATAGAAGAGTTTACCTCTCCGCTCAGCAGATAATGATAGAAATATAGAAGAGTTTACCTCTCCACTCAGCAGATAATGATAGAAATATAGAAGAGTTTACCTCTCCACTCAGCAGATAATGATAGAAATATAGAAGAGTTTACCTCTCCACTCAGCAGATAATGATAGAAATATAGAAGAGTTTACCTCTACACTCAGCAGATAATAATAGAAATATAGAAGAGTTTACCTCTCCACTCAGCAGATAATAGTAGAAATATAGAAGAGTTTACCTCTCCACTCAGCAGATAATAGAAATATAGAAGAGTTTACCTCTCCCCTCAGTAGATAATAGAAATATAGAAGAGTTTACCTCTCCACTCAGCAGATAATAGAAATATAGAAGAGTTTACCTCTCCACTCAGCAGATAATAATAGAATTATAGAAGAGTTTACCTCTCCTCTCAGCAGATAATAGAAATATAGAAGAGTTTACCTCTCCTCTCAGCAGATAATAGAAATATAGAGGAGTTTACCTCTCCGCTCAGCAGATAATGATAGATACATAGAAGAGTTTACCTCTCCACTCAGCAGATAATAATAGAGATATAGAAGAGTTTACCTCTCCGCTCAGCAGATAATGATAGAAATATAGAAGAGTTTACCTCTCCACTCAGCAGATAATGATAGAAATATAGAAGAGTTTACCTCTCCACTCAGCAGATAATGATAGAAATATAGAAGAGTTTACCTCTCCACTCAGCAGATAATGATAGAAATATAGAAGAGTTTACCTCTACACTCAGCAGATAATAATAGAAATATAGAAGAGTTTACCTCTCCACTCAGCAGATAATAGTAGAAATATAGAAGAGTTTACCTCTCCACTCAGCAAATAATAGAAATATAGAAGAGTTTACCTCTCCCCTCAGTAGATAATAGAAATATAGAAGAGTTTACCTCTCCACTCAGCAGATAATAGAAATATAGAAGAGTTTACCTCTCCACTCAGCAGATAATAATAGAAATATAGAAGAGTTTACCTCTCCGCTCAGCAGATAATAATAGAAATATTGAAGAGTTTACCTCTCCGCTCAGCAGATAATAATAGAAATATAGAAGAGTTTACCTCTCCACTCAGCAGATAATAATAGAAATATAGAAGAGTTTACCTCTCCACTCAGCAGATAATAGATATATAGAAGAGTTTACCTCTCCACTCAGCAGATAATAGAAATATAGAAGAGTTTACCTCTCCACTCAGCAGATAATAATAGAAATATAGAAGAGTTTACCTCTC
Source organism: Ranitomeya variabilis (assembly GCF_051348905.1). Classification (NCBI taxonomy): domain Eukaryota; kingdom Metazoa; phylum Chordata; class Amphibia; order Anura; family Dendrobatidae; genus Ranitomeya; species Ranitomeya variabilis. The sequence continues at coordinate 1,112,401,357 of NC_135233.1, read as the reverse complement.
CACTCAGCAGATAATAGATATATAGAAGAGTTTACCTCTCCACTCAGCAGATAATAGATATATAGAAGAGTTTACCTCTCCACTCAGCATATAATAATAGAAATATAGAAGAGTTTACCTCTCCACTCAGCAGATAATAATAGAAATATAGAAGAGTTTACCTCTCCACTCAGCAGATAATAATAGAAATATAGAAGAGTTTACCTCTCCACTCAGGAGATAATAGAAATATAGAAGAGTTTACCTCTCCACTCAGCAGATAATAATAGAAATATAGAAGAGTTTACCTCTCCACTCAGGAGATAATAATAGAAATATAGAAGAGTTTACCTCTCCTCTCAGCAGATAATAATAGAAATATAGAAGAGTTTACCTCTCCACTCAGCAGATAATAATAGAAATATAGAAGAGTTTACCTCTCCGCTCAGCAGATAATAATAGAAATATAGAAGAGTTTACCTCTCCACTCAGCAGATAATAATAGAATTATAGAAGAGTTTACCTCTCCTCTCAGCAGATAATAGAAATATAGAAGAGTTTACCTCTCCACTCAGCAGATAATAGAAATATAGAAGAGTTTACCTCTCCTCTCAGCAGATAATAGAAATATAGAGGAGTTTACCTCTCCGCTCAGCAGATAATGATAGATACATAGAAGAGTTTACCTCTCCACTCAGCAGATAATGATAGAAATATAGAAGAGTTTACCTCTCCACTCAGCAGATAATGATAGAAATATAGAAGAGTTTACCTCTCCACTCAGCAGATAATAATAGAAATATAGAAGAGTTTACCTCTCCACTCAGCAGATAATAGAAATATAGAAGAGTTTACCTCTCCACTCAGCAGATGATAATAGAAATATAGAAGAGTTTACCTCTCCACTCAGGAGATAATAATAGAAATATAGAAGAGTTTACCTCTCCTCTCAGCAGATAATAATAGAAATATAGAAGAGTTTACCTCTCCACTCAGCAGATAATAATAGAAATATAGAAGAGTTTACCTCTCCACTCAGCAGATAATAATAGAAATATAGAAGAGTTTACCTCTCCGCTCAGCAGATAATAATAGAAATATAGAAGAGTTTACCTCTCCTCTCAGCAGATAATAATAGAAATATAGAAGAGTTTACCTCTCCACTCAGCAGATAATAATAGAAATATAGAAGAGTTTACCTCTCCACTCAGCAGATAATAGAAATATAGAAGAGTTTACCTCTCCACTCAGCAGATAATAATAGAAATATAGAAGAGTTTACCTCTCCGCTCAGCAGATAATAATAGAAATATAGAAGAGTTTACCTCTCCGCTCAGCAGATAATAATAGAAATATAGAGGAGTTTACCTCTCCACTCAGCAGATAATAATAGAAATATAGAAGAGTTTACCTCTCCACTCAGCAGATAATAATAGAATTATAGAAGAGTTTACCTCTCCTCTCAGCAGATAATAGAAATATAGAAGAGTTTACCTCTCCTCTCAGCAGATAATAGAAATATAGAGGAGTTTACCTCTCCGCTCAGCAGATAATGATAGATACATAGAAGAGTTTACCTCTCCACTCAGCAGATAATAATAGAGATATAGAAGAGTTTACCTCTCCACTCAGCAGATAATGATAGAAATATAGAAGAGTTTACCTCTCCACTCAGCAGATAATGATAGAAATATAGAAGAGTTTACCTCTCCACTCAGCAGATAATGATAGAAATATAGAAGAGTTTACCTCTCCACTCAGCAGATAATAGAAATATAGAAGAGTTTACCTCTCCACTCAGCAGATAATAGAAATATAGAAGAGTTTACCTCTCCACTCAGCAGATAATGATAGAAATATAGAAGAGTTTACCTCTCCACTCAGCAGGTAATAATAGAAATATAGAAGAGTTTACCTCTCCACTCAGCAGATAATAGAAATATAGAAGAGTTTACCTCTCCACTCAGCAGATAATGATAGAAATATAGAAGAGTTTACCTCTCCACTCAGCAGATAATAGAAATATAGAAGAGTTTACCTCTCCGCTTAACAGATAATAGAAATATAGAAGAGTTTACCTCTCCACTCAGCAGATAATAGAAATATAGAAGAGTTTACCTCTCCACTCAGCAGATAATAATAGAAATATAGAAGAGTTTACCTCTCCACTCAGGAGATAATAATAGAAATATAGAAGAGTTTACCTCTCCTCTCAGCAGATAATAATAGAAATATAGAAGAGTTTACCTCTCCACTCAGCAGATAATAATAGAAATATAGAAGAGTTTACCTCTCCGCTCAGCAGATAATAATAGAAATATAGAAGAGTTTACCTCTCCACTCAGCAGATAATAATAGAATTATAGAAGAGTTTACCTCTCCTCTCAGCAGATAATAGAAATATAGAAGAGTTTACCTCTCCACTCAGCAGATAATGATAGAAATATAGAAGAGTTTACCTCTCCACTCAGCAGATAATAATAGAAATATAGAAGAGTTTACCTCTCCACTCAGCAGATAATAGAAATATAGAAGAGTTTACCTCTCCACTCAGCAGATAATAATAGAAATATAGAAGAGTTTACCTCTCCACTCAGCAGATAATGATAGAAATATAGAAGAGTTTACCTCTCCACTCAGCAGATAATGATAGAAATATAGAAGAGTTTACCTCTCCACTCAGCAGATAATAGAAATATAGAAGAGTTTACCTCTCCACTCAGCAGATAATAATAGAAATATAGAAGAGTTTACCTCTCCACTCAGCAGATAATAGAAATATAGAAGAGTTTACCTCTCCGCTCAGCAGATAATAATAGAATATAGAAGAGTTTACCTCTCCGCTCAGCAGGGAGATGATCTCTAAGGTGAAGTCTATGATTCTTCTGGAAATGTTGTTCCCGTCTTCGTCCATGTCTGGTTCGTCTTTCTGGGATAAATCTTGGTGGTGTGAATGGATCTGGTTCTTCGGTGTCTTTATGACAGGAGGCTGTAAATCATACAAGGACATCGTCAGTCACATACAGATCTGACCTCATTGCACAGTGACATTTACAGATTATTAACCTCTTTTTGACATCTGACGTTATAATCTGTCCCTGTGCACTGAGCCTATTTGACCAGGGACGGATTATTACGTCATCGCGATTGCCTGAGCACACGGGTTGTGCGCAAGCAATCGCTGCCAGGTGACAGCTGACACGCGGTGCCAGGATCGGTAACGCACTGCTCCCAGCACTTTAATTCCATCGCTGCATTCCAGGTGTCAGCAGAAGGATGACAGCCCCATGCCTTCGGATCGGAGACCCCACGGCGGGACAGTTGGTCCCGATCGTTGCCATGGTGACCCAATGTCGTCATGACAACATCCGTGTCACCAGAGCTAGTAACGTTACTACATCATCAGCAACTTTATCTTTCAGTGCAGAGCTGACAGTTTGCACAGTACAGGTATGCTGCTGCATCCCCATGATATACAAGTGATCAGCCTGCAAAAAATGATAGTCCCATAGTGGGAGAAAGTAAAAGGTTAAAAAAGAAAAATATATATTTATATAAATAATTGTACAAATATTGAAAAAAAATAAAAATTAAAAGATTGTATCCATAAATAAATATTTGAATGAAAAAATTATTAACAATAAAAGTACACATATTTGCTATCGCCGCGTCCACATCGACCCGACCTATAAAACTGTCGCAATATTTATCTCCTTTAATGAAAACCATGAAAAATAAAAAACAAGGCAAAAAACACTTTATCATCATACCGCCGAACAAAAAGTTTAATAAAACGCGATAAAAAAGACGGATATAAATAAACATGGCACCCCTGAAAACATCATCTTGTCCTGCAAAAAACGAGCCCCCATACAGCTCCATCAGCAGAAAATAAAAAAGTTATAGCTCACAGAATAAAGCGATGCAAAAATCATTATTTTTTAGATGAAATAGTTTTAATTGTGTTAAAGCGCCAAAACATAAAAAAATCTAAATGAGAAATTGCTGTAATCGTCCTGACCCGAAGAATAAAGCTGCCTTATCACTTTTACTGAACACAGAACAGCATAACCCCTTCCCCCCACAAAAAAATCCTGAATTGCTGGTTTTTATACACTCTACCTCCCAAAAATCAGAATAGAAAGTCATAAAAAACAGTCGTGTGCCCGAAAATGTTACCAATAACAACGACAACTCTTCCCGCAAAAAACAAGCTCTCACATGACTGTCGGCCAAAATATGGAAACGTTATAGCTATCAAAATGTGGTGATGCAAAAACTAGTTTTCGCAATAACAAAAACATCTTTTAGTGTGTGACAGCTGCCAAACATAAATGCCCGATATAAATGTGGTAACGCTGTTATCGCACCGACCCAAAGAATAAAATAGTCTAATCACTTATACTGCATGAGGAAAGACGTAAAAAATAAATAAAACCAATTCTCACATGCTGTTCATTTTTCCATTCTGCCTCCCAAAGATCGAAGTAAGGCTCGGCGTACATTTATCCTGCGCTCTACGCTGAGCGCTTACACTTGGGTCTCCGTGTAAATCTCTGAAATACGTGATTCAGACAGAATCCCTGGCAGACGATTTCCTATAATGAGGCAGATGGAGGCACTGTGGACGCCAAAAGACCTGTGATTCGGCCGTGTCCGTCTTTTTAGGAATGCATAAAAGTGACGTCGGCTACAGTTTTGTGCAATTCTGAAAAGGACACACCGCTGAACAGAGTCCAGATGGAGTCCAGAGTAACTTTGCTGCCTCATGACAGTGAATGGATCCCTCAGGGGTTTCATCTCAGAGATTTAGATGGAAACCCCGATATAAGTGCTTAGTGTAGAGCACCGGATAACTGTGATCCCAAACGTTATGTAAAATGTTCCCAACAAAAGCTTCCATTCAATCCACAAAAAAAGCAAGTCCCCACTCAGGTCTGTCATCTGTTAACGGAAATATAGGGAGGCTTCCACGTTACTAAACCACATATATCGTCCACATGTTTGGCGTTTCTGTAGTGATGAGAGCCCGCCTAACTTACGGGTGCTTGTCTCCAGAAGTGCGGACTGGGCATAATGTACTGGTCACTACAACGTACTGGTCACTACAACGGCAGTCTGCAATTTTCACTCAGCAACATCCACTGCTGCTTGGTTCTGGAAAACACCCATGGAGTCAAAATCGTCACCACACCTGTAGATAAATTACCAAAATGGTATAATTTGCAAAATGGGGTCACTTGTGGAATTCTGCTCTTCTAGCACTTAGGGGCTCTGTATATGGAGTCCTCAAACTGTTCTAGGAAAATCTGTGTTCCAGGAGGCAAACAGCGCTCTGTTCCTCCCGGGTCTCTCCGTATAGCTAAGGCTACTTTCACACATCAGGTTTTTGACGTCAGGCACAATCCGGCGAATTTTGAAAAAAAACGGACCAATTTTTTTTCCGCCGGATCCGTTTTTTTCTTATAGAGTTGTATTAGCGCCGGATTGCACCTGATGGCCACACATTTCATCCGTTTTTTGCCAGATCTGTCAAAAATGATTTTTCAGTGGACGGAGAAAATGTACAGAGGAACGTTTTTTGTCAGGCGAAAAAACGCACAGCGACGGTTTAAGCGATAAACGGATGGAACGTGAGGTGACATGAGTGGATCAGGCTACCGAGTCCGGTATTTTTACACTAAGCATGCCCCGTAGCTCCAGTTTTCCGCTTTCCATTCATTCTCTCTCTCTCACTCCCCCCTCCCCGAAACAGGAAGTGCAAACTATGCCCAGTAAAGAAAAACGGATCCAGCAAAAAAAAAAACGGATCCAGCACATCAGTTTTTCACAATTTGCACCGGATCCATTTTTTTAAAAAATTAGCCGGATTATGCCTGAAGGAAAAATCTGATGTGTGAACGTAGCCTAAGTAGCACTGTACAGCCACATATGGGGTATTGCCACGTTCAGTAGAAATTGTGGGACACATTTTGGTGCTGTCACGATTTCTCTGCTCAGAGTGTCTGGGACTCAATGATGGACAGCTCTGTCATCCTGTCCTGTGCTGGGGCGTGCTGAGCTGCTGATGCTTTGATTGACAGGTCGGTTGACCTATCTGACTGGAAGGTGCAGAGATTTCCACAGGTGCTCCCTGTTCTTGGTAATTGCCCTGCTATTTAGGTGAGCTGTCTGGCCCAGATCACTGCCAGTCCAAAGCTTGTTCTCAGCCTGTTATCTCTGGTGTGTGATCGCCTATACTCTGTGATGTAAGTTCAGATCTTCTGCTGCTGACCTTTGGACCGTGTTCTGAGCACCCGTTTGTTATTGCCCATTTGCTTATGTGCTAGTTCTCTGGTATTCTGACCATGGTATGTGACCTGATTACGACTTCCTATTTTCCCTTGGTTTACTACTAACATCTGAGTTCACTGACTCATGGCCTATCCGTGAGTTGTGACTAGCATGACAGGTGCCATTTTTACCCACTTCTTGTGTGAAAATGTAAATTCTGGGGATAAAACTAAATTTTGGTGGTAAAAACGTAGTTATTTTTTCTTCATTGCCCAATGGTATAAAGTTCTGTGACACACCCGTGGTATCAATATAATCACTGCACCCCTAGATGAATTCATTGAGAGGTGTAGTGTGTAAAATGGGGTCACTTATGGGGGTTCTGTGGTTCTGGCACCTCAGGGGCTCTCCCATTGGGTCATAGCACCTGCAAACCATAACAGTAAAATCTGGCGCTCCTTCCCTTCTGAGCTTTGCACTGTGCCTGAGACATGTGGTGTTAATATGACCACTGCGCCCCTAGATGAATTCATTGAGAGGTGTAGTTTGTAAAATGAGCTCACTTATGGGGGTTCTGCTGTTCTGGCTCCCCAGGGGCTCTCCCAGTGCGACATGGCCCCCTCAAACCAGTGCAGCAAAATCTGAGCTCCAGTATGGCGCCTCTTCCCTTCTGAGCTTTGCACTGTGCCTCAAAAGTAGTATTCCCCCCACATACGGGGTATCAGCGTACTCGGGAGAAATTGCACAACAAATTTCTATGGTGCAATTTCTCCTGTTAACCCTACGAAAATGCAAAATTTGGTGGGACTAAACTTTTTTGTGCGGAAAATGTGATTTTTATTTTCTCAACTCAACCTTAGAATCTTCTGTGAAGCACCTGGATGTTCAAGGTGCTCACCACAAATCTAAATACATTCCTTGAGGGGTCTAGCTTCCAAAATGCGGTCACTTATTGGGGGTTTCCACACAACAGGGGCTCTCCAACCAGGACATGATGTTTGCCAATATTTCCAGGAAATTTTACATTCAAAAAGTTAAATGGCACTCCTTCCCTTCTGAGCCCTGCCGTGCGCCCAAACAGTAGTTTTCTCCCTCATATTGGGTATCCGCGTACTCAGGAGAAATTGCACAACAAATTGTATGGAGCAATTTCTCCTGTTACCCTTATGGAAATGCTAAATTTTGTGTGGATTTTTTTATTTTTATGGCTCAACGTTATAAACATCTGTGAAGCACTTGAGGGTTCACTGTGCTCACCACACACCTAGACCAGTTCCCTCAGGGGTCTAGTTTCCAAAATGGTGTCACTTGTGAGGGGTTTCCACTGTTTAGGCACATCAGGGGCTCTGCAAACGTGACATGGCGTCCGCCAATTGTTCCAGCAAATTTTACATTCAAAAAGTGAAATGGCGCTCCTTCCCTTCCGAGCCCTGCTGTGCGCCCTAACAGTAGTTTTCTCCCTCATATGGGGTATCAGTGTACTCAGGAGAAACACAACACATTTTGGGGTCCATTTTCTCCTGTTACCCCTTCAAAATAATCTGAAGTAAATTTTGGGGAAAAAAAGTTAATGTTTGTTTTCTTTGTTTTGTTTTTTTTTCCCCCACATTCCAAAAATTTCTGTGAAGCACCTGAAGGGTTAATAAACTTATTGAATGGTTTTAAGTACCTGGAGGGGTGTAATTTTTAAAATTGTCACTTTTTAGTATTTTCTGTCATACAGACCCCTCAAAGTGACTTAAAATGTGATGTGGTTCCAAAAAAAACAAAAATGATTTTGTTGTAAAAATTAGAAATCGCTGGTCAACTTTTAGCCCTTATAATTTCCTAACAAAACAAAATTGTTTCCAAAATTGCGCTGATGTAAAGTAGACATGTGGAAAATGTTATTTAGTAAGTATATTGTGACATCTCTCTGTGATTTCCAAGCATGAAAATTCTCAGTTGAAAAATTGCTAAATTTTTGCCAAATTTCTGTTATTTTCACAAATAAACGCAAGTCATACCGAAGAAATTTTACCACTAACATAAAGTACAATATGTCACGAGAAAACAATGTCAGAATCACCGGGATCCATTGAAGCGTTCCAGAGTTATAACCTCATAAAGGGACAGTGGTCAGAATTGTAAGGCTATGTGCACATGTTGAGGATTTTTCGCGTTTTTTAGGTCATTTCCATGGAAAAAACGTTAAAAAAAGCTTACATTAGGCATCCCAGCATTTGATTGCATTCTGCAATTTTGGTACACATGCTGCGTTTTTCCACGAAAAAAACGCATTGCAGGAAAAACACGCAGCATGTTCACGGCAACAACCCAACTGTGTGATTCAAGGAAGGAAATTATTGCATCCTTGGGGTACACTGCTTGTGTGTGACCTGTCCGTCCAGATGGCGGTGTATCCCCGTGTTTGGGAGGAACACGTATAGGACATTACAGTAGTGATGGCGGTGTATCCTCGTGTCTGGGAGGATTACGTATAGGACATTACAGTAGTGATGGCGGTGTATCCCCGTGTCTGGGAGGATCACGTATAGGACATTACAGTAGTGATGGCGGTGTATCCCCGTGTCTGGGAGGATTACGTATAGGACATTACAGTAGTGATGGCGGTGTATCCTCGTATCTGGGAGGATTACGTATAGGACATTACAGTAGTGATGGCGGTGTATCCCCGTGTTTGGGAGGACCACGTATAGGACATTACAGTAGTGATGGCGGTGTATCCCCGTGTCTGGGAGGATTACATATAGGACATTACAGTAGTGATGGCGGTGTATCCCCGTGTGTGGGAGGACCACGTATAGGACATTACAGTAGTGATGGCGGTGTATCCCCGTGTCTGGGAGGACCACATATAGGATATTACAATAGTGATGGCGGTGTATCCCCGTGTCTGGGAGGATTACGTATAGGACCTTACAGTAGTGATGGCGGTGTATCCCCGTGTCTGGGAGGATTACGTATAGGACATTACAGTAGTGATGGCGGTGTATCCCCGTGTCTGGGAGGATTACGTATAGGACATTACAGTAGTGATGGCGGTGTATCCTCGTGTCTGGGAGGATTACGTATAGGACATTACAGTAGTGATGGCGGTGTATCCCCGTGTCTGGGAGGACCACGTATAGGACATTACAGTAGTGATGGCGGTGTATCCCCGTGTCTGGGAGGATTACGTATAGGACATTACAGTAGTGATGGCGGTGTACCCCCGTGTCTGGGAGGATTACGTATAGGACATTACAGTAGTGATGGCGGTGTAACCTCGTGTCTGGGAGGATTACGTATAGGACATTACAGTAGTGATGGCGGTGTATCCCCGTGTCTGGGAGGATTACGTATAGGACATTACAGTAGTGATGGCGGTGTATCCCCGTGTCTGGGAGGATTATGTATAGGACATTACAGTAGTGATGGCGGTGTATCCTCGTGTCTGGGAGGATTACGTATAGGACATTACAGTAGTGATGGCGGTGTATCCCCGTGTCTGGGAGGATCACGTATAGGACATTACAGTAGTGATGGCGGTGTATCCCCGTGTCTGGGAGGATTATATATAGGACATTACAGTAGTGATGGCGGTGTATCCCCGTGTCTGGGAGGACCACGTATAGGACATTACAGTAGTGATGGCGGTGTATCCCCGTGTCTGGGAGGATTACGTATAGGACATTACAGTAGTGATGGCGGTGTATCCCCGTGTCTGGGAGGATCACGTATAGGACATTACAGTAGTGATGGCGGTGTATCCTCGTGTCTGGGAGGACCACGTATAGGACATTACAGTAGTGATGGAGGTGTATCCCCGTGTATGGGAGGATTACGTATAGGACATTACAGTAGTGATGGCGGTGTATCCCCGTGTCTGGGAGGATTACGTATAGGACATTACAGTAGTGATGGCGGTGTATCCCCGTGTCTGGGAGGATTACGTATAGGACATTACAGTAGTGATGGCGGTGTATCCTCGTGTCTGGGAGGATTACGTATAGGACATTACAGTAGTGATGGCGGTGTATCCCCGTGTCTGGGAGGATTATGTATAGGACATTACAGTAGTGATGGCGGTGTATCCCCGTGTCTGGGAGGATTACGTATAGGACATTACAGTAGTGATGGCGGTGTATCCTCGTGTCTGGGAGGATTACGTATAGGACATTACAGTAGTGATGGCGGTGTATCCCCGTGTCTGGGAGGACCACGTATAGGACATTACAGTAGTGATGGCGGTGTATCCCCGTGTCTGGGAGGACCACATATAGGACATTACAGTAGTGATGGCGGTGTATCCTCGTGTCTGGGAGGATTACGTATAGGACATTACAGTAGAGATGGCGGTGTATCCCCGTGTCTGGGAGGACCACGTATAGGACATTACAGTAGTGATGGCGGTGTATCCCCGTGTCTGGGAGGATCACGTATAGGACATTACAGTAGAGATGGCGGTGTATCCCCGTGTCTGGGAGGATTACGTATAGGACATTACAGTAGTGATGGCGGTGTATCCCCGTGTCTGGGAGGATTACGTATAGGACATTACAGTAGTGATGGCGGTGTATCCCCGTGTCTGGGAGGACCACGTATAGGACATTACAGTAGTGATGGCGGTGTATCCCCGTGTCTGGGAGGATTACGTATAGGACATTACAGTAGTGATGGCGGTGTATCCCCGTGTCTGGGAGGATTACGTATAGGACATTACAGTAGTGATGGCGGTGTATCCTCGTGTCTGGGAGGACCACGTATAGGACATTACAGTAGTGATGGCGGTGTATCCCCGTGTCTGGGAGGATTACGTATAGCACATTACAGTAGTGATGGCGGTGTATCCCCGTGTCTGGGAGGACCACGTATAGGACATTACAGTAGTGATGGCGGTGCATCCCCGTGTCTGGGAGGATTACGTATAGGACATTACAGTAGTGATGGCGGTGTATCCCCGTGTCTGGGAGGATTACGTATAGGACATTACAGTAGTGATGGCGGTGTATCCCCGTGTCTGGGAGGATTACGTATAGGACATTACAGTAGTGATGGCGGTGTATCCCCGTGTCTGGGAGGACCACGTATAGGACATTACAGTAGTGATGGCGGTGTATCCCCGTGTCTGGGAGGATTACGTATAGGACATTACAGTAGTGATGGCGGTGTATCCCCGTGTCTGGGAGGACCACGTATAGGACATTACAGTAGTGATGGCGGTGTATCCCCGTGTCTGGGAGGATCACGTATAGGACATTACAGTAGTGATGGCGGTGTATCCCCGTGTCTGGGAGGATTACGTATAGGACATTACAGTAGTGATGGCGGTGTATCCCCGTGTCTGGGAGAATCACGTATAGGACATTACAGTAGTGATGGCGGTGTATCCCCGTGTCTGGGAGGATTACGTATAGGACATTACAGTAGTGATGGCGGTGTATCCCCGTGTCTGGGAGGACCACGTATAGGACATTACAGTAGTGATGGCGGTGTATCCCCGTGTCTGGGAGGATTACGTATAGGACATTACAGTAGTGATGGCGGTGTATCCCCGTGTCTGGGAGGATTACGTATAGGACATTACAGTAGTGATGGCGGTGTATCCCCGTGTCTGGGAGGACCACGTATAGGACATTACAGTAGTGATGGCGGTGTATCCCCGTGTCTGGGAGGACCACGTATAGGACATTACAGTAGTGATGGCGGTGTATCCCCGTGTCTGGGAGGATTACGTATAGGACATTACAGTAGTGATGGCGGTGTATCCCCGTGTCTGGGAGGACCACGTATAGGACATTACAGTAGTGATGGCGGTGTATCCCCGTGTCTGGGAGGATTACGTATAGGACATTACAGTAGTGATGGCGGTGTATCCCCGTGTCTGGGAGAATCACGTATAGGACATTACAGTAGTGATGGCGGTGTATCCCCGTGTCTGGGAGGATTACGTATAGGACATTACAGTAGTGATGGCGGTGTATCCCCGTGTCTGGGAGGACCACGTATAGGACATTACAGTAGTGATGGCGGTGTATCCCCGTGTCTGGGAGGATTACGTATAGGACATTACAGTAGTGATGGCGGTGTATCCCCGTGTCTGGGAGGACCACGTATAGGACATTACAGTAGTGATGGCGGTGTATCCCCGTGTCTGGGAGGACCACGTATAGGACATTACAGTAGTGATGGCGGTGTATCCCCGTGTCTGGGAGGATTACGTATAGGACATTACAGTAGTGATGGCGGTGTATCCCCGTGTCTGGGAGGATTACGTATAGGACATTACAGTAGTGATGGCGGTGTATCCCCGTGTCTGGGAGGATTACGTATAGGACATTACAGTAGTGATGGCGGTGTATCCCCGTGTCTGGGAGGATTACGTATAGGACATTACAGTAGTGATGGCGGTGTATCCCCGTGTCTGGGAGGACCACGTATAGGACATTACAGTAGTGATGGCGGTGTATCCCTGTGTCTGGGAGGATTACGTATAGGACATTACAGTAGTGATGGCGGTGTATCCCCGTGTCTGGGAGGATTACGTATAAGACATTACAGTAGTGATGGCGGTGTATCCCCGTGTCTGGGAGGATCACGTATAGGACATTACAGTAGTGATGGCGGTGTATCCCTGTGTCTGGGAGGACCACGTATAGGACATTACAGTAGTGATGGCGGTGTATCCCCGTGTCTGGGAGGATTACGTATAGGATATTACAGTAGTGATGGCGGTGTATCCCAGTGTCTGGGAGGAGCACGTATAGGACATTACAGTAGTGATGGCGGTGTATCCCCGTGTCTGGGAGGACCACGTATAGGACATTACAGTAGTGATGGCGGTGTATCCTTGTGTCTGGGAGGACCACGTATAGGACATTACAGTAATGATGGCGGTGTATCCCCGTGTCTGGGAGTTTTACGTATAGGACATTACAGTAGAGATGGCGGTGTATCCCCGTGTCTGGGAGGACCACGTATAGGACATTACAGTAGTGATGGCGGTGTATCCCCGTGTCTGGGAGGATTACGTATAGGACAATACAATAGTGATGGCGGTGTATCCCCGTGTCTGGGAGGATTACGTATAGGACATTACAGTAGTGATGGCGGTGTATCCTCGTGTCTGGGAGGACCACGTATAGGACATTACAATAGTGATGGCGGTGTATCCCCGTGTCTGGGAGGATCACGTATAGGACATTACAGTAGTGATGGCGGTGTATCCCCGTGTCTGGGAAGACCACGTATAGGACATTACAGTAGTGATGGCGGTGTATCCCCGTGTCTGGGAGGACCACGTATAGGACATTACAGTAGTGATGGCGGTGTATCCTCGTGTCTGGGAGGATTACGTATAGGACATTACAGTAGTGATGGCTGTGTATCCTCGTGTCTGGGAGGATTACGTATAGGACATTACAGTAGTGATGGCGGTGTATCCCCGTGTCTGGGAGGATTACGTATAGGACATTACAGTAGTGATGGCGGTGTATCCCCGTGTCTGGGAGGATTACGTATAGGACATTACAGTAGTGATGGCGGTGTATCCCCGTGTCTGGGAGGACCACGTATAGGACATTACAGTAGTGATGACGGTGTATCCCCGTGTCTGGGAGGATTACGTATAGGACAGTACAGTAGTGATGGCGGTGTATCCCCGTGTCTGGGAGGACCACGTATAGGACATTACAGTAGTGATGGCGGTGTATCCCCGTGTCTGGGAGGATTACGTATAGGACAGTACAGTAGCGATGGCGGTGTATCCTCGTGTCTGGGAGGATTACGTATAGGACATTACAGTAGTGATGGCGGTGTATCCTCGTGTCTGGGAGGACCACGTATAGGACATTACAGTAGTGATGGCGGTGTATCCCCGTGTCTGGGAGGACCACGTATAGGACATTACAGTAGTGATGGCGGTGTATCCTCGTGTCTGGGAGAATCACGTATAGGACATTACAGTAGTGATGGAGGTGTATCCTCGTGTCTGGGAGGACCACGTATAGGACATTACAGTAGTGATGGAGGTGTATCCTTGTGTCTGGGAGGATTACGTATAGGACATTACAGTAGTGATGGCGGTGTATCCTCGTGTCTGGGAGGATTACGTATAGGACATTACAGTAGTGATGGCGGTGTATCCCCGTGTCTGGGAGGATTACGTATAGGACATTACAGTAGTGATGGCGGTGTATCCCCGTGTCTGGGAGGACCACGTATAGGACATTACAGTAGTGATGGCGGTGTATCCCCGTGTCTGGGAGGACCACGTATAGGACATTACAGTAGTGATGGCGGTGTATCCTTGTGTCTGGGAGGACCACGTATAGGACATTACAGTAATGATGGCGGTGTATCCCCGTGTCTGGGAGGATCACGTATAGGACATTACAGTAGAGATGGCGGTGTATCCCCGTGTCTGGGAGGATTACGTATAGGACATTACAGTAGTGATGGCGGTGTATCCCCGTGTCTGGGAGGACCACGTATAGGACATTACAGTAATGATGGCGGTGTATCCCCGTGTCTGGGAGTTTTACGTATAGGACATTACAGTAGTGATGGCGGTGTATCCTCGTGTCTGGGAGGATTACGTATAGGACATTACAGTAGAGATGGCGGTGTATCCCCGTGTCTGGGAGGATTACGTATAGGACATTACAGTAGTGATGGCGGTGTATCCTCGTGTCTGGGAGGATTACGTATAGGACATTACAGTAGTGATGGCGGTGTATTTCCGTGTCTGGGAGGACCACGTATAGGACATTACAGTAGTGATGGCGGTGTATCCTCGTGTCTGGGAGAATCACGTATAGGACATTACAGTAGTGATGGAGGTGTATCCTCGTGTCTGGGAGGACCACGTATAGGACATTACAGTAGTGATGGAGGTGTATCCTTGTGTCTGGGAGGATTACGTATAGGACATTACAGTAGTGATGGCGGTGTATCCTCGTGTCTGGGAGGATTACGTATAGGACATTACAGTAGTGATGGCGGTGTATCCCCGTGTCTGGGAGGATTACGTATAGGACAATACAATAGTGATGGCGGTGTATCCCCGTGTCTGGGAGGATTACGTATAGGACATTACAGTAGTGATGGCGGTGTATCCTCGTGTCTGGGAGGACCACGTATAGGACATTACAATAGTGATGGCGGTGTATCCCCGTGTCTGGGAGGATCACGTATAGGACATTACAGTAGTGATGGCGGTATATCCCCGTGTCTGGGAGGATTACGTATAGGACATTACAGTAGTGATGGCGGTGTATCCCCGTGTCTGGGAGGATTACGTATAGGACACAGTAGTGATGGCGGTGTATCCGCGTGTCTGGGAGGATTACATATAGGACATTACAGTAGTGATGGCGGTGTATCCCCGTGTCTGGGAGGATCACGTATAGGACATTACAGTAGTGATGGCGGTGTATCCCCGTGTCTGGGAGGATTACGTATAGGACATTACAGTAGTGATGGCGGTGTATCCCCGTGTCTGGGAGGACCACGTATAGGACATTACAGTAGAGATGGCGGTGTATCCCCGTGTCTGGGAGGACCACGTATAGGACATTACAGTAGTGATGGCGGTGTATCCCCGTGTCTGGGAAGATTACGTATAGGATATTACAATAGTGATGGCGGTGTATCCCCGTGTCTGGGAGGATTACGTATAGGACATTACAGTAGTGATGGCGGTGTATCCTCGTGTCTGGGAGGACCACGTATAGGACATTACAGTAGTGATGGCGGTGTATGCCCGTGTCTGGGAGGATTACGTATAGGACATTACAGTAGTGATGGCGGTGTATCCCCGTGTCTGGGAGGATCACGTATAGGACATTACAGTAGTGATGGCGGTGTATCCCCGTGTCTGGGAAGACCACGTATAGGACATTACAGTAGTGATGGCGGTGTATCCCCGTGTCTGGGAGGACCACGTATAGGACATTACAGTAGTGATGGCGGTGTATCCTCGTGTCTGGGAGGATTACGTATAGGACATTACAGTAGTGATGGCTGTGTATCCTCGTGTCTGGGAGGATTACGTATAGGACATTACAGTAGTGATGGCGGTGTATCCTCGTGTCTGGGAGGAACACGTATAGGACATTACAGTAGTGATGGCGGTGTATCCTCGTGTCTGGGAGGATTACGTATAGGACATTACAGTAGTGATGGCGGTGTATCCCCGTGTCTGGGAGGATCACGTATAGGACATTACAGTAGTGATGGCGGTGTATCCTCGTGTCTGGGAGGACCACGTATAGGACATTACAGTAGTGATGGCGGTGTATCCCCGTGTCTGGGAGGACCACGTATAGGACATTACAGTAGTGATGGCCGTGTATCCTCGTGTCTGGGAGGATCACGTATAGGACATTACAGTAGTGATGGCGGTGTATCCCCGTGTCTGGGAGGACCACGTATAGGACATTACAGTAGTGATGGCGGTGTATCCCCGTGTCTGGGAGGACCACGTATAGGACATTACAGTAGTGATGGCGGTGTATCCCCGTGTCTGGGAGGATTACGTATAGGACATTACAGTAGTGATGGCGGTGTATCCCCGTGTCTGGGAGGATTACGTATAGGACATTACAGTAGTGATGGCGGTGTATCCCCGTGTCTGGGAGGACCACATATAGGACATTACAGTAGTGATGGCGGTGTATCCCCGTGTCTGGGAGGATTACGTATAGGACATTACAGTAGTGATGGCGGTGTATCCTCGTGTCTGGGAGGATTACGTATAGGACATTACAGTAGTGATGGCGGTGTATTTCCGTGTCTGGGAGGACCACGTATAGGACATTACAGTAGTGATGGCGGTGTATCCTCGTGTCTGGGAGAATCACGTATAGGACATTACAGTAGTGATGGCGGTGTATCCCCGTGTCTGGGAGGATTACGTATAGGACATTACAGTAGTGATGGCGGTGTATCCTCGTGTCTGGGAGGATTACGTATAGGACATTACAGTAGTGATGGCGGTGTATTTCCGTGTCTGGGAGGACCACGTATAGGACATTACAGTAGTGATGGCGGTGTATCCTCGTGTCTGGGAGAATCACGTATAGGACATTACAGTAGTGATGGAGGTGTATCCTCGTGTCTGGGAGGATTACGTATAGGACATTACAGTAGTGATGGCGGTGTATCCCCGTGTCTGGGAGGATTACGTATAGGACATTACAGTAGTGATGGCGGTGTATCCCCGTGTCTGGGAAGACCACGTATAGGACATTACAGTAGTGATGGCGGTGTATCCCCGTGTCTGGGAGGACCACGTATAGGACATTACAGTAGTGATGGCGGTGTATCCTCGTGTCTGGGAGGATTACGTATAGGACATTACAGTAGTGATGGCTGTGTATCCTCGTGTCTGGGAGGATTACGTATAGGACATTACAGTAGTGATGGCGGTGTATCCCCGTGTCTGGGAGGATTACGTATAGGACATTACAGTAGTGATGGCGGTGTATCCCCGTGTCTGGGAGGATTACGTATAGGACATTACAGTAGTGATGGCGGTGTATCCCCGTGTCTGGGAGGACCACGTATAGGACATTACAGTAGTGATGGCGGTGTATCCCCGTGTCTGGGAGGATTATGTATAGGACATTACAGTAGTGATGGCGGTGTATCCCTGTGTCTGGGAGGATTACGTATAGGACAATACAGTAATGATGGCGGTGTATCCTCATGTCTGGGAGGATTACGTATAGGACATTACAGTAGTGATGACGGTGTATCCCCGTGTCTGGGAGGATTACGTATAGGACAGTACAGTAGTGATGGCGGTGTATCCCCGTGTCTGGGAGGACCACGTATAGGACATTACAGTAGTGATGGCGGTGTATCCCCGTGTCTGGGAGGATTACGTATAGGACAGTACAGTAGCGATGGCGGTGTATCCTCGTGTCTGGGAGGATTACGTATAGGACATTACAGTAGTGATGGCGGTGTATCCTCGTGTCTGGGAGGACCACGTATAGGACATTACAGTAGTGATGGCGGTGTATCCCCGTGTCTGGGAGGACCACGTATAGGACATTACAGTAGTGATGGCGGTGTATCCTCGTGTCTGGGAGAATCACGTATAGGACATTACAGTAGTGATGGAGGTGTATCCTCGTGTCTGGGAGGACCACGTATAGGACATTACAGTAGTGATGGAGGTGTATCCTTGTGTCTGGGAGGATTACGTATAGGACATTACAGTAGTGATGGCGGTGTATCCTCGTGTCTGGGAGGATTACGTATAGGACATTACAGTAGTGATGGCGGTGTATCCCCGTGTCTGGGAGGATTACGTATAGGACATTACAGTAGTGATGGCGGTGTATCCCCGTGTCTGGGAGGACCACGTATAGGACATTACAGTAGTGATGGCGGTGTATCCCCGTGTCTGGGAGGACCACGTATAGGACATTACAGTAGTGATGGCGGTGTATCCTTGTGTCTGGGAGGACCACGTATAGGACATTACAGTAATGATGGCGGTGTATCCCCGTGTCTGGGAGTTTTACGTATAGGACATTACAGTAGAGATGGCGGTGTATCCCCGTGTCTGGGAGGATTACGTATAGGACATTACAGTAGTGATGGCGGTGTATCCCCGTGTCTGGGAGGACCACGTATAGGACATTACAGTAATGATGGCGGTGTATCCCCGTGTCTGGGAGTTTTACGTATAGGACATTACAGTAGAGATGGCGGTGTATCCCCGTGTCTGGGAGGATTACGTATAGGACATTACAGTAGTGATGGCGGTGTATCCTCGTGTCTGGGAGGATTACGTATAGGACATTACAGTAGTGATGGCGGTGTATTTCCGTGTCTGGGAGGACCACGTATAGGACATTACAGTAGTGATGGCGGTGTATCCTCGTGTCTGGGAGAATCACGTATAGGACATTACAGTAGTGATGGAGGTGTATCCTCGTGTCTGGGAGGACCACGTATAGGACATTACAGTAGTGATGGAGGTGTATCCTTGTGTCTGGGAGGATTACGTATAGGACATTACAGTAGTGATGGCGGTGTATCCTCGTGTCTGGGAGGATTACGTATAGGACATTACAGTAGTGATGGCGGTGTATCCCCGTGTCTGGGAGGATTACGTATAGGACAATACAATAGTGATGGCGGTGTATCCCCGTGTCTGGGAGGATTACGTATAGGACATTACAGTAGTGATGGCGGTGTATCCTCGTGTCTGGGAGGACCACGTATAGGACATTACAATAGTGATGGCGGTGTATCCCCGTGTCTGGGAGGATCACGTATAGGACATTACAGTAGTGATGGCGGTATATCCCCGTGTCTGGGAGGATTACGTATAGGACATTACAGTAGTGATGGCGGTGTATCCCCGTGTCTGGGAGGATTACGTATAGGACACAGTAGTGATGGCGGTGTATCCGCGTGTCTGGGAGGATTACATATAGGACATTACAGTAGTGATGGCGGTGTATCCCCGTGTCTGGGAGGATCACGTATAGGACATTACAGTAGTGATGGCGGTGTATCCCCGTGTCTGGGAGGATTACGTATAGGACATTACAGTAGTGATGGCGGTGTATCCCCGTGTCTGGGAGGACCACGTATAGGACATTACAGTAGAGATGGCGGTGTATCCCCGTGTCTGGGAGGACCACGTATAGGACATTACAGTAGTGATGGCGGTGTATCCCCGTGTCTGGGAAGATTACGTATAGGATATTACAATAGTGATGGCGGTGTATCCCCGTGTCTGGGAGGATTACGTATAGGACATTACAGTAGTGATGGCGGTGTATCCTCGTGTCTGGGAGGACCACGTATAGGACATTACAGTAGTGATGGCGGTGTATGCCCGTGTCTGGGAGGATTACGTATAGGACATTACAGTAGTGATGGCGGTGTATCCCCGTGTCTGGGAGGATCACGTATAGGACATTACAGTAGTGATGGCGGTGTATCCCCGTGTCTGGGAAGACCACGTATAGGACATTACAGTAGTGATGGCGGTGTATCCCCGTGTCTGGGAGGACCACGTATAGGACATTACAGTAGTGATGGCGGTGTATCCTCGTGTCTGGGAGGATTACGTATAGGACATTACAGTAGTGATGGCTGTGTATCCTCGTGTCTGGGAGGATTACGTATAGGACATTACAGTAGTGATGGCGGTGTATCCTCGTGTCTGGGAGGAACACGTATAGGACATTACAGTAGTGATGGCGGTGTATCCTCGTGTCTGGGAGGATTACGTATAGGACATTACAGTAGTGATGGCGGTGTATCCCCGTGTCTGGGAGGATCACGTATAGGACATTACAGTAGTGATGGCGGTGTATCCTCGTGTCTGGGAGGACCACGTATAGGACATTACAGTAGTGATGGCGGTGTATCCCCGTGTCTGGGAGGACCACGTATAGGACATTACAGTAGTGATGGCCGTGTATCCTCGTGTCTGGGAGGATCACGTATAGGACATTACAGTAGTGATGGCGGTGTATCCCCGTGTCTGGGAGGACCACGTATAGGACATTACAGTAGTGATGGCGGTGTATCCCCGTGTCTGGGAGGACCACGTATAGGACATTACAGTAGTGATGGCGGTGTATCCCCGTGTCTGGGAGGATTACGTATAGGACATTACAGTAGTGATGGCGGTGTATCCCCGTGTCTGGGAGGATTACGTATAGGACATTACAGTAGTGATGGCGGTGTATCCCCGTGTCTGGGAGGACCACATATAGGACATTACAGTAGTGATGGCGGTGTATCCCCGTGTCTGGGAGGATTACGTATAGGACATTACAGTAGTGATGGCGGTGTATCCTCGTGTCTGGGAGGATTACGTATAGGACATTACAGTAGTGATGGCGGTGTATTTCCGTGTCTGGGAGGACCACGTATAGGACATTACAGTAGTGATGGCGGTGTATCCTCGTGTCTGGGAGAATCACGTATAGGACATTACAGTAGTGATGGCGGTGTATCCCCGTGTCTGGGAGGATTACGTATAGGACATTACAGTAGTGATGGCGGTGTATCCTCGTGTCTGGGAGGATTACGTATAGGACATTACAGTAGTGATGGCGGTGTATTTCCGTGTCTGGGAGGACCACGTATAGGACATTACAGTAGTGATGGCGGTGTATCCTCGTGTCTGGGAGAATCACGTATAGGACATTACAGTAGTGATGGCGGTGTATCCTCGTGTCTGGGAGGACCACGTATAGGACATTACAGTAGTGATGGAGGTGTATCCTTGTGTCTGGGAGGATTACGTATAGGACATTACAGTAGTGATGGCGGTGTATCCTCGTGTCTGGGAGGATTACGTATAGGACATTACAGTAGTGATGGCGGTGTATCCCCGTGTCTGGGAGGATTACGTATAGGACATTACAGTAGTGATGGCGGTGTATCTTCGTGTCTGGGAGGATCACGTATAGGACATTACAGTAGTGATGGCGGTGTATCCCCGTGTCTGGGAGGATTACGTATAGGACATTACAGTAGTGATGGCGGTGTATCCCCGTGTCTGGGAGGATTACGTATAGGACATTACAGTAGTGATGGCGGTGTATCCTCGTGTCTGGGAGGATTACGTATAGGACATTACAGTAGTGATGGCGGTGTATCCCCGTGTCTGGGAGGATTACGTATAGGATATTACAGTAGTGATGGCGGTGTACCCCCGTGTCTGGGAGGACCACGTATAGGACATTACAGTAGTGATGGAGGTGTATCCCCGTGTCTGGGAGGACCACGTATAGGACATTACAGTAGTGATGGCGGTGTATCCTCGTGTCTGGGAGGATCACGTATAGGACATTACAGTAGTGATGGCGGTGTATCCCCGTGTCTGGGAGGATCACGTATAGGACATTACAGTAGTGATGGCGGTGTATCCCTGTGTCTGGGAGGATTACGTATAGGACATTACAGTAGTGATGGCGGTGTATCCTCGTGTCTGGGAGGATCACGTATAGGACATTACAGTAGTGATGGCGGTGTAACCCCGTGTCTGGGAGGATTACGTATAGGACATTACAGTAGTGATGGCGGTGTATCCCCGTGTCTGGGAGGACCACGTATAGGACATTACAGTAGTGATGGCGGTGTATCCTTGTGTCTGGGAGGATCACGTATAGGACATTACAGTAGTGATGGCGGTGTATCCCAGTGTCTGGGAGGAGCATGTATAGGACATTACAGTAGTGATGGCGGTGTATCCCTGTGTCTGGGAGGATTACGTATAGGACATTACAGTAGTGATGGCGGTGTATCCCCGTGTCTGGGAGGATGACGTATAGGACATTACAGTAGTGATGGCGGTGTATCCCCGTGTCTGGGAGGACCACGTATAGGACATTACAGTAGTGATGGCGGTGTATCCCTGTGTCTGGGAGGATTACGTATAGGACATTACAGTAGTGATGGCGGTGTATCCTCGTGTCTGGGAGGATTACGTATAGGACATTACAGTAGTGATGTCGGTGTATCCCCGTGTCTGGGAGGATTACGTATAGGACATTACAGTAGTGATGGCGGTGTATCCCCGTGTCTGGGAGGATTACGTATAGGACATTACAGTAGTGATGGCGGTGTATCCCCGTGTCTGGGAGGATTACGTATAGGACATTACAGTAGTGATGGCGGTGTATCCTCGTGTCTGGGAGGATTACGTATAGGACATTACAGTACTGATGGCTGTGTATCCTCGTGTCTGGGAGGACCACGTATAGGACATTACAGTAGTGATGACGGTGTATCCCCGTGTCTGGGAGGATCACGTATAGGACATTACAGTAGTGATGGCGGTGTATCCCCGTGTCTGGGAGGATTACGTATAGGACATTACAGTAGTGATGGCGGTGTATCCCCGTGTCTGGGAGGATTACGTATAGGACATTACAGTAGTGATGGCGGTGTATCCCCGTGTCTGGGAGGATTACGTATAGGACATTACAGTAGTGATGGAGGTGTATCCTCGTGTCTGGGAGGATGACGTATAGGACATTACAGTAGTGATGGCGGTGTATCCCCGTGTCTGGGAGGACCACGTATAGGACATTACAGTAGTGATGGCGGTGTATCCCTGTGTCTGGGAGGATTACGTATAGGACATTACAGTAGTGATGGCGGTGTATCCTCGTGTCTGGGAGGATTACGTATAGGACATTACAGTAGTGATGTCGGTGTATCCCCGTGTCTGGGAGGATTACGTATAGGACATTACAGTAGTGATGGCGGTGTATCCCCGTGTCTGGGAGGATTACGTATAGGACATTACAGTAGTGATGGCGGTGTATCCCCGTGTCTGGGAGGATTACGTATAGGACATTACAGTAGTGATGGCGGTGTATCCTCGTGTCTGGGAGGATTACGTATAGGACATTACAGTACTGATGGCTGTGTATCCTCGTGTCTGGGAGGACCACGTATAGGACATTACAGTAGTGATGACGGTGTATCCCCGTGTCTGGGAGGATCACGTATAGGACATTACAGTAGTGATGGCGGTGTATCCCCGTGTCTGGGAGGATTACGTATAGGACATTACAGTAGTGATGGCGGTGTATCCCCGTGTCTGGGAGGATTACGTATAGGACATTACAGTAGTGATGGCGGTGTATCCCCGTGTCTAGGAGGACCACGTATAGGACATTACAGTAGTGATGGCGGTGTATCCCCGTGTCTGGGAGGACCACGTATAGGACATTACAGTAGTGATGGCGGTGTATCTCCGTGTCTGGGAGGATCACGTATAGGACATTACAGTAGTGATGGCGGTGTATCCCCGTGTCTGGGAGGACCACGTATAGGACATTACAGTAGTGATGGCGGTGTATCCCTGTGTCTGGGAGGACCACGTATAGGACATTACAGTAGTGATGGCGGTGTATCCTCGTGTCTGGGAGGATTACGTATAGGACATTACAGTAGTGATGGCGGTGTATCCCCTTGTCTGGGAGGATTACGTATAGGACATTACAGTAGTGATGGCTGTGTATCCCCGTGTCTGGGAGGATTACGTATAGGACATTACAGTAGTGATGGCGGTGTATCCCCGTGTCTGGGAGGATTACGTATAGGACATTACAGTAGTGATGGCGGTGTATCCCCTTGTCTGGGAGGATTACGTATAGGACAGTACAGTAGTGATGGCGGTGTATCCCCGTGTCTGGGAGGATTACGTATAGGACATTACAGTAGTGATGGCGGTGTATCCCCGTGTCTGGGAGGATTACGTATAGGACATTACAGTAGTGATGGCGGTGTATCCCCGTGTCTGGGAGGATCACGTATAGGACATTACAGTAGTGATGGCGGTGTATCCCCGTGTCTGGGAGGATTACGTATAGGACATTACAGTAGTGATGGCGGTGTATCCCCGTGTCTGGGAGGATTACGTATAGGACATTACAGTAGTGATGGCGGTGTATCCCCGTGTCTGGGAGGATTATGTATAGGACATTACAGTAGTGATGGCCGTGTATCCCCGTGTCTGGGAGGATTACGTATAGGACATTACAGTAGTGATGGCGGTGTATCCTCGTGTCTGGGAGGATTACGTATAGGACATTACAGTAGTGATGGCGGTGTATCCCCGTGTCTGGGAGGATTACGTATAGGACATTACAGTAGTGATGGCGGTGTATCCCCGTGTCTGGGAGGATCACGTATAGGACATTACAGTAGTGATGGCGGTGTATCCTCGTGTCTGGGAGGATTACGTATAGGACACTACAGTAGTGATGGCGGTGTATCCCCGTGTCTGGGAGGACCACGTATAGGACATTACAGTAGTGATGGCGGTGTATCCCTGTGTCTGGGAGGACCACGTATAGGACAGTACAGTAGTGATGGCGGTGTATCCCCGTGTCTGGGAGGATCACGTATAGGACATTACAGTAGTGATGGCGGTGTATCCCTGTGTCTGGGAGGATTACGTATAGGACATTACAGTAGTGATGGCGGTGTATCCCCGTGTCTGGGAGGATTACGTATAGGACATTACAGTAGTGATGGCGGTGTATCCCTGTGTCTGGGAGGACCACGTATAGGACAGTACAGTAGTGATGGCGGTGTATCCCCGTGTCTGGGAGGATCACGTATAGGACATTACAGTAGTGATGGCGGTGTATCCCCGTGTCTGGGAGGATTACGTATAGGACATTACAGTAGTGATGGCTGTGTATCCCCGTGTCTGGGAGGATCACGTATAGGACATTACAGTAGTGATGGCGGTGTATCCCCGTGTCTGGGAGGACCAAGTATAGGACATTACAGTAGTGATGGCGGTGTATCCCCGTGTATGGGAGGATTACGTATAGGACATTACAGGAGTGATGGCGGTGTATCCCCGTGTCTGGGAGGACCACGTATAGGACATTACAGTAGTGATGGCGGTGTATCCCCGTGTCTGGGAGGATTACGTATAGGACATTACAGTAGTGATGGCGGTGTATCCCCGTGTCTGGGAGGACCACGTATAGGACATTACAGTAGTGATGGCGGTGTATCCTCGTGTCTGGGAGGATTACGTATAGGACATTACAGTAGTGATGGCGGTGTATCCCCGTGTCTGGGAGGATCACGTATAGGACATTACAGTAGTGATGGCGGTGTATCCCCGTGTCTGGGAGGATTACGTATAGGACATTACAGTAGTGATGGCGGTGTATCCTCGTGTCTGGGAGGATTACGTATAGGACATTACCGTAGTGATGGCGGTGTATCCCCGTGTCTGGGAGGATTACGTATAGGACATTACAGTAGTGATGGCGGTGTATCCTCGTGTCTGGGAGGATCACGTATAGGACATTACAGTAGTGATGGCGGTGTATCCCCGTGTCTGGGAGGATTACGTATAGGACATTACAGTAGTGATGGCGGTGTATCCCCGTGTCTGGGAGGATTACGTATAGGACATTACAGTAGTGATGGCGGTGTATCCCCGTGTCTGGGAGGATTACGTATAGGACATTACAGTAGTGATGGCGGTGTATCTTCGTGTCTGGGAGGACCACGTATAGGACATTACAGTAGTGATGGCGGTGTATCCCCGTGTCTGGGAGGATTACGTATAGGATATTACAGTAGTGATGGCGGTGTATCCCCGTGTCTGGGAGGATTACGTATAGAACAATACAGTAGTGATGGCGGTGTATCCTCGTGTCTGGGAGGATTACGTATAGGACATTACAGTAGTGATGGCGGTGTATCCCCGTGTCTGGGAGGATTACGTATAGGACATTACAGTAGTGATGGCGGTGTATCCTCGTGTCTGGGAGGATTACGTATAGGACATTACAGTAGTGATGGCGGTGTATCCCCGTGTCTGGGAGGATTACGTATAGGACATTATAGTAGTGATGGCGGTGTATCCTCGTGTCTGGGAGGATTACGTATAGGACATTACAGTAGTGATGGCGGTGTATCCCCGTGTCTGGGAGGATTACGAATAGAACAATACAGTAGTGATGGCGGTGTATCCCCGTGTCTGGGAGGACCACGTATAGGACATTACAGTAGTGATGGCGGTGTATCCTCGTGTCTGGGAGGACCACGTATAGGACATTACAGTAGTGATGGCAGTGTATCCTCGTGTCTGGGAGGACCACGTATAGGACATTACAGTAGTGATGGCGGTGTATCCTCGTGTCTGGGAGGATTACATATAGGACATTACAGTTGTGATGGCGGTGTATCCTCGTGTCTGGGAGGATTACGTATAGGACATTACAGTAGTGATGGCGGTGTATCCTCGTGTCTGGGAGGATTACGTATAGGACATTACAGTAGTGATGGCGGTGTATCCCCGTGTCTGGGAGGATTACGTATAGGACATTACAGTAGTGATGGCGGTGTATCCCCGTGTCTGGGAGGATTACGTATAGGACATTACAGTAGTGATGGCGGTGTATCCCCGTGTCTGGGAGGACCACGTATAGGACATTACAGTAGTGATGGCGGTGTGTCCCCGTGTCTGGGAGGATTACGTATAGGACATTACAGTAGTGATGGCGGTGTATCCTCGTGTCTGGGAGGATTACGTATAGGACATTACAGTAGTGATGGCGGTGTATCCTCGTGTCTGGGAGGATTACGTATAGGACATTACAGTAGTGATGGCGGTGTATCCTCGTGTCTGGGAGGATTACGTATAGGACAATACAGTAGTGATGGCGGTGTATCCCCGTGTCTGGGAGGACCACGTATAGGACATTACAGTAGTGATGGCGGTGTATCCTCGTGTCTGGGAGGATTACGTATAGGACATTACCGTAGTGATGGCGGTGTATCCCCGTGTCTGGGAGGATTACGTATAGGACATTACAGTAGTGATGGCGGTGTATCATGGTGTCTGGGAGGATTACGTATAGGACATTACAGTAGTGATGGCGGTGTATTCCCGTGTCTGGGAGGATTACGTATAGGACATTACCGTAGTGATGGCGGTGTATCCCCGTGTCTGGGAGGATTACGTATAGGACATTACAGTAGTGATGGCGGTGTATCATGGTGTCTGGGAGGATTACGTATAGGACATTACAGTAGTGATGGCGGTGTATCCCCGTGTCTGGGAGGATTACGTATAGGACATTACAGTAGTGATGGCGGTGTATCATGGTGTCTGGGAGGATTACGTATAGGACATTACAGTAGTGATGGCGGTGTATCCCCGTGTCTGAGAGGACCACGTATAGGACATTACAGTAGTGATGGCGGTGTATCCCCGTGTCTGGGAGGACCACGTATAGGACATTACAGTAGTGATGGCGGTGTATCCTCGTGTCTGTGAGGATTACGTATAGGACATTACAGTAGTGATGGCGGTGTATCCCCGTGTCTGGGAGGATTACATATAGGACATTACAGTAGTGATGGCGGTGTATCCCCGTGTCTGGGAGGACCACGTATAGGACATTACAGTAGTGATGGCGGTGTATCCCCGTGTCTGGGAGGATTATGTAGAGGACATTACAGTAGTGATGGCGGTGTAACCTCGTGTCTGGGAGGATTATGTATAGGACATTACAGTAGTGATGGCGGTGTATCCCCGTGTCTGGGAGAACCACGTATAGGACATTACAGTAGTGATGGCGGTGTATCCCCGTGTCTGGGAGGATTACGTATAGGACATTACAGTAGTGATGGCGGTGTATCCCCGTGTCTGGGAGAATCACGTATAGGACATTACAGTAGTGATGGCGGTGTATCCCCGTGTCTGGGAGGATTACGTATAGGACATTACAGTAGTGATGGCGGTGTATCCCCGTGTCTGGGAGGATTACGTATAGGACATTACAGTAGTGATGGCGGTGTATCCCCGTGTCAGGGAGGATTACGTATAGGACATTACAGTAGTGATGGCGGTGTATCCCCGTGTCTGGGAGGATTACGTATAGGACATTACAGTAGTGATGGCGGTGTATCCTCGTGTCTGGGAGGATTACGTATAGGACATTACAGTAGTGATGGCGGTGTATCATGGTGTCTGGGAGGATTACGTATAAGACATTACAGTAGTGATGGCGGTGTATCCCCGTGTCTGGGAGGATTACGTATAGGACATTACAGTAGTGATGGCGGTGTATCCCCGTGTCTGGGGGGATTACGTATAGGACATTACAGTAGTGATGGCGGTGTATCCCCGTGTCTGGGAGGATTACGTATAGGACATTACAGTAGTGATGGCGGTGTATCCCCGTGTCTGGGAGGACCACGTATAGGACATTACAGTAGTGATGGCGGTGTATCCCCGTGTCTGGGAGGATTACGTATAGGACATTACAGTAGTGATGGCGGTGTATCCCCGTGTCTGGGAGGATCACGTATAGGACATTACAGTAGAGATGGCGGTGTATTCCCGTGTCTGGGAGGATTACGTATAGGACATTACAGTAGTGATGGCGGTGTATCCCCGTGTCTGGGAGGACCACGTATAGGACATTACAGTAGTGATGGCGGTGTATCCCCGTGTCTGGGAGGACCACGTATAGGACATTACAGTAGTGATGGCGGTGTATCCTCGTGTCTGGGAGGACCACGTATAGGACATTACAGTAGTGATGGCGGTGTATCCCCGTGTCTGGGAGGATTATGTATAGGACATTACAGTAGTGATGGCGGTGTATCCCGTGTCTGGGAGGATTACGTATAGGACAATACAGTAGTGATGGCGGTGTATCCCCGTGTCTGGGAGGATTACGTATAGGACATTACAGTAGTGATGGCGGTGTATCCCCGTGTCTGGGAGGATTACGTATAGGACATTACAGTAGTGATGGCGGTGTATCCTCGTGTCTGGGAGGATTACGTATAGGACATTACAGTAGTGATGGCGGTGTATCCTCGTGTCTGGGAGGACCACGTATAGGACATTACAGTAGTGATGGCGGTGTATCCCTGTGTCTGGGAGGATTACGTATAGGACATTACAGTAGTGATGGCGGTGTATCCCCGTGTCTGGGAGGATCACGTATAGGACATTACAGTAGTGATGGCGGTATATCCCCGTGTCTGGTAGGATTACGTATAGGACATTACAGTAGTGATGGCGGTGTATCCCCGTGTCTGGGAGGATTACGTATAGGACATTACAGTAGTGATGGCGGTGTATCCCCGTGTCTGGGAGGATTACTTATAGGACATTACAGTAGTGATGGCGGTGTATCCCCGTGTCTGGGAGGATCACGTATAGGACATTACAGTAGTGATGGCGGTGTATCCCCGTGTCTGGGAGGATTACGTATAGGACATTACAGTAGTGATGGCGGTGTATCCCCGTGTCTGGGAGGACCACGTATAGGACATTACAGTAGTGATGGCGGTGTATCCCCGTGTCTGGGAGGACCACGTATAGGACATTACAGTAGTGATGGCGGTGTATCCCCGTGTCTGGGAGGACCACGTATAGGACATTACAGTAGTGATGGCGGTGTATCCCCGTGTCTGGGAGGATTACGTATAGGACATTACAGTAGTGATGGCGGTGTATCCTCGTGTCTGGGAGGATTACGTATAGGACATTACAGTAGTGATGGCGGTGTATCCCCGTGTCTGGGAGGACCAAGTATAGGACATTACAGTAGTGATGGCGGTGTATCCCCGTGTCTGGGAGGATTATGTATAGGACATTACAGTAGTGATGGCGGTGTATCCCCGTGTCTGGGAGGACCACGTATAGGACATTACAGTAGTGATGGCGGTGTATCCCCGTGTGTGGGAGGATTACGTATAGGACATTACAGTAGTGATGGCGGTGTATCCCCGTGTCTGGGAGGATTACGTATAGGACATTACAGTAGTGATGGCGGTGTATCCCCGTGTCTGGTAGGACCACGTATAGGACATTACAGTAGTGATAGCGGTGTATCCCCGTGTCTGGGAGGATCACGTATAGGACATTACAGTAGTGATGGCGGTGTATCCTCGTGTCTGGGAGGACCACGTATAGGACATTACAGTAGTGATGGCGGTGTATCCCTGTGTCTGGGAGGATCACGTATAGGACATTACAGTAGTGATGGCGGTGTATCCTCGTGTCTGGGAGGACCACGTATAGGACATTACAGTAGTGATAGCGGTGTATCCCCGTGTCTGGGAGGATTACGTATAGGACATTACAGTAGTGATGGCGGTGTATCCCCGTGTCTGGGAGGATTACGTATAGGACATTACAGTAGTGATGGCGGTGTATCCTCGTGTCTGGGAGGACCACGTATAGGACATTACAGTAGTGATGGCGGTGTATCCCCGTGTCTGGGAGGACCACGTATAGGACATTACAGTAGTGATGGCGGTGTATCCCCGTGTCTGGGAGGATTACGTATAGGACATTACAGTAGTGATGGCGGTGTATCCCCGTGTCTGGGAGGATTACGTATAGGACATTACAGTAGTGATGGCGGTGTATCCTCGTGTCTGGGAGGACCACGTATAGGACATTACAGTAGTGATGGCGGTGTATCCCCGTGTCTGGGAGGATTACGTATAGGACATTACAGTAGTGATGGCGGTGTATCCCCGTGTCTGGGAGGATTACGTATAGGACATTACAGTAGTGATGGCGGTGTATCCTCGTGTCTGGGAGGACCACGTATAGGACATTACAGTAGTGATGGCGGTGTATCCCCGTGTCTGGGAGGATTACGTATAGGACATTACAGTAGTGATGGCGGTGTATCCCTGTGTCTGGGAGGATTACGTATAGGACATTACAGTAGTGATGGCGGTGTATCCCCGTGTCTGGGAGGACCACGTATAGGACATTACAGTAGTGATGGCGGTGTATCCCCGTGTCTGGGAGGATTACGTATAGGACATTACAGTAGTGATGGCGGTGTATCCCCGTGTCTGGGAGGATTACGTATAGGACATTACAGTAGTGATGGCGGTGTATCCTCGTGTCTGGGAGGACCACGTATAGGACATTACAGTAGTGATGGCGGTGTATCCTCGTGTCTGGGAGGATTACGTATAGGACATTACAGTAGTGATGGCGGTGTATCCCCGTGTCTGGGAGGATTATGTATAGGACATTACAGTAGTGATGGCGGTGTATCCTCGTGTCTGGGAGGATTATGTATAGGACATTACAGTAGTGATGGCGGTGTATCCTCGTGTCTGGGAGGATTACGCATAGGACATTACAGTAGTGATGGCGGTGTATCCTCGTGTCTGGGAGGACCACGTATAGGACATTACAGTAGTGATGGCGGTGTATCCTCGTGTCTGGGAGGATTACGTATAGGACATTACAGTAGTGATGGCGGTGTATCCCTGTGTCTGGGAGAACCACGTATAGGACATTACAGTAGTGATGGCGGTGTATCCTCGTGTCTGGGAGGATCACGTATAGGACATTACAGTAGTGATGGCGGTGTATCTCCGTGTCTGGGAGGACCACGTATAGGACATTACAGTAGTGATGGCGGTGTATCCTCGTGTCTGGGAGGACCACGTATAGGACAGTACAGTAGTGATGGCGGTGTATCCCCGTGTCTGGGAGGATTACGTATAGGACATTACAGTAGTGATGGCGGTGTATCCCCGTGTCTGGGAGGATTACGTATAGGACATTACAGTAGTGATGGCGGTGTATCCCCGTGTCTGGGAGGACCACGTATAGGACATTACAGTAGTGATGGCTGTGTATCCTCGTGTCTGGGAGGATTACGTATAGGACATTACAGTAGTGATGGCGGTGTATCCCCGTGTCTGGGAGGATTACGTATAGGACATTACAGTAGTGATGGCGGTGTATCCCCGTGTCTGGGAGGACCACGTATAGGACATAACAGTAGTGATGGCGGTGTATCCCCGTGTCTGGGAGGACCACGTATAGGACATTACATTTGTGATGGCGGTGTATCCCCGTGTCTGGGAGGATTACGTATAGGACATTACAGTAGTGATGGCGGTGTATCCTCGTGTCTGGGAGGATTACGTATAGGACATTACAGTAGTGATGGCGGTGTAACCCCGTGTCTGGGAGGATTACGTATAGGATATTACAGTAGTGATGGCGGTGTATCCTCGTGTCTGGGAGGATTACGTATAGGACATTACAGTAGTGATGGCGGTGTATCCCCGTGTCTGGGAGGATTACGTATAGGACATTACAGTAGTGATGGCGGTGTATCCTCGTGTCTGGGAGGACTACGTATAGGACATTACAGTAGTGATGGCGGTGTATCCTCGTGTCTGGGAGGATTACGTATAGGACATTACAGTAGTGATGGCGGTGTATCCCCGTGTCTGGGAGGATTACGTATAGGACATTACAGTAGTGATGGCGGTGTATCCCCGTGTCTGGGAGGACCACATATAGGACATTACAGTAGTGATGGCGGTGTATCCCCGTGTCTGGGAGGATTACGTATAGGACATTACAGTAGTGATGGCGGTGTATCCCCGTGTCTGGGAGGACCACGTATAGGACATTACAGTAGTGATGGCGGTGTATCCCTGTGTCTGGGAGGATTACGTATAGGACATTACAGTAGTGATGGCGGTGTATCCTCGTGTCTGGGAGGATCACGTATAGGACATTACAGTAGTGATGGCGGTGTATCCCCGTGTCTGGGAGGATTACGTATAGGACATTACAGTAGTGATGGCGGTGTATCCCCGTGTCTGGGAGGATCACGTATAGGACATTACAGTAGTGATGGCGGTGTATCCTCGTGTCTGGGAGGATCACGTATAGGACATTACAGTAGTGATGGCGGTGTATCCCCGTGTCTGGGAGGATTATGTATAGGACATTACAGTAGTGATGGCGGTGTATCCTCGTGTCTGGGAGGATTACGTATAGGACAATACAGTAGTGATGGCGGTGTATCCCCGTGTCTGGGAGGACCACGTATAGGACATTACAGTAGTGATGGCGGTGTATCCCCGTGTCTGGGAGGATTACGTATAGGACATTACAGTAGTGATGGCGGTGTATCCTCGTGTCTGGGAGGATTACGTATAGGACATTACAGTAGTGATGGCGGTGTATCCCCGTGTCTGGGAGGACCACGTATAGGACATTACAGTAGTGATGGCGGTGTATCCTCGTGTCTGGGAGGATTACGTATAGGACATTACAGTAGTGATGGCGGTGTATCCCCGTGTCTGGGAGGACCACGTATAGGACATTACAGTAGTGATGGCGGTGTATCCCCGTGTCTGGGAGGATAACGTATAGGACATTACAGTAGTGATGGCGGTGTATCCCCGTGTCTGGGAGGATTATGTATAGGACATTACAGTAGTGATGGCGGTGTATCCCCGTGTCTGGGAGGATTACGTATAGGACATTACAGTAGTGATGGCGGTGTATCCTCGTGTCTGGGAGTATTACGTATAGGACATTACAGTAGTGATGGCTGTGTATCCTCGTGTCTGGGAGGATTACGTATAGGACATTACAGTAGTGATGGCGGTGTATCCCCGTGTCTGGGAGGATTACGTATAGGACATTACAGTAGTGATGGCGGTGTATCCCCGTGTCTGGGAGGATTACGTATAGGACATTACAGTAGTGATGGCGGTGTATCCCCGTGTGTGGGAGGACCACGTATAGGACATTACAGTAGTGATGGCGGTGTATCCCCGTGTCTGGGAGGATTACGTATAGGACATTACAGTAGTGATGGCGGTGTATCCTCGTGTCTGGGAGGATTACATATAGGACATTACAGTAGTGATGGCGGTGTATCCCCGTGTCTGGGAGGACCACGTATAGGACATTACAGTAGTGATGGCGGTGTATCCCCGTGTCTGGGAGGATTACGTATAGGACATTACAGTAGTGATGGCGGTGTATCCCCGTGTCTGGGAGGACCACGTATATGACATTACAGTAGTGATGGCGGTGTATCCCCGTGTCTGGGAGGATTACGTATAGGACATTACAGTAGTGATGGCGGTGTATCCTCGTGTCTGGGAGGATTACGTATAGGACATTACAGTAGTGATGGCGGTGTATCCCCGTGTCTGGAGGATTACGTATAGGACATTACAGTAGTGATGGCGGTGTATCCTCGTGTCTGGGAGGATTACGTATAGGACATTACAGTAGTGATAGCGGTGTATCCTCGTGTCTGGGAGGACCACGTATAGGACATTACAGTAGTGATGGCGGTGTATCCCCGTGTCTGGGAGGATTACGTATAGGACATTACAGTAGTGATGGCGGTGTATCCCCGTGTCTGGGAGGATTACGTATAGGACATTACAGTAGTGATGGCGGTGTATCCTCGTGTCTGGGAGGACCACGTATAGGACATTACAGTAGTGATGGCGGTGTATCCCCGTGTCTGGGAGGATTACGTATAGGACATTACAGTAGTGATGGCGGTGTATCCCCGTGTCTGGGAGGATTACGTATAGGACATTACAGTAGTGATGGCGGTGTATCCCCGTGTCTGGGAGGATTACGTATAGGACATTACAGTAGTGATGGCGGTGTATCCCCGTGTCTGGGAGGATCACGTATAGGACATTACAGTAGTGATGGCGGTGTATCCCCGTGTGTGGGAGGACCACGTATAGGACATTACAGTAGTGATGGTGGTGTATCCCCGTGTCTGGGAGGATTACGTATAGAACAATACAGTAGTGATGGCGGTGTATCCTCGTGTCTGGGAGGATTACGTATAGGACATTACAGTAGTGATGGCGGTGTATCCTCGTGTCTGGGAGGATTACGTATAGGACATTACAGTAGTGATGGCGGTGTATCCCCGTGTCTGGGAGGATTACGTATAGGACATTACAGTAGTGATGGCGGTGTATCCTCGTGTCTGGGAGGACCACGTATACGACATTACAGTAGTGATGACGG
Organism: Ranitomeya variabilis; assembly: GCF_051348905.1. Taxonomy (NCBI): domain Eukaryota; kingdom Metazoa; phylum Chordata; class Amphibia; order Anura; family Dendrobatidae; genus Ranitomeya; species Ranitomeya variabilis. The sequence goes on along the minus strand of NC_135233.1, from coordinate 1,112,365,770 downwards.
TGTATCCCCGTGTCTGGGAGGATTACGTATAGAACAATACAGTAGTGATGGCGGTGTATCCCCGTGTCTGGGAGGACCACGTATAGGACATTACAGTAGTGATGGCGGTGTATCCCCGTGTCTGGGAGGACCACGTATAGGACATTACAGTAGTGATGGCGGTGTATCCCCGTGTCTGGGAGGATTACGTATAGGACATTACAGTAGTGATGGCGGTGTATCCCCGTGTCTGGGAGGATTACGTATAGGACATTACAGTAGTGATGGCGGTGTATCCTCGTGTCTGGGAGGATTACGTATAGGACATTACAGTAGTGATGGCGGTGTATTCCCGTGTCTGGGAGGATTACGTATAGGACATTACAGTAGTGATGGCGGTGTATCCTCGTGTCTGGGAGGATTACGTATAGGACATTACCGTAGTGATGGCGGTGTATCCTCGTGTCTGGGAGGATTACGTATAGGACAATACAGTAGTGATGGCGGTGTATCCCCGTGTCTGGGAGGATCACGTATAGGACATTACAGTAGTGATGGCGGTGTATCCCCGTGTCTGGGAGGATTACGTATAGGACATTACCGTAGTGATGGCGGTGTATCCTCGTGTCTGGGAGGATTACGTATAGGACAATACAGTAGTGATGGCGGTGTATCCCCGTGTCTGGGAGGATTACGTATAGGACATTACAGTAGTGATGGCGGTGTATCCCCGTGTCTGGGAGGATTACGTATAGGACATTACAGTAGTGATGGCGGTGTATCCTCGTGTCTGGGAGGATTACGTATAGGACATTACAGTAGTGATGGCGGTGTATCCTCGTGTCTGGGAGGACCACGTATAGGATATTACAGTAGTGATGGCGGTGTATCCCCGTGTCTGGGAGGACCACGTATAGGACATTACAGTAGTGATGGCGGTGTATCCCCGTGTCTGGGAGGATTACGTATAAGACATTACAGTAGTGATGGCGGTGTATCCCCGTGTCTGGGAGGATCACGTATAGGACATTACAGTAGTGATGGCGGTGTATCCCCGTGTCTGGGAGGATTACGTATAGGACATTACAGTAGTGATGGCGGTGTATCCTCGTGTCTGGGAGGACCACGTATAGGACATTACAGTAGTGATGGCGGTGTATCCCCGTGTCTGGGAGGACCACGTATAGGACATTACAGTAGTGATGGCGGTGTATCCCCGTGTCTGGGAGGATTACGTATAGGACATTACAGTAGTGATGGCGGTGTATCCTCGTGTCTGGGAGGATTATGTATAGGACATTACAGTAGTGATGGCGGTGTATCCCTGTGTCTGGGAGGACCACGTATAGGACATTACAGTAGTGATGGCGGTGTATCCTCGTGTCTGGGAGGACCACGTATAGGACATTACAGTAGTGATGGCGGTGTATCCCCGTGTCTGGGAGGATTACGTATAGGACATTACAGTAGTGATGGCGGTGTATCCCCGTGTCTGGGAGGATTAGATATAGGACATTACAGTAGTGATGGCGGTGTATCCCCGTGTCTGGGAGGATTACGTATAGGACATTACAGTAGTGATGGCGGTGTATCCCCGTGTCTGGGAGGATTACGTATAGGACATTACAGTAGTGATGGCGGTGTATCCCCGTGTCTGGGAGGACCACGTATAGGACATTACAGTAGTGATGGCGGTGTATCCTCGTGTCTGGGAGTATCACGTATAGGACATTACAGTAGTGATGGCGGTGTATCCCCGTGTCTGGGAGGATTACGTATAGGACATTACAGTAGTGATGGCAGTGTATTTCCGTGTCTGGGAGGACCACGTATAGGACATTACAGTAGTGATGGCGGTGTATCCTCGTGTCTGGGAGGATTACGTATAGGACATTACAGTAGTGATGGCGGTGTATCCTCGTGTCTGGGAGAATCACGTATAGGACATTACAGTAGTGATGGCGGTGTATCCCCGTGTCTGGGAGGATTACGTATAGGACATTACAGTAGTGATGGCAGTGTATTTCCGTGTCTGGGAGGACCACGTATAGGACATTACAGTAGTGATGGCGGTGTATCCCTGTGTCTGGGAGGATTACGTATAGGACATTACAGTAGTGATGGCGGTGTATCCTCGTGTCTGGGAGGACCACGTATAGGACATTACAGTAGTGATGGCGGTGTATCCCCGTGTCTGGGAGGATTACGTATAGGACATTACAGTAGTGATGGCGGTGTATCCCCGTGTCTGGGAGGACCACGTATAGGACATTACAGTAGTGATGGCGGTGTATCCTCGTGTCTGGGAGGATTATGTATAGGACATTACAGTAGTGATGGCGGTGTATCCCTGTGTCTGGGAGGACCACGTATAGGACATTACAGTAGTGATGGCGGTGTATCCCCGTGTCTGGGAGGACCACGTATAGGACATTACAGTAGTGATGGCGGTGTATCCCCGTGTCTGGGAGGATTACGTATAGGACATTACAGTAGTGATGGCGGTGTATCCCCGTGTCTGGTAGGACCACGTATAGGACATTACAGTAGTGATGGCGGTGTATCCTCGTATCTGGGAGGACCACGTATAGGACATTACAGTAGTGATGGCGGTGTATCCCAGTGTCTGGGAGGATTACGTATAGGACATTACAGTAGTGATGGCGGTGTATCCTCGTGTCTGGGAGGATTACGTATAGGACATTACAGTAGTGATGGCGGTGTATCCCCGTGTCTGGGAGGATTACGTATAGGACATTACAGTAGTGATGGCGGTGTATCCCAGTGTCTGGGAGGATTACATATAGGACATTACAGTAGTGATGGCGGTGTATCCCCGTGTCTGGGAGGATTACGTATAGGACATTACAGTAGTGATGGCGGTGTATCCCAGTGTCTGGGAGGATCACGTATAGGACATTACAGTAGTGATGGCGGTGTATCCTCGTGTCTGGAGGATTACGTATAGGACATTACAGTAGTGATGGCGGTGTATCCTCGTGTCTGGGAGGATCACGTATAGGACATTACAGTAGTGATGGCGGTGTATCCCCGTGTCTGGGAGGATTACGTATAGGACATTACAGTAGTGATGGCGGTGTATCCCCGTGTCTGGGAGGACCACGTATAGGACATTACAGTAGTGATGGCGGTGTATCCTCGTGTCTGGGAGGATTACGTATAGGACATTACAGTAGTGATGGCGGTGTATCCCCGTGTCTGGGAGGATTACGTATAGGACATTACAGTAGTGATGGCGGTGTATCCTCGTGTCTGGAAGGATTACGTATAGGACATTACAGTAGTGATGGCGGTGTATCCCCGTGTCTGGGAGGATTACGTATAGGACATTACAGTAGTGATGGCGGTGTATCCCCGTGTCTGGGAGGATTACGTATAGGACATTACAGTAGTGATGGCGGTGTATCCCCGTGTCTGGGAGGACCACGTATAGGACATTACAGTAGTGATGGCGGTGTATCCCCGTGTCTGGGAGGATTACGTATAGGACATTACAGTAGTGATGGCGGTGTATCCTCGTGTCTGGTAGGACCACGTATAGGACATTACAGTAGTGATGGCGGTGTATCCTCGTGTCTGGGAGGATTACGTATAGGACATTACAGTAGTGATGGCGGTGTATCCTCGTGTCTGGGAGGACCACGTATAGGACATTACAGTAGTGATGGCGGTGTATCCCCGTGTCTGGGAGGATTACGTATAGGACATTACAGTAGTGATGGCGGTGTATCCTCGTGTCTGGGAGGACCACGTATAGGACATTACAGTAGTGATGGCGGTGTATCCCCGTGTCTGGGAGGACCACGTATAAGACATTACAGTAGTGATGGCGGTGTATCCCCGTGTCTGGGAGGACCACGTATAGGACATTACAGTAGTGATGGCGGTGTATCCCCGTGTCTGGGAGGATTACGTATAGGACATTACAGTAGTGATGGCGGTGTATCCCCGTGTCTGGGAGGATTACGTATAGGACATTACAGTAGTGATGGCGGTGTATCCCCGTGTCTGGGAGGATTACGTATAGGACATTACAGTAGTGATGGCGGTGTATCCTCGTGTCTGGGAGGACCACGTATAGGACATTACAGTAGTGATGGCGGTGTATCCCCGTGTCTGGGAGGACCACGTATAAGACATTACAGTAGTGATGGCGGTGTATCCCCGTGTCTGGGAGGACCACGTATAGGACATTACAGTAGTGATGGCGGTGTATCCCCGTGTCTGGGAGGATTACGTATAGGACATTACAGTAGTGATGGCGGTGTATCCCCGTGTCTGGGAGGATTACGTATAGGACATTACAGTAGTGATGGCGGTGTATCCCCGTGTCTGGGAGGATTACGTATAGGACATTACAGTAGTGATGGCGGTGTATCCCCGTGTCTGGGAGGACCACGTATAGGACATTACAGTAGTGATGGCGGTGTATCCCCGTGTCTGGGAGGACCACGTATAGGACATTACAGTAGTGATGGCGGTGTATCCTCGTGTCTGGGAGGATTACGTATAGGACATTACAGTAGTGATGGCGGTGTAACCTCTTGTCTGGGAGGATTACGTATAGGACATTACAGTAGTGATGGCGGTGTATCCCCGTGTCTGGGAGGATTACGTATAGGACATTACTGTAGTGATGGCGGTGTATCCTCGTGTCTGGGAGGATTACGTATAGGACATTACAGTAGTGATGGCGGTGTATCCCCGTGTCTGGGAGGACCACGTATAGGACATTACAGTAGTGATGGCGGTGTATCCCCGTGTCTGGGAGGATTACGTATAGGACATTACAGTAGTGATGGCGGTGTAACCTCTTGTCTGGGAGGATTACGTATAGGACATTACAGTAGTGATGGCGGTGTATCCCCGTGTCTGGGAGGATTACGTATAGGACATTACTGTAGTGATGGCGGTGTATCCTCGTGTCTGGGAGGATTACGTATAGGACATTACAGTAGTGATGGCGGTGTATCCCCGTGTCTGGGAGGATTACGTATAGGACATTACAGTAGTGATGGCGGTGTATCCCCGTGTCTGGGAGGATTACGTATAGGACATTACAGTAGTGATGGCGGTGTATCCTCGTGTCTGGGAGGATTACATATAGGACATTACAGTAGTGATGGCGGTGTATCCCCGTGTCTGGGAGGACCACGTATAGGACATTACAGTAGTGATGGCGGTGTATCCTCGTGTCTGGGAGGACCACGTATAGGACATTACAGTAGTGATGGCGGTGTATCCCCGTGTCTGGGAGGATTACGTATAGGACATTACAGTAGTGATGGCGGTGTATCCCCGTGTCTGGGAGGATTACGTATAGGACATTACAGTAGTGATGGCGGTGTATCCCCGTGTCTGGGAGGATTACGTATAGGACATTACAGTAGTGATGGCGGTGTATCCCTGTGTCTGGGAGGATTACGTATAGGACATTACAGTAGTGATGGCGGTGTATCCCCGTGTCTGGGAGGATAACGTATAGGACATTACAGTAGTGATGGCGGTGTATCCCCGTGTCTGGGAGGATTACGTATAGGACATTACAGTAGTGATGGCGGTGTATCCCAGTGTCTGGGAGGATCACGTATAGGACATTACAGTAGTGATGCCGGTGTATCCCCGTGTCTGGGAGGACCACGTATAGGACATTACAGTAGTGATGGCGGTGTATCCCCGTGTCTGGGAGGATCACGTATAGGACATTACAGTAGTGATGGCGGTGTATCCTCGTGTCTGGGAGGATTACGTATAGGACATTACAGTAGTGATGGCGGTGTATCCCAGTGTCTGGGAGGATTACGTATAGGACATTACAGTAGTGATGGCGGTGTATCCCCCGTGTCTGGGAGGATTACGTATAGGACATTACAGTAGTGATGGCGGTGTATCCCAGTGTCTGGGAGGATTACGTATAGGACATTACAGTAGTGATGGCGGTGTATCCCCCGTGTCTGGGAGGATTACGTATAGGACATTACAGTAGTGATGGCGGTGTATCCCTGTGTCTGGGAGGATTACGTATAGGACATTACAGTAGTGATGGCGGTGTATCCTCGTGTCTGGGAGGATTACGTATAGGACATTACAGTAGTGATGGCGGTGTATCCCCGTGTCTGGGAGGATCACGTATAGGACATTACAGTAGTGATGGCGGTGTATCCTCGTGTCTGGGAGGACCACGTATAGGACAGTACAGTAGTGATGGCGGTGTATCCCCGTGTCTGGGAGGATAACGTATAGGACATTACAGTAGTGATGGCGGTGTATCCCCGTGTCTGGGAGGATTACGTATAGGACATTACAGTAGTGATGGCGGTGTATCCCCGTGTCTGGGAGGATTACGTATAGGACATTACAGTAGTGATGGCGGTGTATCCCCGTGTCTGGGAGGATTACGTATAGGACATTACAGTAGTGATGGCGGTGTATCCTCGTGTCTGGGAGGATTACGTATAGGACAATACAGTAGTGATGGCGGTGTATCCCCGTGTCTGGGAGGATCACGTATAGGACATTACAGTAGTGATGGCGGTGTATCCCCGTGTCTGGGAGGATTACGTATAGGACATTACAGTAGTGATGGCGGTGTATCCCCGTGTCTGGGAGGATTACGTATAGGACATTACAGTAGTGATGGCGGTGTATCCCCGTGTCTGGGAGGATTACGTATAGGACATTACAGTAGTGATGGCGGTGTATCCCTGTGTCTGGGAGGATTACGTATAGGACATTACAGTAGTGATGGCGGTGTATCCCCGTGTCTGGGAGGATTACGTATAGGACATTACAGTAGTGATGGCGGTGTATCCCCGTGTCTGGGAGGATTACGTATAGGACATTACAGTAGTGATGGCGGTGTATCCCCGTGTCTGGAGGATTACGTATAGGACATTACAGTAGTGATGGCGGTGTATCCCCGTGTCTGGGAGGATCACGTATAGGACATTACAGTAGTGATGGCGGTGTATCCCCGTGTCTGGGAGGATTACGTATAGGACATTACAGTAGTGATGGCGGTGTATCCCTGTGTCTGGGAGGACTACGTATAGGACATTACAGTAGTGATGGCGGTGTATCCCCGTGTCTGGGAGGATTACGTATAGGACATTACAGTAGTGATGGCGGTGTATCCTCGTGTCTGGGAGGATTACGTATAGGACATTACAGTAGTGATGGCGGTGTATCCCCGTGTCTGGGAGGACCACGTATAGGACATTACAGTAGTGATGGCGGTGTATCCCCGTGTCTGGGAGGATTACGTATAGGACATTACAGTAGTGATGGCGGTGTATCCCCGTGTCTGGGAGGACCACGTATAGGACATTACAGTAGTGATGGCGGTGTATCCCCGTGTCTGGGAGGATTACGTATAGGACATTACAGTAGTGATGGCGGTGTATCCCCGTGTCTGGGAGGACCACGTATAGGACATTACAGTAGTGATGGCGGTGTATCCTCGTGTCTGGGAGGATTACGTATAGGACATTACAGTAGTGATGGCGGTGTATCCCCGTGTCTGGGAGGACCACATATAGGACATTACAGTAGTGATGGCGGTGTATCCCCGTGTCTGGGAGGATTACGTATAGGACATTACAGTAGTGATGGCGGTGTATCCTCGTGTCTGGGAGGATCACGTATAGGACATTACAGTAGTGATGGCGGTGTATCCCCGTGTCTGGGAGGATTACGTATAGGACATTACAGTAGTGATGGCGGTGTATCCTCGTGTCTGGGAGGATCACGTATAGGACATTACAGTAGTGATGGCGGTGTATCCCTGTGTCTGGGAGGATTACGTATAGGACATTACAGTAGTGATGGCGGTGTATCCCTGTGTCTGGGAGGATTACGTATAGGACATTACAGTAGTGATGGCGGTGTATCCCCGTGTCTGGGAGGACCACGTATAGGACATTACAGTAGTGATGGCGGTGTATCCCCGTGTCTGGGAGGACCACGTATAGGACATTACAGTAGTGATGGCGGTGTATCCCCGTGTCTGGGAGGATCACGTATAGGACATTATAGTAGTGATGGCGGTGTATCCCCGTGTCTGGGAGGATTACGTATAGGACATTACAGTAGTGATGGCGGTGTATCCCCGTGTCTGGGAGGATCACGTATAGGACATTACAGTAGTGATGGCGGTGTATCCCCGTGTCTGGGAGGATTACGTATAGGACATTACAGTAGTGATGGCGGTGTATCCCCGTGTCTGGGAGGACCACGTATAGGACATTACAGTAGTGATGGCGGTGTATCCTCGTGTCTGGGAGGATTACGTATAGGACATTACAGTAGTGATGGCGGTGTATCCCCGTGTCTGGGAGGATTACGTATAGGACATTACAGTAGTGATGGCGGTGTATCCTCGTGTCTGGGAGGATTACATATAGGACATTACAGTAGTGATGGCGGTGTATCCCCGTGTCTGGGAGGACCACGTATAGGACATTACAGTAGTGATGGCGGTGTATCCTCGTGTCTGGGAGGACCACGTATAGGACATTACAGTAGTGATGGCGGTGTATCCCTGTGTCTGGGAGGATTATGTATAGGACATTACAGTAGTGATGGCGGTGTATCCCCGTGTCTGGGAGGATTACGTATAGGACATTACAGTAGTGATGGCGGTGTATCCCCGTGTCTGGGAGGATTACGTATAGGACATTACAGTAGTGATGGCGGTGTATCCTCGTGTCTGGGAGGATTACGTATAGGACATTACAGTAGTGATGGCGGTGTATCCTCGTGTCTGGGAGGACCACGTATAGGACATTACAGTAGTGATGGCGGTGTATCCCCGTGTCTGGGAGGATTACGTATAGGACATTACAGTAGTGATGGCGGTGTATCCCCGTGTCTGGGAGGATTACGTATAGGACATTACAGTAGTGATGGCGGTGTATCCCCGTGTCTGGGAGGACCACGTATAGGACATTACAGTAGTGATGGCGGTGTATCCTCGTGTCTGGGAGGATTACGTATAGGACATTACAGTAGTGATGGCGGTGTATCCTCGTGTCTGGGAGGATTACGTATAGGACATTACAGTAGTGATGGCGGTGTATCCCCGTGTCTGGGAGGATTACGTATAGGACATTACAGTAGTGATGGCGGTGTATCCCCGTGTCTGGGAGGATTACGTATAGGACATTACAGTAGTGATGGCGGTGTATCCTCGTGTCTGGGAGGATTACGTATAGGACATTACAGTAGTGATGGCGGTGTATCCTCGTGTCTGGGAGGACCACGTATAGGACATTACAGTAGTGATGGCGGTGTATCCCCGTGTCTGGGAGGATTACGTATAGGACATTACAGTAGTGATGGCGATGTATCCCTGTGTCTGGGAGGATTACGTATAGGACATTACAGTAGTGATGGCGGTGTATCCTCGTGTCTGGGAGGATTACGTATAGGACATTACAGTAGTGATGGCGGTGTATCCCCGTGTCTGGGAGGATCACGTATAGGACATTACAGTAGTGATGGCGGTGTATCCTCGTGTCTGGGAGGATTACGTATAGGACATTACAGTAGTGATGGCGGTGTATCCCCGTGTCTGGGAGGATTACGTATAGGACATTACAGTAGTGATGGCGGTGTATCCTCGTGTCTGGGAGGATTACGTATAGGACATTACAGTAGTGATGGCGGCGTAACCCCGTGTCTGGGAGAACCACGTATAGGACATTACAGTAGTGACGGCGGTGTATCCCCGTGTCTGGGAGGACCACGTATAGGACATTACAGTAGTGATGGCGGTGTATCCCCGTGTCTGGGAGAATTACGTATAGGACATTACAGTAGTGATGGCGGTGTATCCCCGTGTCTGGGAGGATTACGTATAGGACATTACAGTAGTGATGGCGGTGTATCCCCGTGTCTGGAGGATTACGTATAGGACATTACAGTAGTGATGGCGGTGTATCCTCGTGTCTGGGAGGATTACGTATAGGACATTACAGTAGTGATGGCGGTGTATCCTCGTGTCTGGGAGGATTACGTATAGGACATTACAGTAGTGATGGCGGTGTATCCTCGTGTCTGGGAGGATTACGTATAGGACATTACAGTAGTGATGGCGGTGTATCCCTGTGTCTGGGAGGACCACGTATAGGACATTACAGTAGTGATGGCGGTGTATCCTCGTGTCTGGGAGGATTACGTATAGGACATTACAGTAGTGATGGCGGTGTATCCCCGTGTCTGGGAGGATTACGTATAGGACATTACAGTAGTGATGGCGGTGTATCCCCGTGTCTGGGAGGACCACGTATAGGACATTACAGTAGTGATGGCGGTGTATCCCCGTGTCTGGGAGGATTACGTATAGGACATTACAGTAGTGATGGCGGTGTATCCTCGTGTCTGGGAGGATTACGTATAGGACATTACAGTAGTGATGGCGGTGTATCCTCGTGTCTGGGAGGATTACGTATAGGACATTACAGTAGTGATGGCGGTGTATCCTCGTGTCTGGGAGGATTACGTATAGGACATTACAGTAGTGATGGCGGTGTATCCCCGTGTCTGGTAGGACCACGTATAGGACATTACAGTAGTGATGGCGGTGTATCCTCGTGTCTGGGAGGATTACGTATAGGACATTACAGTAGTGATGGCGGTGTATCCCCGTGTCTGGGAGGATTACGTATAGGACATTACAGTAGTGATGGCGGTGTATCCCCGTGTCTGGGAGGACCACGTATAGGACATTACAGTAGTGATGGCGGTGTATCCCCGTGTCTGGGAGGATTACGTATAGGACATTACAGTAGTGATGGCGGTGTATCCCCGTGTCTGGGAGAACCACGTATAGGACATTACAGTAGTGATGGCGGTGTATCCCCGTGTCTGGGAGGATTACGTATAGGACATTACAGTAGTGATGGCGGTGTATCCCCGTGTCTGGGAGGATTACGTATAGGACATTACAGTAGTGATGGCGGTGTATCCCCGTGTCTGGGAGGATTACGTATAGGACATTACAGTAGTGATGGCGGTGTATCCCCGTGTCTGGGAGAACCACGTATAGGACATTACAGTAGTGACGGCGGTGTATCCTCGTGTCTGGGAGGATTACGTATAGGACATTACAGTAGTGATGGCGGTGTATCCCCGTGTCTGGGAGAACCACGTATAGGACATTACAGTAGTGATGGCGGCGTATCCCCGTGTCTGGGAGGATTACGTATAGGACATTACAGTAGTGATGGCGGCGTATCCCCGTGTCTGGGAGGATTACGTATAGGACATTACAGTAGTGATGGCGGCGTATCCCCGTGTCTGGGAGGATTACGTATAGGACATTACAGTAGTGATGGCGGTGTATCCCCGTGTCTGGGAGGATTACGTATAGGACATTACAGTAGTGATGGCGGTGTATCCTCGTGTCTGGGAGGACCACGTATAGGACATTACAGTAGTGATGGCGGTGTATCCTCGTGTCTGGGAGGATTACGTATAGGACATTACAGTAGTGATGGCGGAGTATCCCTGTGTCTGGGAGGAATACGTATAGGACATTACAGTAGTGATGGTGGTGTATCCCCGTGTCTGGGAGGACCACGTATAGGACATTACAGTAGTGATGGCGGTGTATCCTCGTGTCTGGGAGGATTACGTATAGGACATTACAGTAGTGATGGCGGTGTATCCTCGTGTCTGGGAGGATTACGTATAGGACATTACAGTAGTGATGGCGGTGTATCCCGTGTCTGGGAGGACCACGTATAGGACATTACAGTAGTGATGGCGGTGTATCCCCGTGTCTGGTAGGACCACGTATAGGACATTACAGTAGTGATGGCGGTGTATCCTCGTGTCTGGGAGGATTACGTATAGGACATTACAGTAGTGATGGCGGTGTATCCCCGTGTCTGGGAGGATCACGTATAGGACATTACAGTAGTGATGGCGGTGTATCCCCGTGTCTGGGAGGATCACGTATAGGACATTACAGTAGTGATGGCGGTGTATCCCCGTGTCTGGGAGGATTAGGTATAGGACAATACAGTAGTGATGGCGGTGTATCCCCGTGTCTGGGAGGACCACGTATAGGACATTACAGTAGTGATGGCGGTGTATCCCCGTGTCTGGGAGGATTACGTATAGGACATTACAGTAGTGATGGCGGTGTATCCCCGTGTCTGGGAGGATTACGTATAGGACATTACAGTAGTGATGGCGGTGTATCCCCGTGTCTGGGAGGATTACGTATAGGACAATACAGTAGTGATGGCGGTGTATCCTCGTGTCTGGGAGGATCACGTATAGGACATTACAGTAGTGATGGCGGTGTATCCCCGTGTCTGGGAGGACCACGTATAGGACATTACAGTAGTGATGGCGGTGTATCCCCGTGTCTGGGAGGATTACGTATAGCACATTACAGTAGTGATGGCGGTGTATCCCCGTGTCTGGGAGGATTACGTATAGGACATTACAGTAGTGATGGCGGTGTATCCCCGTGTCTGGGAGGATTACGTATAGGACATTACAGTAGTGATGGCGGTGTATCCTCGTGTCTGGGAGGAACACGTATAGGACATTACAGTAGTGATGGCGGTGTATCCTCGTGTCTGGGAGGATTACGTAAAGGACATTACAGTAGTGATGGCGGTGTATCCTCGTGTCTGGGAGGACCACGTATAGGACTTTACAGTAGTGATGGCGGTGTATCCCCGTGTCTGGGAGGATCACGTATAGGACATTACAGTAGTGATGGCGGTGTATCTCCGTGTCTGGGAGGATTACGTATAGGACATTACAGTAGTGATGGCGGTGTATCCCCGTGTCTGGGAGGACCACGTATAGGACATTACAGTAGTGATGGCGGTGTATCCCCGTGTCTGGGAGGATTACGTATAGGACATTACAGTAGTGATGGCGGTGTATCCCCGTGTCTGGGAGGATCACGTATAGGACATTACAGTAGTGATGGCGGTGTATCTCCGTGTCTGGGAGGATTACGTATAGGACATTACAGTAGTGATGGCGGTGTATCCCCGTGTCTGGGAGGACCACGTATAGGACATTACAGTAGTGATGGCGGTGTATCCCCGTGTCTGGGAGGATTACGTATAGGACTTTACAGTAGTGATGGCGGTGTATCCCCGTGTCTGGGAGGATTACGTATAGGACATTACAGTAGTGATGGCGGTGTATCTCCGTGTCTGGGAGGATTACGTATAGGACATTACAGTAGTGATGGCGGTGTATCCCCGTGTCTGGGAGGACCACGTATAGGACATTACAGTAGTGATGGCGGTGTATCCCCGTGTCTGGGAGGATTACGTATAGGACATTACAGTAGTGATGGCGGTGTATCCTCGTGTCTGGGAGGATTACGTATAGGACATTACAGTAGTGATGGCGGTGTATCCCCGTGTCTGGGAGGATTACGTATAGGACATTACAGTAGTGATGGCGGTGTATCCTCGTGTCTGGGAGGATTACGTATAGGACATTACAGTAGTGATGGCGGTGTATCCCCGTGTGTGGGAGGACCACGTATAGGACATTACAGTAGTGATGGCGGTGTATCCTCGTGTCTGGGAGGATTACGTATAGGACATTACAGTAGTGATGGCGGTGTATCCCCGTGTCTGGGAGGATTACATATAGGACATTACAGTAGTGATGGCGGTGTATCCCCGTGTCTGGGAGGATTACGTATAGGACATTACAGTAGTGATGGCGGTGTATCCCCATGTCTGGGAGGATTACATATAGGACATTACAGTAGTGATGGCGGTGTATCCTCGTGTCTGGGAGGATTACGTATAGGACATTACAGTAGTGATGGCGGTGTATCCCCGTGTCTGGGAGGATTACGTATAGGACATTACAGTAGTGATGGCGGTGTATCCCCGTGTCTGGGAGGATTACGTATAGGACATTACAGTAGTGATGGCGGTGTATCCTCGTGTCTGGGAGGATCACGTATAGGACATTACAGTAGTGATGGCGGTGTATCCTCGTGTCTGGGAGGACCACGTATAGGACATTACAGTAGTGATGGCGGTGTATCCCTGTGTCTGGGAGGATTACGTATAGGACATTACAGTAGTGATGGCGGTGTATCCCCGTGTCTGGGAGGACCACGTATAGGACATTACAGTAGTGATGGCGGTGTATCCTCGTGTCTGGGAGGATTACGTATAGGACATTACAGTAGTGATGGCGGTGTATCCTCGTGTCTGGGAGGATTACGTATAGGACATTACAGTAGTGATGGCGGTGTATCCCCGTGTCTGGTAGGATTACGTATAGGACATTACAGTAGTGATGGCGGTGTATCCTCGTGTCTGGGAGGATTACGTATAGGACATTACAGTAGTGATGGCGGTGTATCCCCGTGTCTGGGAGGACCACGTATAGGACATTACAGTAGTGATGGCGGTGTATCCTCGTGTCTGGGAGGATTACGTATAGGACATTACAGTAGTGATGGCGGTGTATCCCCGTGTCTGGGAGGATTACGTATAGGACATTACAGTAGTGATGGCGGTGTATCCCCGTGTCTGGGAGGATTACGTATAGGACATTACAGTAGTGATGGCGGTGTATCCTCGTGTCTGGGAGGATCACGTATAGGACATTACAGTAGTGATGGCGGTGTATCCCCGTGTCTGGGAGGATTACGTATAGGACATTACAGTAGTGATGGCGGTGTATCCCCGTGTCTGGGAGGATTACGTATAGGACATTACAGTAGTGATGGCGGTGTATCCCCGTGTCTGGAAGGATTACGTATAGGACATTACAGTAGTGATGGCGGTGTATCCCTGTGTCTGGGAGGATCACATATAGGACATTACAGTAGTGATGGCGGTGTATCCCCGTGTCTGGGAGTATCACGTATAGGACATTACAGTAGTGATGGCGGTGTATCCCCGTGTCTGGGAGGACCACGTATAGGACATTACAGTAGTGACGGCGGTGTATCCCCGTGTCTGGGAGGATTACGTATAGGACATTACAGTAGTGATGGCGGTGTATCCCCGTGTCTGGGAGGATTACGTATAGGACATTACAGTAGTGATGGCGGTGTAACCTCGTGTCTGGGAGGATTACGTATAGGACATTACAGTAGTGATGGCGGTGTATCCTCGTGTCTGGGAGGATTACGTATAGGACATTACAGTAGTGATGGCGGTGTATCCTCGTGTCTGGGAGGATTACGTATAGGACATTACAGTAGTGATGGCGGTGTATCCCCGTGTCTGGGAGGATTACGTATAGGACATTACAGTAGTGATGGCGGTGTATCCCCGTGTCTGGGAGGACCACGTATAGGACATTACAGTAGTGATGGCGGTGTATCCTCGTGTCTGGGAGGATTACGTATAGGACATTACAGTAGTGATGGCGGTGTATCCTCGTGTCTGGGAGGGTTACGTATAGGACATTACAGTAGTGATGGCGGTGTATCCCCGTGTCTGGGAGGATTACGTATAGGACATTACAGTAGTGATGGCGGTGTATCCTCGTGTCTGGGAGGATCACGTATAGGACATTACAGTAGTGATGGCGGTGTATCCCCGTGTCTGGGAGGATTACGTATAGGACATTACAGTAGTGATGGCGGTATATCCTCGTGTCTGGGAGGATTACGTATAGGATATTACAGTAGTGATGGCGGTGTATCCTCGTGTCTGGGAGGATTACGTATAGGACATTACAGTAGTGATGGCGGTGTATCCTCGTGTCTGGGAGGGTTACGTATAGGACATTACAGTAGTGATGGCGGTGTATCCTCGTGTCTGGGAGGATTACGTATAAAACATTACAGTAGTGATGGCGGTGTATCCCCGTGTCTGGGAGGATTACGTATAGGATATTACAGTAGTGATGGCGGTGTATCCTCGTGTCTGGGAGGATCACGTATAGGACATTACAGTAGTGATGGCGGTGTATCCCCGTGTCTGGGAGGATTACGTATAGGACATTACAGTAGTGATGGCGGTGTATCCTCGTGTCTGGGAGGACCACGTATAGGACATTACAGTAGTGATGGCGGTGTATCCCCGTGTCTGGGAGGATTACGTATAGGACATTACAGTAGTGATGGCGGTGTATCCCCGTGTCTGGGAGGATTACGTATAGGACATTACAGTAGTGATGGCGGTGTATCCCCGTGTCTGGGAGGATTACGTATAGGACATTACAGTAGTGATGGCGGTGTATCCCCGTGTCTGGGAGGACCACGTATAGGACATTACAGTAGTGATGGCGGTGTATCCCCGTGTCTGGGAGGATTACGTATAGGACATTACAGTAGTGATGGCGGTGTATCCCCGTGTCTGGGAGGATTACGTATAGGACATTACAGTAGTGATGGCGGTGTATCCCCGTGTCTGGGAGGACCACGTATAGGACATTACAGTAGTGATGGCGGTGTATCCTCGTGTCTGGGAGGATTACGTATAGGACATTACAGTAGTGATGGCGGTGTATCCCCGTGTCTGGGAGGATTACGTATAGGACATTACAGTAGTGATGGCGGTGTATCCCCGTGTCTGGGAGGATCACGTATAGGACATTACAGTAGTGATGGCGGTGTTTCCCCGTGTCTGGGAGGACCACGTATAGGACATTACAGTAGTGATGGCGGTGTATGCTCGTGTCTGGGAGGATTATGTATAGGACATTACAGTAGTGATGGCGGTGTATCCTCGTGTCAGGGAGGATTACGTATAGGACATTACAGTAGTGATGGCGGTGTATCCTCGTGTCTGGGAGGACCACGTATAGGACATTACAGTAGTGATGGCGGTGTATCCCCGTGTCTGGGAGGACCACGTATAGGACATTACAGTAGTGATGGCGGTGTATCCTCGTGTCTGGGAGGATTACGTATAGGACATTACAGTAGTGATGGCGGTGTATCCTCGTGTCTGGGAGGATTACGTATAGGACATTACAGTAGTGATGGCGGTGTATCCTCGTGTCTGGGAGGACCACGTATAGGACATTACAGTAGTGATGGCGGTGTATCCCCGTGTCTGGGAGGATTACGTATAGGACATTACAGTAGTGATGGCGGTGTATCCCCGTGTCTGGGAGGACCACGTATAGGACATTACAGTAGTGATGGCGGCGTATCCCCGTGTCTGGGAGGATTACGTATAGGACATTACAGTAGTGATGGCGGTGTATCCCTGTATCTGGGAGGATTACGTATAGGACATTACAGTAGTGATGGCGGTGTATCCCTGTGTCTGGGAGGATTATGTATAGGACATTACAGTAGTGATGGCGGTGTATCCTCGTGTCTGGGAGGATTACGTATAGGACATTACAGTAGTGATGGCGGTGTATCCTCGTGTCTGGGAGGACCACGTATAGGACATTACAGTAGTGATGGCGGTGTATCCCCGTGTCTGGGAGGATTACGTATAGGACATTACAGTAGTGATGGCGGTGTATCCTCGTGTCTGGGAGGACCACGTATAGGACATTACAGTAGTGATGGCGGCGTATCCCCGTGTCTGGGAGGATTACGTATAGGACATTACAGTAGTGATGGCGGTGTATCCCCGTGTCTGGGAGGATTACGTATAGGACATTACAGTAGTGATGGCGGTGTATCCCCGTGTCTGGGAGGATTACGTATAGGACATTACAGTAGTGATGGCGGTGTATCCCTGTGTCTGGGAGGATTACGTATAGGACATTACAGTAGTAATGGCGGTGTATCCCCGTGTCTGGGAGGACCACGTATAGGACATTACAGTAGTGATGGCGGTGTATCCTCGTGTCTGGGAGGACCACGTATAGGACATTACAGTAGTGATGGCGGCGTATCCCCGTGTCTGGGAGGATTACGTATAGGACATTACAGTAGTGATGGCGGTGTATCCTCGTGTCTGGAGGATTACGTATAGGACATTACAGTAGTGATGGCGGTGTATCCTCGTGTCTGGGAGAACCACGTATAGGACATTACAGTAGTGATGGCGGTGTATCCTCGTGTCTGGGAGGATTACGTATAGGACATTACAGTAGTGATGGCGGTGTATCCCCGTGTCTGGGAGGATTACGTATAGGACATTACAGTAGTGATGGCGGTGTATCCCCGTGTCTGGGAGGATTATGTATAGGACATTACAGTAGTGATGGCGGTGTATCCCTGTGTCTGGGAGGATTACGTATAGGACATTACAGTAGTAATGGCGGTGTATCCCCGTGTCTGGGAGGATTACGTATAGGACATTACAGTAGTGATGGCGGTGTATCCTCGTGTCTGGGAGGACCACGTATAGGACATTACAGTAGTGATGGCGGTGTATCCCCGTGTCTGGGAGGACCACGTATAGGACATTACAGTAGTGATGGCGGTGTATCCTCGTGTCTGGGAGGATTACGTATAGGACATTACAGTAGTGATGGCGGTGTATCCCCGTGTCTGGGAGGATTATGTATAGGACATTACAGTAGTGATGGCGGTGTATTCCCGTGTCTGGGAGGATTACGTATAGGACATTACAGTAGTGATGGCGGTGTATCCCCGTGTCTGGGAGGATTATGTATAGGACATTACAGTAGTGATGGCGGTGTATCCCCGTGTCTGGGAGGATTACGTATAGGACATTACAGTAGTGATGGCGGTGTATCCCCGTGTCTGGGAGGACCATGTATAGGACATTACAGTAGTGATGGCGGTGTATCCCCGTGTCTGGGAGGACCACGTATAGGACATTACAGTAGTGATGGCGGTGTATCCTCGTGTCTGGGAGGATTACGTATAGGACATTACAGTAGTGATGGCGGTGTATCCCCGTGTCTGGGAGGATTACGTATAGGACATTACAGTAGTGATGGCGGTGTATCCCCGTGTCTGGGAGGATTACGTATAGGACATTACAGTAGTGATGGCGGTGTATCCCCGCGTCTGGGAGGACCACGTATAGGACATTACAGTAGTGATGGCGGTGTATCCCCGTGTCTGGGAGGATTACGTATAGGACATTACAGTAGTAATGGCGGTGTATCCCCGTGTCTGGGAGGATTACGTATAGGACATTACAGTAGTGATGGCGGTGTATCCTCGTGTCTGGGAGGACCACGTATAGGACATTACAGTAGTGATGGCGGTGTATCCCCGTGTCTGGGAGGACCACGTATAGGACATTACAGTAGTGATGGCGGTGTATCCTCGTGTCTGGGAGGATTACGTATAGGACATTACAGTAGTGATGGCGGTGTATCCCCGTGTCTGGGAGGACCACGTATAGGACATTACAGCAGTGATGGCGGTGTATCCCCGTGTCTGGGAGGATTACGTATAGGACATTACAGTAGTGATGGCGGTGTATCCCCGTGTCTGGGAGGATCACGTATAGGACATTACAGTAGTGATGGCGGTGTATCCTCGTGTCTGGTAGGACCACGTATAGGACATTACAGTAGTGATGGCGGTGTATCCCCGTGTCTGGGAGGACCACGTATAGGACATTACAGCAGTGATGGCGGTGTATCCCCGTGTCTGGGAGGACCACGTATAGGACATTACAGTAGTGATGGCGGTGTATCTCCGTGTCTGGGAGGATCACGTATAGGACATTACAGTAGTGATGGCGGTGTATCCCCGTGTCTGGGAGGATCACGTATAGGACATTACAGTAGTGATGGCGGTGTATCCCCGTGTCTGGGAGGATTACGTATAGGACATTACAGTAGTGATGGCGGTGTATCTCCGTGTCTGGGAGGATCACGTATAGGACATTACAGTAGTGATGACGGTGTATCCCCGTGTCTGGGAGGACCACGTATAGGACATTACAGTAGTGATGGCGGTGTATCCCCGTGTCTGGGAGGATTACGTATAGGACATTACAGTAGTGATGGCGGTGTATCCCCGTGTCTGGGAGGATTACGTATAGGACATTACAGTAGTGATGGCGGTGTATCCCCGTGTCTGGGAGGTCCAATCTCATTAGACAAGGGGGCGGTCCCTTATCCAGAGGAGAAAAGGGGGCGGTCCCTCTTCCAGAGGAGACAAGGGGGCGGACCCTCCTCCAGAGGAGACAAGGGGGCGGTCCCTCTAACAGAGGAGACAAGGGGGCGGACCCTCCTCCAGAGGAGACAAGGGGGCGGTGCCTCCGTCCTGACAGTGTGCGGCCCGCGGGGAGGACACACAGACTGCAGGGAGGGAGCAGAACACCGGACAACCGGCCACTCTGTGCCATGAGAGAGGAAGCCATGACTGCACAGCCTGTGTGAGAGCCGCGCCCGAGTCCTGGCTGCTGTCACCTCACCTGATACCGCAGAGAGGCCGCAGCCGTGTGAAGACGTCCTGTGTGCAGCGGCTGACACCAGAGACAATAGCAGGCACCCACTGCACTGCGAGACCTGCAGGACCTGTGGTGACGTCAGCACCATGTGACCTCGGGGCGGGGCTCTGTAGGGTTAGAGTCTGCACTGACCTCTGGTGGCTGCGGTTATTCACTACAGCTACTCACCGGGTGATGACGTCAGTACCATGTGATCAGCTGTAGTGACTTCTCGCAGCCGCCAGAGGTCAGTGTAGACAGGTGCGGCCGCACTGCGGAGATTCCCGGATGCTCATCTAGATTTTTCATGGTTTTTCTGCTTTTTAAGGGATTTAACTTCACATCCACAGGCTTACCATAATGAGTTATTTCTGTAGCGCCCCGTACAGTCCAAAGCAGTTTACATCAGAGGGGACATCACAATAACGGGAGGAGTGAGGGCCCCGATCACCAGATACAGGAGGAGTGAGGGCCCCGATCACCAGATACAGGAGGAGTGAGGGCCCCGATCACCAGATACAAGAGGAGTGAGGGCCCCGATCACCAGATACAGGAGGAATGAGGGCCCCGATCACCAGATACAGGAGGAATGAGGGCCCCGATCACCAGATACAGGAGGAGTGAGGGCCCCGATCACCAGATACAGGAGGAGTGAGGGCCCCGATCACCAGATACAGGAGGAGCGAGGGCCCCGATCACCAGATACAGGAGGAGCGAGGGCCCCGATCACCAGATACAGGAGGAGTGAGGGCCCCGATCACCAGATACAAGAGGAGTGAGGGCCCCGATCACCAGATACAGGAGGAGCGAGGGCCCCGATCACCAGATACAGGAGGAGCGAGGACCCCGATCACCAGATACAAGAGGAGCGAGGGCCCCGATCACCAGATACAGGAGGAGTGAGGGCCCCGATCACCAGATACAGGAGGAGCGAGGGCCCCGATCACCAGATACAGGAGGAGTGAGGGCCCCGATCACCAGATACAGGAGGAGCGAGGGCCCCCGATCACCAGATACAGGAGGAATGAGGGCCCCGATCACCAGATACAGGAGGAGTGAGGGCCCCGATCACCAGATACAGGAGGAGCGAGGGCCCCGATCACCAGATACAGGAGGAGTGAGGGCCCCGATCACCAGATACAGGAGGAGTGAGGGCCCCGATCACCAGATACAGGAGGAGTGAGGGCCCCGATCACCAGATACAGGAGGAGTGAGGGCCCCGATCACCAGATACAGGAGGAGCGAGGGCCCCGATCACCAGATACAGGAGGAGCGAGGGCCCCGATCACCAGATACAGGAGGAGCGAGGGCCCCGATCACCAGATACAGGAGGAGCGAGGACCCCGATCACCAGATACAAGAGGAGCGAGGGCCCCGATCACCAGATACAGGAGGAGTGAGGGCCCCGATCACCAGATACAGGAGGAGCGAGGGCCCCGATCACCAGATACAGGAGGAGTGAGGGCCCCGATCACCAGATACAGGAGGAGTGAGGGCCCCGATCACCAGATACAAGAGGAGTGAGGGCCCCGATCACCAGATACAGGAGGAATGAGGGCCCCGATCACCAGATACAGGAGGAATGAGGGCCCCGATCACCAGATACAAGAGGAGTGAGGACCCCGATCACCAGATACAGGAGGAGTGAGGGCCCCGATCACCAGATACAGGAGGAGTGAGGGCCCCGATCACCAGATACAGGAGGAGCGAGGGCCCCGATCACCAGATACAGGAGGAGCGAGGGCCCCGATCACCAGATACAGGAGGAGTGAGGGCCCCGATCACCAGATACAAGAGGAGTGAGGGCCCCGATCACCAGATACAGGAGGAGCGAGGGCCCCGATCACCAGATACAGGAGGAGTGAGGGCCCCGATCACCAGATACAAGAGGAGTGAGGGCCCCGATCACCAGATACAAGAGGAGTGAGGGCCCCGATCACCAGATACAGGAGGAGTGAGGGCCCCGATCACCAGATACAAGAGGAGTGAGGGCCCCGATCACCAGATACAATGGGAGTCAGGGCCCCGACCACCAGATACAGGAGGAGTGAGGGCCCCGATCACCAGATACAAGAGAAGTGAGGGCCCCGATCACCAGATACAGGAGGAGTGAGGGCCCCGATCACCAGATACAAGAGGAGTGAGTGCCCCGATCACCAGATACAGGAGTAGTGAGGGCCCCAATCACCAGATACAGGAGGAGCGAGGGCCCCGCTCACCAGATACAGGAGGAGTGAGGGCCCCGATCACCAGATACAAGAGGAGTGAGGGCCCCGATCACCAGATACAAGAGGAGTGAGGGCCCCGATCACCAGATACAGGAGGAGTGAGGGCCCCGATCACCAGATACAGGAGGAGTGAGGGCCCCGATCACCAGATACAGGAGGAGTGAGGGCCCCGATCACCAGATACAGGAGGAGTGAGGGCCCCGATCACCAGATACAAGAGGAGCGAGGGCCCCGATCACCAGATACAGGAGGAGCGAGGGCCCCGATCACCAGATACAGGAGGAGCGAGGGCCCCGATCACCAGATACAGGAGGAGCGAGGGCCCCGATCACCAGATACAGGAGGAGCGAGGGCCCCGATCACCAGATACAGGAGGAGTGAGGGCCCCGATCACCAGATACAGGAGGAGTGAGGGCCCCGATCACCAGATACAGGAGGAGCGAGGGCCCCGATCACCAGATACAGGAGGAGCGAGGGCCCCGATCACCAGATACAGGAGGAGCGAGGGCCCCGATCACCAGATACAGGAGGAGTGAGGGCCCCGATCACCAGATACAGGAGGAGTGAGGGCCCCGATCACCAGATACAGGAGGGGTGAGGGCCCCGATCACCAGATACAAGAGGAGTGAGGGCCCCGATCACCAGATACAGGAGGAGCGAGGGCCCCGATCACCAGATACAGGAGGAGTGAGGGCCCCGATCACCAGATACAGGAGGAGTGAGGGCCCCGATCACCAGATACAGGAGGAGTGAGGGCCCCGATCACCAGATATAGGAGGAGTGAGGGCCCCGATCACCAGATACAGGAGGAGTGAGGGCCCCGATCACCAGATACAGGAGGAGTGAGGGCCCCGATCACCAGATACAAGAGGAATGAGGGCCCCGATCACCAGATACAAGAGGAGTGAGGGCCCCGATCACCAGATACAGGAGGAGTGAGGGCCCCGATCACCAGATACAGGAGCAGTGAGGGCCCCGATCACCAGATACAGGAGCAGTGAGGGCCCCGATCACCAGATACAGGAGGAGTGAGGGCCCCGATCACCAGATACAGGAGGAGTGAGGGCCCCGATCACCAGATACAGGAGGAATGAGGGCCCCGATCACCAGATACAGGAGCAGTGAGGGCCCCGATCACCAGATACAGGAGTGAGGACCCCGATCACCAGATACAGGAGGAGTGAGGGCCCTGATCACCAGATACAAGAGGAGTGAGGGCCCCGATCACCAGATACAGGAGGAGTGAGGGCCCCGATCACCAGATACAAGAGGAGTGAGGGTCCCGATCATCAGATACCAGGAGGAGTGAGGGCCCCGATCACCAGATACAGGAGGAGCGAGGGCCCCGATCACCAGATACAGGAGGAGCGAGGGCCCCGATCACCAGATACAGGAGGAGCGAGGGCCCCGATCACCAGATACAAGAGGAGTGAGGGCCCCGATCACCAGATACAGGAGGAGTGAGGGCCCCGATCACCAGATACAGGAGGAGCGAGGGCCCCGATCACCAGATACAGGAGGAGTGAGGGCCCCGATCACCAGATACAGGAGGAGTGAGGGCCCCGATCACCAGATACAGGAGGAGCGAGGGCCCCGATCACCAGCTACAGGAGGAGTGAGGGCCCCGATCACCAGATAAAAGAGGAGTGAGGGCCCCGATCACCAGATACAGGAGGAGCGAGGGCCCGACCACCAGATACAGGAGGAGTGAGGGCCCCGATCACCAGATACAGGAGGAGTGAGGGCCCCGATCACCAGATACAGGAGGAGCGAGGGCCCCGATCACCAGATACAGGAGGAGCGAGGGCCCCGATCACCAGATACAGGAGGAGTGAGGGCCCCGATCACCAGATACAGGAGGAGTGAGGGCCCCGATCACCAGATACAGGAGGAGTGAGGGCCCCGATCACCAGATACAGGAGGAGTGAGGGCCCGACCACCAGATACAGGAGGAGCGAGGGCCCCGATCACCAGATACAGGAGGAGTGAGGGCCCCGATCACCAGATACAGGAGGAGTGAGGGCCCCGATCACCAGATACAGGAGGAGCGAGGGCCCGACCACCAGATACAGGAGGAGCGAGGGCCCCGATCACCAGATACAGGAGGAGTGAGGGCCCCGATCACCAGATACAGGAGGAGTGAGGGCCCCGATCACCAGATACAGGAGGAGTGAGGGCCCCGATCACCAGATACAGGAGGAGTGAGGTGTTGTGAAATTGGATTTTGGGCTCCCCCGGTGGCCACTGGTGGAATTGAACTGGTGTGCATCATCCTCTCTGTTCACCTGTTTCCATCAGGATGTGGGAGTCGCTATTTAGCCTTGCTCCTCTGTCACTTCCATGCCGGTCAACATTGTAATCAGAAGCCTTTCTGTGCATGTTCCTGCTGCTAGACAACTCCCAGCTAAGTTGGACTTAGTCCTTGTTTGTTTTTGCATTTTGTTCCAGTTCACAGCTGTAGTTTCGTTTCTGTGTCTGGAAAGCTCTTGTGATCTGAAATTGCCACTCTGATGTTATGAGTTAATACTAGAGTCTTAAAGTAATTTCAGGATGGTATTTTGATAGGGTTTTCAGCTGACCATGAAAGTGCCCTTTCTGTCTTCCTGCTATCTAGTAAGCGGACCTCAATTTTGCTAAACCTATTTTCATACTACGTTTGTCATTTCATCTAAAATCACCGCCAATATTTGTGGGGGCCTCTGTCTGCCTTTCGGGGAAATTTCTCTAGAGGTGAGCCAGGACTATATTTTCCTCTGCCAGGATTAGTTAGTCCTCCGGCCGGCGCTGGGCGTCTAGGGATAAAACGCAGGCTACGCTACCCGGCTACTGTTAGTTGTGCGGCAGGTTTAGTTCATGGTCAGTTTAGTCTCCATCCTTCCAAGAGCTAGTTCGTATGTTTGCTGGGCTATGTTCTCTTGCCATTGAGAACCATAACAGTTTGACCGGCCGCAAGGGTTAAATTAATTGACAGAGAAAGGAGAGAAAAGAGAAGTCTGCTGAAGATTTTTTTTTTTTTTTTTTCTCAGTTCTGAGTGTGCTTGTAATTGAATCTCTTGCAAGTCTGCCTATATTGCAGCCTTTCTCTCTCTCTCTCCTTCTAATCCTGGAATGGCTCTGTGTTCACCTGTTTAAAATGGATATTCAGAGTTTAGCTGCAGGTTTGAATAATCTCACCACGAAAGTTCAAAATTTACAAGATTTTGTTGTTCATGTTCCTATATCTGAACCTAGAATTCCTTTGCCTGAATTTTTCTCGGGGAATAGATCTTGCTTTCAAAATTTCAAAAATAATTGCAAGTTGTTTTTGTCCCTGAAATCTCGCTCTGCTGGAGATCCTGCTCAGCAGGTCAGGATTGTGATTTCTTTGCTCCGGGGCGACCCTCAGGATTGGGCTTTTGCATTGGCTCCAGGGGATCCTGCGTTGCTCAATGTGGATGCGTTTTTTCTGGCCTTGGGGTTGCTTTATGAGGAACCTCAGTTAGAACTTCAGGCGGAAAAGGCCTTGATGTCCCTATCTCAGGGGCAAGACGAAGCTGAAATATACTGCCAGAAATTCCGTAAATGGGCTGTGCTTACTCAGTGGAATGAGTGCGCCCTGGCGGCGAATTTCAGAGAGGGTCTCTCTGATGCCATTAAGGATGTTATGGTGGGGTTCCCTGTGCCTGCGGGTCTGAATGAGTCCATGACAATGGCTATCCAGATCGATAGGCGTCTGCGGGAGCGCAAACCTGTGCACCATTTGGCGGTGTCTACTGAGAAGACGCCAGAGAATATGCAATGTGATAGAATTCTGTCCAGAAGTGAACGGCAGAATTTTAGACGAAAAAATGGGTTGTGCTTCTATTGCGGTGATTCAACTCATGTTATATCAGCATGCTCTAAGCGTACTAAGAAGCTTGATAAGTCTGTTTCAATTGGCACTTTACAGTCTAAGTTTATTCTATCTGTGACCCTGATTTGTTCTTTATCATCTATTACCGCGGATGCCTATGTCGACTCTGGCGCCGCTTTGAGTCTTATGGATTGGTCCTTTGCCAAACGCTGTGGGTATGATTTGGAGCCTCTTGAAACTCCTATACCCCTGAAGGGGATTGACTCCACCCCATTGGCTAGCAATAAACCACAATACTGGACACAAGTAACTATGCGGATTAATCCGGATCACCAGGAGATTATTCGCTTTCTTGTGCTGTATAACCTACATGATGTGTTGGTGCTTGGATTGCCATGGCTGCAATCTCATAACCCAGTCCTTGACTGGAAAGCTATGTCTGTGTTAAGCTGGGGATGTAAGGGGATGCATGGGGATGTACCTGTGGTTTCCATTTCATCATCTATTCCCTCTGAGATTCCTGAATTCTTGACTGAATATCGTGACGTTTTTGAAGAACCTAAGCTTGGTTCATTACCTCCGCACCGGGAGTGCGATTGTGCCATAGATTTGATTCCGGGTAGTAAATACCCTAAGGGTCGTTTATTTAATCTGTCTGTGCCTGAACATGCTGCTATGCGAGAATATATAAAGGAGTCCTTGGAAAAGGGACATATTCGTCCTTCGTCATCTCCCTTAGGAGCCGGTTTTTTCTTTGTGGCTAAGAAAGATGGCTCTTTGAGGCCGTGCATTGATTATCGGCTTTTGAATAAAATCACGGTTAAATATCAATATCCGTTGCCACTGCTGACTGATTTGTTTGCTCGCATAAAGGGGGCCAAGTGGTTCTCTAAGATAGATCTTCGTGGGGCGTATAATTTGGTGCGAATTAAGCAGGGGGATGAGTGGAAAACCGCATTTAATACGCCCGAGGGCCACTTTGAGTATTTGGTGATGCCTTTTGGTCTTTCAAATGCCCCTTCAGTCTTTCAGTCCTTTATGCATGACATTTTCCGTGATTATTTGGATAAATTTATGATTGTGTATCTGGATGATATTTTGATTTTTTCGGATGACTGGGACTCTCATGTCCAGCAGGTCAGGAGGGTTTTTCAGGTTTTGCGGTCTAATTCCTTGTGTGTGAAGGGTTCTAAGTGCGTTTTTGGGGTTCAAAAGATTTCCTTTTTGGGATATATTTTTTCCCCCTCTTCCATCGAGATGGATCCTGTCAAGGTTCAGGCTATTTGTGATTGGACGCAACCCTCTTCTCTTAAGAGTCTTCAGAAATTTTTGGGCTTTGCTAACTTTTATCGTCGATTTATTGCTGGTTTTTCTGATGTTGTTAAACCATTGACTGATTTGACTAAGAAGGGTGCTGATGTTGCTGATTGGTCCCCTGCTGCTGTGGAGGCCTTTCGGGAGCTTAAGCGCCGCTTTTCTTCCGCCCCTGTGTTGCGTCAGCCTGATGTTGCTCTTCCTTTTCAGGTTGAGGTCGACGCTTCTGAAATCGGAGCTGGGGCGGTTTTGTCGCAGAGAAGTTCCGATTGCTCCGTGATGAGACCTTGTGCTTTTTTCTCGCGTAAATTTTCGCCCGCCGAGCGGAATTATGATGTTGGGAATCGGGAGCTTTTGGCCATGAAGTGGGCTTTTGAGGAGTGGCGTCATTGGCTTGAGGGGGCTAGACATCAGGTGGTGGTATTGACTGACCACAAAAATCTAATTTATCTTGAGTCCGCCAGACGCCTGAATCCTAGACAGGCGCGCTGGTCGTTGTTTTTCTCTCGGTTTAATTTTGTGGTGTCCTACCTGCCGGGTTCTAAGAATGTTAAGGCGGATGCCCTTTCTAGGAGTTTTGAGCCTGACTCCCCTGGTAATTCTGAACCTACAGGTATCCTTAAGGATGGAGTGATATTGTCTGCCGTTTCTCCAGACCTGCGACGGGCCTTGCAGGAGTTTCAGGCGGATAGACCTGATCGTTGCCCACCTGGTAGACTGTTTGTTCCTGACGATTGGACCAGTAAAGTCATTTCTGAGGTTCATTCTTCTGCGTTGGCAGGTCATCCTGGAATCTTTGGTACCAGGGATTTGGTGGCAAGGTCCTTCTGGTGGCCTTCCCTGTCTCGAGATGTGCGAGGCTTCGTGCAGTCTTGTGACGTTTGTGCTCGGGCCAAGCCTTGTTGTTCTCGGGCTAGTGGATTGTTGTTGCCCTTGCCTATCCCGAAGAGGCCCTGGACGCACATCTCGATGGATTTTATTTCGGATCTTCCTGTTTCTCAGAAGATGTCTGTCATCTGGGTGGTGTGTGATCGTTTCTCTAAGATGGTCCATTTGGTTCCCCTGCCTAGGTTGCCTTCTTCTTCCGAGTTGGTTCCTCTGTTTTTTCAAAATGTGGTCCGTTTGCATGGTATTCCGGAGAATATCGTTTCTGACAGAGGTACCCAATTCGTGTCTAGATTTTGGCGAGCATTCTGTGTTAGGATGGGCATAGATTTGTCTTTCTCGTCTGCTTTCCATCCTCAGACTAATGGCCAGACCGAGCGGACGAATCAGACCTTGGAGACATATTTGAGGTGTTTTGTGTCTGCAGATCAGGATGATTGGGTTGCTTTTTTGCCTTTAACGGAGTTTGCCCTCAATAATCGGGCCAGTTCTGCCACCTTGGTGTCTCCCTTTTTCTGTAATTCGGGGTTTCATCCTCGATTTTCTTCTGGTCAGGTGGAATCTTCGGATTGTCCTGGAGTGGATGCTGTGGTGGAGAGGTTGCATCAGATTTGGGGGCAGGTAGTGGACAATTTGAAGTTGTCCCAGGAGAAGACTCAGCTTTTTGCCAACCGCCGGCGTCGTGTTGGTCCTCGGCTTTGTGTTGGGGACTTGGTGTGGTTGTCTTCTCGTTTTGTCCCTATGAGGGTTTCTTCTCCCAAGTTTAAGCCTCGGTTCATCGGCCCGTACAAGATATTGGAGATTCTTAACCCTGTGTCCTTCCGTTTGGACCTCCCTGCATCTTTTTCTATTCATAATGTTTTTCATCGGTCATTATTGCGCAGGTATGAGGTACCGGTTGTGCCTTCCGTTGAGCCTCCTGCTCCGGTGTTGGTTGAGGGCGAGTTGGAGTACGTTGTGGAAAAAATCTTGGACTCCCGTGTTTCCAGACGGAGACTCCAGTATCTGGTCAAATGGAAGGGATACGGTCAGGAGGATAATTCTTGGGTGACTGCCTCTGATGTTCATGCCTCCGATTTGGTCCGTGCCTTTCATAGGGCTCATCCTGATCGCCCTGGTGGTTCTGGTGAGGGTTCGGTGCCCCCTCCTTGAGGGGGGGGTACTGTTGTGAAATTGGATTTTGGGCTCCCCCGGTGGCCACTGGTGGAATTGAACTGGTGTGCATCATCCTCTCTGTTCACCTGTTTCCATCAGGATGTGGGAGTCGCTATTTAGCCTTGCTCCTCTGTCACTTCCATGCCGGTCAACATTGTAATCAGAAGCCTTTCTGTGCATGTTCCTGCTGCTAGACAACTCCCAGCTAAGTTGGACTTAGTCCTTGTTTGTTTTTGCATTTTGTTCCAGTTCACAGCTGTAGTTTCGTTTCTGTGTCTGGAAAGCTCTTGTGATCTGAAATTGCCACTCTGATGTTATGAGTTAATACTAGAGTCTTAAAGTAATTTCAGGATGGTATTTTGATAGGGTTTTCAGCTGACCATGAAAGTGCCCTTTCTGTCTTCCTGCTATCTAGTAAGCGGACCTCAATTTTGCTAAACCTATTTTCATACTACGTTTGTCATTTCATCTAAAATCACCGCCAATATTTGTGGGGGCCTCTGTCTGCCTTTCGGGGAAATTTCTCTAGAGGTGAGCCAGGACTATATTTTCCTCTGCCAGGATTAGTTAGTCCTCCGGCCGGCGCTGGGCGTCTAGGGATAAAACGCAGGCTACGCTACCCGGCTACTGTTAGTTGTGCGGCAGGTTTAGTTCATGGTCAGTTTAGTCTCCATCCTTCCAAGAGCTAGTTCGTATGTTTGCTGGGCTATGTTCTCTTGCCATTGAGAACCATAACAGTGAGGGCCCCGATCACCAGATACAAGAGGAGTGAGGGCCCCGATCACCAGATACAGGAGGAGTGAGGGCCCCGATCACCAGATACAGGAGGAGCGAGGACCCCGATCACCAGCTACAGGAGGAGCGAGGACCCCGATCACCAGCTACAGGAGGAGCGAGGGCCCCGATCACCAGCTACAGGAGGAGCGAGGGCCCCGGTCACCAGCTACAGGAGGAGCGAGGGCCCCGATCACCAGATACAGGAGGAGCGAGGGCCCCGATCACCAGATAGAGGAGGAGCGAGGGCCCCGGTCACCAGCTACAGGAGGAGCGAGGGCCCCGATCACCAGATACAGGAGGAGCGAGGACCCCGATCACCAGCTACAGGAGGAGCGAGGACCCCGATCACCAGCTACAGGAGGAGCGAGGGCCCCGATCACCAGCTACAGGAGGAGCGAGGGCCCCGATTACCAGCTACAGGAGAAGCGAGGGCCCCGATCACCAGATAGAGGAGGAGCGAGGGCCCCGATCACCAGATAGAGGAGGAGCGAGGGCCCCGATCACCAGATAGAGGAGGAGCGAGGGCCCCGATCACCAGATACAGGAGGAGCGAGGACCCCGATCACCAGCTACAGGAGGAGCGAGGACCCCGATCACCAGCTACAGGAGGAGCGAGGGCCCCGATCACCAGCTACAGGAGGAGCGAGGGCCCCGATCACCAGCTACAGGAGGAGCGAGGGCCCCGATCACCAGATAGAGGAGGAGCGAGGGCCCCGATCACCAGATAGAGGAGGAGCGAGGGCCCCGATCACCAGATAGAGGAGGAGCGAGGGCCCCGATCACCAGATAGAGGAGGAGCGAGGGCCCCGATCACCAGATACAGGAGGAGCGAGGGCCCCGGTCACCAGCTACAGGAGGAGCGAGGGCCCCGGTCACCAGCTACAGGAGGAGCGAGGGCCCCGGTCACCAGCTACAGGAGGAGCGAGGGCCCCGGTCACTAGCTACAGGAGGAGCGAGGGCCCCGGTCACCAGCTACAGGAGGAGCGAGGGCCCCGGTCACCAGCTACAGGAGGAGCGAGGGCCCCGGTCACCAGCTACAGGAGGAGCGAGGGCCCCGGTCACCAGATACAGGAGGAGCGAGGGCCCCGGTCACCAGATACAGACACGTGCTGTTGCTTAGTTCTATTTCTGCCAGTCTGTCAATGTAATTTTCGTTTTTCTTGCCCTGATGTAGAATCTTGCATTTCTCCTCGGTAAACACCATTCTTAGGCTAGTTTCATACTAGCGTTGTACGACGTACCGACGTATGCTGTGGAAAAAAAAAAGCACAATGGGGGCAGCGGATGCAGTTTTACAACGCATCCGCTGCCCCATTGTAATGTCCGGGGAGGAGGAGGTGAAGTCTCAGCCACGCATGCACGGTCGGAAATTGCGGACACGATGCACAAAAAACGTTACATGGAACGTTTTTTTGTGCCGACGGTCCGCCACAACACGACGCATCCGTCGCGCGACGTGTGGCAATGCGTCGCTAATGCAAGTCTATGGAGAAAAAACGCATCCTGCAGACAACTTTGCAGGATGCGTTTTTCTCCAAAACGACGCATTGCGACGTGCATCGTACGACGCTAGTGTGAAAGCACCCTTAGTTGCTGCCCATTGTTCAAGCTTCACTAGATCCTTCTGAATCAATTCACTGTCTTCTCCAGTGTCTTCTCCAGCTTTCCTTTCAGTACCCGGGGTTTACAGGCACGAGCGAGTGCTTTAGCACAGCTCCTGCCTGTAAATTGATTTAACCCCTTCAGATGGATTTACTTCGTGGGACGTGACAGTTCATCAGAAGGTATGTATATTGTTGGTTTATTATTTTGCCAAGCGAGGGTCTTCAGGTGGATTGAGAGAGCAATAAAATATTAAAACAACCTGTGTGTTTATTTCATTAAAATAATTTTTAATAATGTGTGTGTTTTTTAACCCTTTCATACTATTGTATTAATAATGGATAGGTGTCATAATTGACGCCTCTCCATTATTAATCTGGCTTAATGTCACCTTACAATAGCAAGGTGGCATTAACCCTTCATTACCCCATATCCCACCGCTACAGGGAGTGGGAAGAGAGTGGCCAAGTGCCAGAATAGGCGCATCTTCCAGATGTGCCTTTTCTGGGGTGGCTGGGGGCAGATGTTTTTAGCCACGGGGGGGGCCAATAACCATGGACCCTCTCCTGGCTATTAATATCTGCCCTCAGTCACTGGCTTTACCACTCTGGCGAAGAAAATTGCGCGGGAGCCCACGCCAATTTTTTCCGCCATTTAACCCTTTATTTTAGCAGCTACAGCACCCAAATTTTGCCCATACACACTACTAACATTAGTAGTGTGGAATATGCAAAAAAAAAAAAGGGATATGAGATGGTTTACTGTATGTAATCATGTCTCATATCATGTCGGGTTTGGGAAGGAGAAATGAAAAGCCGGCAATTGAATTACCGGCTATTCACATATATCGCGCTGAATTAAATATAAATACAGAATATATATATATATCTAATATATAAAGCTGAATGTGTGTGTATGTCCGGGATTGGCATTTGAACCGTCGCAGCTACAGCCACAAAATTTTGCACAGTCACACGTCTGGACCCCGAGAGCGTCATAGGCTATGTTGTGAGGTGAAATTTTAACCCCGCGCTTTCCAATTCACCAAACAATTTTGCCCTTATCTACATAATGGGGGGAAAAAATGAAAGGAAAAGTGTTGGAGGCAAATTAACAGCTGCCAGATGTGAACAAGGGGGACTTAAAGAATGAGAGCGATGGCGCCAAAGAGTATATACTGTACAGTTGCTAAGGTGGGGCCCTGACATGGGATAATCACCACACCACACACGGGGATATGAACACACACACAAAATGCGCCACACACTACCACGTGCTCGAACACATATACCACCCTCAGCACACATTTCACCACACATACACCAACCTCGCCACATAAAAGTTGAAACACAAGTCGCCGCTCAAAACTCGCCACGCGCAAAACTCTCCACATGCAAAACTCGCCACACGCAAAACTTGCACACGCGGAAAAATTGCCACATGCACAAAAGTTGCAACACATGCAAAAGTTGCCTCACACAAAACTTGCACATACTCAAAAGGCACCACACATAAAACTCACCACGCGCAAAACTCGCCATGCGCAAAACTTGCTGCACACAACTTACTACACTAACCTGTCACATGCAACTCGACACAAAAAGTTGCTACACGCATGTCGCCACACGCAACTCAACACACAACTTGACACATGAAACTCGCCCTAAAACACACACAAGTCTGGTATTATCCTTCAAAAATAAGAATCTGATTAATAAGCTGACAAACTACAAGAGCAACAAATGTACCATATAGGAATCCGGCAGCTGTCAGTCACATGACCAGTCTATTATGTGTATGTGTGAGCTAATATATACTGCCAGGGGGTGGGCTTACTGTTGGCTGGGGAATTATCAGGCTGCCAATTTAGCTTACAAATACTGAGGTAAAAATACTGACCAAATAACGTGTGAACGAGGTCTAATACAGGAGGAGATGACATACAGATACTGTATATACTATATACAGGAGTAGATGACACACAGGTATATACTATATACAGGAGGAGATGACACACAGATATATACTATATACAGGAGAGATGACACACAGGTATATACTATATACAGGAGGAGATGACATACAGGTACATACTACATACAGCAGGAGATGACATACAGGTATATACTATATACAGGAGGAGATGACACACAGGTATATACTATATACAGGAGCAGATTACCTACAGGTATATAGTATATACAGGAGGAGATGACATACAGGTATATGCTATGTATAGGAGGAGATGACATACAGGTATATACTATATACAGGAGGAGATGACACACAGGTATATACTATATACAGGAGGAGATGACACACAGGTATATACTATTTACAGGGGAGATGACACACAGGTATATACTAAATGCAGGAGGAGATGACACACAGATATATACTATATAGAGGAGATGACATACAGGCAGTGGCGTAGGAAGGGGGGGGGCGGGCCGCCCCGGGCAGCACAATGCCGGGGGCGTCTCCGACCCAGAGAGGAGGAGGAAGAAAAAAAAAAAAAGAGACGCGGGCCCTTTAAATCTTCGGGCGGCGCCGACCGCCGCCACGACCAGGCCCCCCCCTCCCGGTGCCAGCGCTAGCATTGGGCCCCCCTTTAATACTCACCCCTCCTGGTTCCTGCAGCAGCTGCAGCGTCTTCAGCGCCCTCTGACTCTGCGACGACTCAGGGCAGAGGGTGCGATGACGTCATCACTGCGCGCTCAGCCTCTCTGTCCTGAGCGTTGCAGAGCCGGAGAGAAGCTGAGTGCACCGGACCTGCGCTGGGAACGGGAGAGGTGAGGATTTTACTTTTTTTTTTTTTTCTTTATGTCTGACTCAGACAGACTGGGGGCAATATGCTGGAGACAGACTGGGTGCAATATGCTGGAGACAGACTTGGGGCAATATGCTGGAGACAGACTGGGGGCAGATTGCTGGACGCACTGGGGGCAGATTGCTGGACGCACTGGGGGCAGATTGCTGGACGCACTGGGGGCAGAATGCTGGACACTGGGGCAGATTGCTGGACACACTGGGGGCAATGCTGGACACTGGGGCAGATTGCTGGACACACTGGGGGCAATGCTGGACACTGGGGCAGATTGCTGGACACACTGGGGGCAATGCTGGACACTGGGGCAGATTGCTGGACACTGGGGCAATGCTGGACACTGGGTGCAATGCTGGACACTGGGGCAGATTGCTGGACACACTGGGGGCAATGCTGGACACTGGGGAAGATTGGACACACTGGGGGCAATGCTGGACACTGGGGCAGATTGCTGGACATTGGGGGCAATGCTGGACACTGGGGGCAATCCTGGACACTGGGGGCAGATTGCTGGACGCACTGGGGGCAGATTGCTGGACGCACTGGGGGCAGATTGCTGGATGCACTGGGGGCAGATTGCTGGACGCACTGGGGGCAGATTGCTGGATGCACTGGGGGCAATGCTGGACGCACTGGGGGCAATGCTGGACACTGGGGCAGATTGCTGGACACACTGGGGGCAATGCTGGACACTGGGGCAGATTGCTGGACACACTGGGGGCAATGCTGGACACTGGGGCAGATTGCTGGACACACTGGGGGCAATGCTGGACACTGGGGCAGATTGCTGGACACACTGGGGGCAATGCTGGACACTGGGGGCAATTCTGGACACTGGGGGCAATGCTGGACACTGGGGCAGATTGCTGGACACACTAAGGCAATGCTGGACACACTGGGGCAATGCTGGACACTGCGCCTGTGCGGCCGCCCTGGTTGTGAATCCCAGCCCCGCACTCTGCATAATGCATAACACACTGCGGGGCTGGGATTACCAAGGTGGGTGGCCGCACAGACGCAGTCTGCAAGCCTGGCTGTGACGTCAGGCGGCCAGAGCTCTCTGCGCCTGCACCAAACAGCGATACACAGCGCAGGCACCGGATTTCATGGGTAAACAGTGCTGAGGGGGCGGTGCCCGGCGTTGAGTGACGGCAATGGGGGGGGGGCGCCAAACTCGGAATCAGCCCCGGTAGATACTCCGGTAGATGTTTGGAACTAGCGGTGGACACCGCGTCTGCACCCGGAGACAACACAGCCTTAAAGCTGAAATCAGGAACTTACTGGATATTAAGTTTTACCAATAGGGCTCTATTGGCAAAAGATACTTACTCCCTACTCATCTCACAAATAGTAACTGAGGAAGGTCCACAGGACCGAAACGTTTTATTGTTAATACTACACAATAAACCTTACAGCATCCATACTTAAGTTGAGTGCCGGGTTTTGTTACATTTACTATAAGGTGTGGGAGCCTACCCGTGCACCTACGACAGCAGTGCTCACGTCTAGTTCACCACAGATGTATGGAGGACACAGGCTGTGGATGGCTTTGTACGTCATGGTTAGGGTTTTGTACTGGAGTCTCTGGGCACTGGGGAGCCAGTGAAGGGATTGACAGAGGGGAGAGGCCGGGGAATAGCGGGGGGACAGGTGGATTAGTCAGGCAGCAGAGTTTAGGATAGATTGGAGAGGTGCGAGAGTGTTTGAGGGGAGGCCACAGAGCAGGAGGTTGCAGTAGTCGAGGCGAGAGATGATGAGGGCATGGACTAGGGTTTTTGCAGATTCTTGGTTGAGGAATGAACGGATTCGTGAAATATTTTTGAGTTGAAGTCGGCAAGAAGTGGAAAGGGCTTGGATATGTGGTTTGAAGGAGAGATCAGCGTCAAGGATTACCCCGAGGCAGTGAGCTTGTGGGACTGGGAAGAGTGGGTAGCCATTTACTGTAATGGATAGGTTCGTTGGGGGGGTCGCGTGAGATGGGGAAAGATGATGAATTCTGTTTTGTCCATGTTAAGTTTGAGGAATCTAGCGGAGAAGAAGGATGAAATAGTGGACAGACATTGAGGGATTCTGGTTAGTAGGGAGGTGATATCTGGTCCAGAGATGTAGATCTGTGTGTCATCAGCATAGAGGTGATACTGAAAGCCATGAGATTCTATGAGCTGTCCCAGGCCAAAGGTGTAAATGGAGAAGAGCAGGGGCCCAAGGACTGAACCTTGTGGGACTCCGACAGATAGGGGGCGAGGTGAGGAGGTGGTGTGTGAGTGGGAGACGTTGAATGTCTGGTCTGTTAGGTATGAGGAGATCCAGGATAGGGCCAAGTCTGTGATGCCAAGGGATGAGAGGGTCTGTAATAATAGGCAATGGTCCACTGTGTCAAAGGCAGCCGACAGGTCGAGGAGGAGGAGGAGAACAGAGTAGTGTTGCTTGCTCTTGGCGGTTAAGAGGTCATTGGTGACCTTAGTTAGGGCAGTTTCAGTGGAATGGTGTGACCGGAAGCCAGATTGTAAGCGGTCAAAGAGGGAGCAAGAAGAGAGATGGGAGGACAGTTCAAGGTAGACTTGTTGTTCCAGTAGTGTTGAGGCATAGGGGAGAAGTGATATAGGGCAATAGCTAGATACAGAGGATGGGTCAAGAGAGGGCTTTTTGAGGATAGGTGTGATGGAGGCATGTTTAAAGCTTGAGGGGAAAACACCAGTTGTTAGTGATAGGTTGAAGAGATGGGTTAGGGTTGGGATGAAGATTGTGGTGAGGTTTGGGATGAGGTGGGATGGGAGCAGGTCAAGTGCACAGGTGGTGAGATGCGATCTTGAGAGTAGAGTGGCGAGTTCATTTTCTGTAATGGTGGAGAAGTTGGTTTTGGAGGTGGAGGGTAGGGAAGTTGGGAGGAAGGGCTCTGGGGCTTGTTGACCAAAACTGTCTCTGATGTTATCAATCTTCTGCTTGAAGAATGAGGCAAAGTCTTCAGCAGAGATAAGTGGGGAGGGAGGAGGTGCTGGGGGACGGAGGAGAGAATTGAAGGTGTTGAATAACTGTTTAGGGTTGTGAGACTGGGAGGATATGAGAGATGAGAAGTAGGTTTGTTTAGTTGTGGCGAGTGTGGTCTTGAAAGTAGTGAGGGACTGTTTGAATGCGATGAAGTGGTCGTTGGAGTGGGATCTTTTCCATCTGCGCTCAGCAGCCCTGGAAGCTCGCCTCAGTTCTTTGGTCAGGCTGGAGTGCCAGGGCTGTCTGTTGATTTTGCGAGCTTTGGTATGTGTAAGTGGGGCAGCAGATTCCAAAGCTACAGCTATTGTGGTGTTATATAGAGCGGCAGCGTCATCCGCATTGTGTATGGAACTTATGTCTGTGAGGGTGGAGGGATTCAGAGAATGAATGTAGGTCAAGATGTTTAAGATTTCTGCGAGGATGTGAAAGTTTGTGGGGTGGGGATTGTAGACATGGAGTGGAGAGAGATGAGAATATGAGAAGGTTGTGGTCAGAGAGAGGAAGAGGTGAGTTAGAGAGGTTAGATAGGGAGCAGAGGCGGGTGAAGATGAGGTCCAGTGTGTGACCATCTTTGTGAGTGGCTGCAGAAGACCATTGAGTGAGGCCGAAGGAGGAAGTGAGAGATAGAAGTTTAGTGGCAGCTGAGAGGGAAGTGTCAATGGGGATGTTGAAATCACCCATGATGATAGTGGGGATGTCTGCAGAAAGGGAATGAAGTAGCCAGGTGGTGAAGTGGTCAAAGAAGATGGTGGCTGGCCCTGGGGGGCGGTAAATGACAGCCGGTTGGAGGGGGAGTAGATGCGCACAGAGTGCACCTCAAAGGAAGGGAGGGTAACAGAGGGTGGCAGTGGGATTGGGGTGAAGGAGCAGTTATCTGACAGGAGAAAACCAACTCCTCCGCCATGCTTGCTGCTGGGGCGGGGTGTGTGAGAAAGGTGGAAGCCACCGTAAGAGAGTGCAGCAGGGGAGGCCGTGTCAGAGGGGGTGAGCCAGGTTTCGGTGATGGCGAGGAAGGAAAGTTTGGTAGTAACAAAAAGATCATGGATGTAGGGAAGCTTGTTACAGACAGAGCGAGTGTTCCACAGAGCTCCTGTTAGTGGGACTGGGGAAGTGGGGGCTGGGCGAATGGGTATAAGGTTAGAGAGGTTACGGAAGTTTGTGATGGAGCGTGGGTGGGAGGTAGAACTGACTGTGGGGATGTGGTGAGGAGGACCAGGATTTGGAGAGATATCACCAGCAGTGAGAAGTAGCAGAGAAAGTGTTAGCAGGTGGGGGCAGGAGAGGGCGTGAGGGGGCTGCCTGTGCTTTGAGACAGAGGATTGTATGTTAAGGAACAGTTCTGAGGAGGAGGTGAGATGGATGGGGAGGATTGAAGAGATGAACAGTTCCTTACTTGGTGTGGGGATTGGGGGAGGTAGCATAAAGTGAAGGATTATAGGGGTAAAAGTGACAACAAACAGAAACATTGTTTACAGTGACTGGCCAGTTACCTTCAGTTCCCATTCAGGTTTTAATTCTAATGTAATCCACACTTTTAGAACACACTTCTAGAAATCACACAGCAGACTAAAGTCATGCAGACTTGTGCTATGCAATATATGGAAAACTAAGTGCATTCAGGTGTGGAGCAGAGAGGAGTGGTCTCTGCTCATCTTGGTCAGAGAATTAAGAGTGGACCAGATGCATACAATCAAGCCTGAGTAAACAAGGTCATAAATATCACAGGGTGAGCTGGGGTTAGCTGAAAGGCATACCATATGAAAGCAAAGAGCAGAGGAAAGTCTGTGTGCAAAGCTGGGTGATGTACTATGTGCGCTTCATAGCAGGAGAGCTGGGTGGATGAACATACCATCACAATGCGCTAGATCTCTCCAATCCGCTTTCCAAGTCCATTAAAATCTACCATTCTGAATTCCAACCTTATAGTCTGAGTCTTCACAAGTCTTCCTCCTCTTGTAATCCAAGATTCGAGGATAGCATGATCGCTACTTCATAAATTCCCAGCCACCTTTACTTCCTCAATAGTGTTGAGCGATACCGTCCGATACTTGAAAGTATCGGTATCGGAAAGTATCGGCCGATACCGGCAAAGTATCGGATCCAATCCGATACCGATACCCGATACCAATACAAGTC
The DNA here is from genome assembly GCF_051348905.1 of Ranitomeya variabilis. Lineage (NCBI taxonomy): Eukaryota > Metazoa > Chordata > Amphibia > Anura > Dendrobatidae > Ranitomeya > Ranitomeya variabilis. The sequence continues at coordinate 1,112,325,735 of NC_135233.1, read as the reverse complement.
AATGGGACTCAGGTATCGGACGGTATTCCTGATGGTTCCCAGGGTCTGAAGGAGAGGAAACTCTCCTTCAGGCCCTGGGAACCATATTAATGTGTAAAAGAAAGAATTAAAATAAAAAATATTGCTATACTCACCTGTCCGACGCAGCCGGGACCTCAGCGAGGGAACCGGCAGCGTTGTTTGTTTAAAATTCGCGCTTTTACTTGGTTACGTGAGGTCCCGGCTTGTGATTGGTCAGGGCGGCCATGTTGCCGGGACGCGGACCAATCACAGCAAGCCGTGACGAAATTACGTCACGGCTTGCTGTGATTGGTCCGCGTCCCGGCAACATGGCCGCCATTAACCAATCACAAGCCGTGAAGTCACGGGAGGCTGGACATGCGCGTATTTTGAAAAGCGTGCGTGTCCAGCCTCCAGTGACGTCCCGGCTTATGATTGGTCACGGCGCCATGTTGCCGGGACGCGGACCAATCACAGCAAGCCGTGACGAAATTACGTCACGGCTTGCTGTGATTGGTCCGCGTCCCGGCAACATGGCCGCCATTAACCAATCACAAGCCGTGACGTCACGGGAGGCTGGACACGCGCGCTTTTCAAAATACGCGCATGTCCAGCCTCCCGTGACGTCCCGGCTTGTGATTGGTTAATGGCGGCCATGTTGCCGGGACGTCACTGGAGGCTGGACACGCGCGCTTTTCAAAATACGCGCATGTCCAGCCTCCCGTGACGTCACGGCTTGTGATTGGTCCGCGTCCCGGCAACATGGCCGCCATTAACCAATCACAGCAAGCCGTGACGTAATTTCGTCACGGCTTGCTGTGATTGGTCCGCGTCCCGGCAACATGGCCGCCCTGACCAATCACAAGCCGGGACTTCACGTAACCAAGTAAAAGCGCGAAATTTAAACAAACAACGCTGCCGGTTCCCTCGCTGAGGTCCCGGCTGCGTCGGACAGGTGAGTATAGCGATATTTTTTATTTTAATTCTCTTTTTTACACATTATTACATTAATGTTGTTGCGATACCCGATACCCGATACCACAAAAGTATCGGATCTCGGTATCGGAAATTCCGATACAGCAAGTATCGGCCGATACCCGATACTTGCAGTATCGGAATGCTCAACACTATTCCTCAACCATTTCCTCCTTCTTGGTAAGAATTAGGTCCAAGATGGCCGATCATCTTGTTCTTTATTCTACCTTTTGAAAAGATAAAGTTGTCAGAGACAGAAGAAAATAATTTTCCAGTCCACCACCTGACAGCACCAGTGGAGGACGTCCTTCTTATCCGCAGTGGGACAGGAACCACAAGTTAAAAGGACCCTCCCCACTCCACCCACCAGTGTTTTTCCTGTCCCACTGCGGATAGGAACTGCAAGACGTAGCCTCCGACGGTGCTGTGCAGATGGTGGGGATCGGGGGGCCCAGCCTTTCCCTTCCCCGCCGCAAGATATCTGCGGCTGATACCTGCGATGGGGGGGTCCCTCAGCCTCCCCAGTGTAGCGCTGCTCCTGGGGCCAAGGTCCGTTTCTCCAGGCTGGGGCTCTCGGTCCGGGCGCTGTCTGCTGGAGCGGCGCCGTTCCCGCATGCGACCGCGGCCATTTTCGGCGAGGGTTCTCTGTGCGGCGACCGCTGCCGGCTCCAGGACACGCGGCCGCTTCACTTCCGGTCGACGGCCGCGTCACTTCCGGTCGCGGCGAGCATGGGACCGGGGGACGCCAGCGGCGGCCTTCAGGAAGGCCCCTTTCAGCACGGTCGACCGCGCGGGGCGCGGTAAGGAGGCAGGATCAACCAGGTAAAAACCTATATAAACATATTATGGGGGTCGTTATCCCGCCGGCTATCCTGACAAGGGTGTACACGGCTATATTGTGTTATTATCCTCATGGAGGACACTACCAGACCTGAGGGGACTGACCAGCTTCAGGGGCACGTGAGTAGGCTATGTAAAAGCCATACCACAAAGCCTACCCCTCCCCCCTGCTCCTCTACTTACAGCCACGTATGTCTATTTACCCTAGGCTGAGCCTCCCATCCCCACAACGGAAAGGAAAAAGTCGTGGAAAAATAAATGCCCGATTTGTGCCACTAAGTTTCCAGAAAATTGGCGGAAACCATTGTGCAGATCGTGCACATCCAAAATTGTGGGTGATGAGCAGACGGCACTACTATCCAACATGAGGACCATGATTCGACAGGAGGTTCGACAGGAGGTTCAGGCTTCTATCTCAAACTTGAATCTTTCCCAGGCTCAGTCAGAACCGCAGACTTCACGGAAAAGGCCAAGGGAGTTTAGCCCCTCCTCCGAGGGTGAGGTTTCGGAGGGTTCTGACCAGGAAGAAAGAGACGGATCTGTGGGCAAGGGGAAGAGATATCTTTTCTCCGCAGCAGACACAGAGGAACTTCTTTATGCTGTACGTAACACCATGCAGCTACAAGATACACCAGAGGAAACCTCGATCCAGGACGAGATGTTTGGCGGATTACATGCCCAGGTGACAAAAGTCTTCCCCGTCAACAACCACATCCGTTCCATGATCCTGGAAGAGTGGCAGGAAGCGGAGAAGAAGCTAGTGATTCCCAGGGACTTTAGACTTCGTCTGCCCTACAACCCTGAGGACATTAAAGTGTGGGATGAAGTTCCCAAGATCGATGTCCCACTAGCAAAGGTGGCGAAGAAGACCTCAATTCCATTTGAGGACTCTTCCGCATTAAAAGATCCTACGGATCGTAAAGCAGACGGTTTGCTAAGGAGAACTTGGGAGTCCTCCGCGGCAATAATACGGGCCAATATAGCGGCAACCTCCGTAGCCCGGTCAATGCACTTATGGATTGACGATTTAGAGGATCACCTCAAAGCCAAGACTTCCAGAGACGTTATCCTTAAATCATTGCCATTGCTCAAACTCGCAACAGGCTTTATGGCAGATGCTTCTGCCGAATCTGTACGGTTTGCGGCTAGAAGCGAATCCCTGTCTAACGCGGCCAGAAGAGCTATATGGCTAAAGACCTGGTCGGGGGATCTCCAGTCGAAAAATAAATTGTGTGGAATCCCATTCTCAGGAAATATAGTATTTGGGCCAATTCTAGACGATATTCTAGAAAAGGCCTCAGATAAAAAGAAGGGTTTCCCTGAGGAGAATACCAAAAAATATCAGCCCTTTCGTAGGTCCCGACCTGGTCAGAGGACAGACTACAAGGGGAAAGGGAAGACTGGGAGGTGGTCTTATCCCAAGGGTGGAAAAGGTAAAGACTCCATCTTCCCTAGTGCAGGTACACCAAAGTCAAATAAATGACATAAAGGTGGGAGGTCGATTACAGAAATTTCTAGGGGGTTGGCAGAAGGTGTCCCAGAATCCTTGGATTCTACAAGTAATTGCACAGGGATACAAATTAGAATTCTCCGGCAGTCCCCCAGAAAGATTTGTAGTAACCCGACCTTGCCCGCTCTCCGACTCCTCCATGTGGGCAAACATCCAGGAGCTGTTGGAATTAGAAGCGATTGTGCCAGTTCCCATCTCAGAAAGAGGCGAAGGCCATTATTCCCATTTATTTTCAATAAAGAAACCGTCCGGGGACTCCCGGACGATTATAAATTTAAAACCATTAAACAAATGGGTCCGGTACAAAAGATTCCGGATGGAATCTATAAGATCCACGACGCCTCTAATAGACAAAGACATGGTAATGTGTACCCTAGACCTAAGCAACGCATACTATCATGTCCCGATACACATCTCCTACCAAAAATTCCTGAGGTTTGCCATAATGAACAGGGGGATTGTACATCACTTTCAGTTCAGATGTCTCCCCTTCGGGCTTGCTTCAGCGCCCAGGATCTTTACCAAGCTGATGTCGGAAGTGGTGGCCTATCTGAGGAATCAGAATGTGACCATAGTCCCATACCTGGACGACTTCCTGATAATGGCGAAATCACAGAAACTCCTCAAGATAGACTGCACTTTCACCCTTTCCATCCTACAGGAGCTGGGGTGGATTGTGAACTGGAAAAAGTCCTGCCTGGTCCCAAATTCCAGAATAAAATTTTTGGGGGTGATCTTGGATTCCAATCTAAGAACATCTTTTTTACCAGAAGACAGACAAGAGGCCTTGATCAGGCACATCCATCAATTCAGAAGAAGTACCCCCTCCATAAGAGAGGCAATGAGGATACTCGGCTTCATGACAGCATGCATACCCTGTGTGAAATGGAGCCAATTCCACTCGCGGGAGTTGCAAAGAGAAGTCCTAGGATCCTGGAACAGGAAACAGAGTTCCCTAGACAGGAAGATGCGTGTGTCTCCGTCGGTGAAGAGATCCCTAACCTGGTGGACCACACCGAGGAACCTGAGAGAGGGAGTACCGTGGGTACTCGATCCCTGTGTTACGGTTACCACAGACGCCAGTCAATACGGATGGGGCGGTCATATAGGAAGAACATACTACCAGGGAGAATGGACTCCTCAGATTGCGGCAAGATCATCGAATTTCAGAGAGCTGTATGCGATCTGGAAAGTGTTGGGCCAGGCCCAGTCATTGGTCCGGGACAGACACGTGAGAATACTGTCCGACAATGTCACAGCAGTGGCATTTCTGAGACACCAGGGAGGTCCGAGACATCCACCACTGCAACACTTAGCAGACCAGATTTTCAGGTGGGCAGAAAGATCTGTCAAATCCATCTCGGCAGTTCACCTGGAAGGTGCCAAGAATCAGCTAGCAGATTTCTTGAGCCGAAAGTCGGTACATCCCGGAGAGATGGAACTGAACCCGGAAGTATTCAGCGGTCTATGCCAGAAATGGGGCACACCTCAGGTGGACCTCTTTGCCACCAGGTCAAACGCAAAGAGCAGAGCATTTTTTTCTCTGAATCCTCTAGATGGAGCCATAGGAGTAGATGCCTTGTCTCAGTATTGGGGAGAAGGTCTCCTGTACGCATTTCCACCTCTTCCTCTGATACCGAAGACACTCAGGAAGATACGAGACGAGAGAGCAACCGTAATCCTGGTGGTTCCTTTTTGGCCGAAAAGAAGCTGGTTTTCTCTACTGTCCAGGATGTCAACAGAAGAACCAGTCTTTCTACCGAACAGGCAGGACCTTCTACTTCAGGGTCCGGTGTTCCACAAGAATCCAGACTCTCTGCACCTATCTGCTTGGATCCTGAACGGCAAACCCTAAGATCCAGAGGCCTGTCAGAGGAAGTCATTACCACACTCCAGGCAAGCAGAAAGCCGGTGACTTCGGCGATTTACAACAAGGTCTGGAAGCGGTATTGTTCCTTTCTGGGAAAAGGTCATGTGGATACTTCAAAACCAGATATCCCTAAAATCCTAGATTTCCTGCAACTCGGATTTGACAAGGGCCTTCGGCCTAGTACTCTAAAAGTACAGATTGCAGCACTTAGTGTATTTTTTGATACATCACTAGCCTCTCATCCCTGGATAGCGAGATTTTCCAGGGCCACACAGAATGAGGCCACTTGTGAGGAAATCAACTCCTCCTTGGGACCTAAACCTGGTCCTTAACACTTTGTGTAAAACCCCTTACTTACTGTCAGAAGATATGGACATAGCCAATCTCTCCTTTAAAACCGCCTTCCTAATTGCCATCACATCAGCTAAAAGGCTGGGGGAGATGCAGGCTCTTTCTATCCAGAACCCATATCTTCAAATCTTTGACGACAGAATAGTCTTCAAACATAACCCAGCTTTCCTCCCCAAAGTAGTATCATCTACCAATATAAATCAGGAAATAATCCTTCCTTCTTTCTGCCAACACCCTAAAAACGCAAAAGAAGGGGTCTACCATAACCTTGACGTTAGGGAGACTGTTCTAAAATACCTGGGGGCAACAGAAAGCTGGAGACGGGACACTAACTTATTTATTCAATACGGTGGTCCAAATAGGGGTTGCAAGGCAGCAAGATCAACCATTGCTAGGTGGATTAAAAACATGATTAGCCTAGCATATACAAACCAAGGGAAAGATCCCCCGGACACTCTTAGGGCCCACTCAACACGAGCCATTTCTACATCATGGGCAGAGAAGGGGGGTGCCTCAGCTGAGCAAATCTGTAGGGCGGCGACTTGGACTAGTCTTTCTACCTTTGCTAGACACTATAAATTAGATGTCGTATCAGACCAATTAGCCTTTGGTAGAAAAGTCTTACATGCAGTAGTCCCACCCTAGTTAAAACTCCTTTGGTATTCTCCAATGGTGCTGTCAGGTGGACTGGAAAACGGTAATTAGTTCTTACCGGTAATTGTATTTCCAGGAATCCACCTGACAGCACTACTAGTTCCCTCCCACTGCAAACTTTTACTACTGACTAATGTGATGTAACATTGGTGTGTAATTGTAAATAAACTCTCTTTTTTGCATCCATCCAGATGTGGTACTTAGAAAATCACTGGTGGGTGGAGTGGGGAGGGTCCTTTTAACTTGTGGTTCCTGTCCCACTGCGGATAAGAAGGACGTCCTCCAATGGTGCTGTCAGGTGGATTCCTGGAAATACAATTACCGGTAAGAACTAATTACCGTTTTCTGGACCTATTACTTTTGCCTGAGATTCCCAACAAAAATCTGGATAGTTAAAATCTCCTATGATCACTATGACATACTTTTTTTTTTTTTTTAAGAGCAAGGACATCTGATGTAAAGAGTTCATCCATATCTTCAGTCTGTTCAGGTGGCCTATTGTAAACCCCTGCAATTGTGTCCTTTCTGTTCTTCTCTCCTTGTATTCTTACCCAAAGTTTCTACAGAGCTACCATTCTCTGAAGATCGGATCTCTGTGGAGATATATGCTTTCCTAAGGCTACTTTCACACTAGCGTCGTACGACGCACGTTGCAATGCGTCGTTTTGGAGAAAAACGCATCCTGCAAAGTTGCCCGCAGGATGCATTTTTTTTTCTCCATAGGCTTGCATTAGCGACGCATTGCCACACGTCGCATCCGTCGTGCGATGGTTGCATCGTGTTTTGGCGGACCGTCGGCACAAAAAAAGTTGCATGTAACTTTTTTTGTGCGTCATGTCCGCCATTTACGACTGCGCATGCGCGGCCGGAACTCCACCCCCTCCTCCCCGGACATTACAATGGGGCAGCGGATGCGTTGAAAAACTGTAGTGTGAAAGTAGCCTAACATACAATGCAACACCTCCTCCCCTCTTGCTAAGCCTGTTTCTTATCAATAAGTTGCAGCCTTCAAGGTTTGTATTCCAAGAATGTATATCCTCTCACCAAGTTTCAGTGACTCCAATGACATCATATCTCTCTTCCTGTGTTGGCAGCTCCAATTCTCCTTGTTTGTTTCCCATGCTCTGTCCATTTGTATAGACACATTTTAGTTTGTAATTTCAAAAAATTGACCGTCACATCCAAACAAAGACTAGACTAAGTGTGAACAGGTGCTGAACCTAGAGTCACCAACTCGTATACAGTTAAATAAATATGGCGTCATGTTTTGGCGCCACAGTATTTAACATTTTAGTTTGTAGTCTGTTTCTTTTGCTCCTCTATTTTCATTCAGAATGTTTTGGGTTTTTTTTCTTCCCTTCCACTTCTAATAGCAGGGTTCTTAAAAGAATTCATTAGCTGCATATATTTTCCTGTCATATATTTCCTATCCCATATTGGTCTAATGCAAAGCCCTCCTGATGAGTGTAGCAACTAAATGTGTTTTCCTGTTTTCATAAGATGCAACCCATCTCTAGCAGAGTCCATTATACAGGTAATTCACTCCATAGTCAAGAAACCCAAAATGTTGCTGATGGCACCATCGATGTAGCCAGTTGTCACTGTAGAATCTGTTCAATCTCCTTGGTCCATGTCCATCCATGGGGAGGATGGATGAGAAGACTACCTGCGCTCCTAGTTCCTTCACTTTCCTGCCTGGGTCTTCAAAGTCTCTGCATATAGTTTCCAAGTCCTTTTTGGCGGTGTCATTTGTTCCTACGTGAATAGAATTGGGTGGTCGTCTTTAGCACTGAAGAGTCTTGATACCCTATCGACACATCTTTGATTTGGGCACCTGAAAGACAGCACACTTCTCGTGAGGTGATGTCCGGTCGGCAGATAGCAGCTTCTGTTCCCCTGAGTAGGGAATCCCCTCACGACCACCACTCTCCTTTTTCTTCACCACAGAGCTTCTCCTGATTTCTTACTGGGGTGTTCTTTGTGGTCAAAGCGCTTTTTTGATGTACATCTTCATAGTTGTCCTGTGTGAGAGCCTGGCAGCGGCTCTTCAGTGGTATGCCTGCTGACGGTCTCCTCATCCTCTGGCTTCTTTGGGTCACATGCTTCCATTTCTCCTCTTCTGCAGGTACATTGAAAGATGCTTCTCTTTGAACATTCTGAACAGTTATTACTCTGCCATTATCTTCTGCAGGAACACGGAAAGGTTCTTCTCTTGCAACATTCTCAAGAGATTCTTCTGCTGTATCAGGGAAATCCTCATCTTCAGTGTAGCGATTCTCTCCTGACGACTTGGCACCTTTTCCTCTAATATAGTCACAAGCTGCATTTCTGGCACATGAAGTTTCTTTTTCTTTGGCAAGCCTGTAAACATATAGCACACACTGCAGCACCATATGGGTAATCCCCTCCAAGTTGAACAAAATGAATTATTGTTGAACTGTCACAAAGTTTTGACGATTTCCTTCAAGCAGCTTGATACAGCTACACCCAAAGATCTTTAGACTTGCAGTGCCTCTTCATTCTTCCCAGAATGGTTTCTTTGAATACGTCACCAATATCAGATCAGCTGAGGTGTGACGCCCAACAGCCTGACTGATTAGCTGTACACAGCGGTAGCCTGTTATTAGCAGGGGAGCAGGTCAACCTTGTCTACTGTTCCCCTTGAGAAAGCGGTGTATTAGAGACGCGAAACGCGCGTCGGGGTATCCACACCCGGTTCAGGACCCTTCAACCCCTGCCTTTGGTAAGCATTTGTTCTCCCCTGGGTCGTATTCTGACGGAGTCACTTGATATTTACCTCAGGGTGAATGAGCTTGCCATTTAAAGGGAACCTGCCCCCCCCCAGGCATTTGTAACTAAAAGAGCCACCTTGTGCAGCATTAATGCTGCATTTGGACAAGGTGGCTCTTTTAGTTATACTCCTTACACACGCTGAAAAGAACACTTATAAAATGTGCCCCCTCGTACCGTGAAATCACCAAGGAGGTGGGTCTTTCGTTCCTAATCAGACGCAGCACAGCCATCATTCATACCCCCTGGGCGCCGCCTCCTCAGCGTTGTTTGATTCTTTCCCGGAGCCTGCGCTGTTATGTTATCTCTTGGCCATGCGCAGTTAGCGCTGCCCGTCTTCTGACATCATTTGATGTCAGGATGACTGCGCGTGTGCGGCCGCGTTGCCCGAGATCCCGCCCCGCAGTGTCTTCTGATTTATTCACACTGCGGGCCTGGGATCTATGGGCATGCGCAGTGCATATCTTCACCTCTCACTCATCTCCTTCCGCCTTCTTCAGACTGTGCGGCGTCAGCTGATCCCTAATCACCGTGATGTAACTGCTGGATATTTGTTTGGCTAGAAGCAGATCTGCAGTACTTGGCCGCGGCCACACAATGGAGCTGCTGTGCTCCACAACTGATAACATCTGGGTGCCGCCAAGAGCAACCGGACAATGGGGATCCCAGTGACATTAGTATAAAGCAAGTCGACAACCCCTCTAAGGCAATCAGCCCTGCCACCTGCTGCTGAGACTGCTTCCATATTCGGTCAGTATCTGCAAGCTACAATACAGGCTTCTAGGAAACATCTGGCTGCAGTGTGACAAGATACAAAAAATGTTCAGTTATTTACCGACGCCAACTACATAAAGACTGACAACAAGAGATGAAAAAAGCATTTATAAAAAACATTCTACCACCACAACAATATTCAAGTGCGGAGAAGGAAGGTCATGGCACAGCGCCTCAGGAAAGAAACGGCTGCTCATGGAGAAGAACACAACTATCTTCTTATGGAAAACATGTTCATTTTTGTCATTTTTACAGCAATCATCTCTCCATTCAGAAGGACAATGTCCAGTCTCCCAAGTATGACACCATAAGCACAGAATCCCCCCCCCTATTCAATTTTTTTTTAACATGTGGACACTTGATCAATTTAACCCCTTGACTACCACCGATACGCCTTTTAACTGCGGCAATTAAGGGGCCTTATTCCTCAGTGATGCTTTTTAACGGTGCTGAGAAATAAGTGTTTATCGCCCACCAGCGTTGGAAAATCTCTGTGGTCTCGGCTACCGGGGGTAGCTGAGACCTTGGAGAACATGTTTGGGGTCGGTTTTTACAGTCCCCAGTAACGTGATCGCCGTTACTCACCAAATAACGGTGATCACAAAAAAAAGTCAGATTTCCCATTCATTTCTCTCTCCTCTGATATGATTTAGCACACTAGATTTTTTTTGGGTACATTTAGGTTCTTTGACGTTTTGGGTCAAACCGTATAAAATGGTGGAGGTGATGGAATTGGACAATTTTTAAGAAATCATTTCCCTAATCAATTTCCCAGAAAAAGAAATGTCAGATGATTTCAGGGAATTAGGCTGCAAGCTGAAAGCAAGGACCTCCAACGTGGTATTTTCCGAAATACTGCCTGTACCACGTGCCACGCCAGAGAGGCAACGGGAGATTAGGGAGGTTAATAAGTGGCTCAAGAATTGGTGTAGGAAGGAGGGGTTTGGGTTCCTGCAGAACTGGGCCGACTTCTCAGTGGGCTACAGGCTCTACGCTAGGGACGGGCTGCACCTCAATGGGGAAGGTGCAGCTGTGCTGGGGGAGAAAATGGTTAGAAGGTTGGAGGAGTGTTTAAACTAGGGATTGGGGGGGAGGGTATTCATTTTATAGGAGGGGAAGATAGTGCAGATAGAGACCTGGCACAAATAAGGAAGTTGGGGGTGGCGGTGGCATGGGGGGTGGGGTTAGAACAGTTAGTAATTTAAGAAAGAATAGAGGTACAGAGAGTAACATCAAGTGCATATATACTAATGCCAGAAGCCTCGCCAACAACATGGACGAATTAGAACTAATGTTGTTGGAACATAATTATGACATGGTGGGGATATCTGAGACGTGGCTGGATGAGAGCCATGACTGGGCTGTTAACTTGCAGGGCTATAGCCTGTTCAGAAATGACCGTACAGATAAGCGAGGGGGTGGGGTGTGTCTGTATGTAAAATCGACCTTAAAACCCATCCTGTGTGATAATATAGGTGAATCTAATGAAAATGTAGAGTCCCTGTGGGTGGAGATAAGGGGAGGGGGAAAAAATAATAAATTACTGATAGGGGTTTGTTATAAATCTCCAAAAATAATGGAAGCAATGGAGAATATCCTCGTAAAGCAAATAGATGAAGCTGCGACTCAAGGAGAAGTCATTATTATGGGGGACTTCAACTACCCTGAAATAGATTGGGGAACAGAAACCTGCAGTTCCAGCAAAGGTAATCAGGGTCTGACAACTATGAGAGACAATTACCTCTGACAACTGGTTCAGGACCCAACAAGGAGGGGGGCACTGCTAGACCTAATATTAACCAACAGGCCAGAACGCATAGCAAATATAAGGGTTGGGGGTCACTTGGGGAATAGTGATCATAAAATAATAAGTTTTCATGTCTCCTTTAATAAGATGTGTAGTAGAGGGGTGACCAGGACACTAAACTTCAGGAGGGCAAATTTCCAACGGATGAGAGAGGATCTTGGTGCAATTAACTGGGACGATATCCTGAGACACAAAAATACACAAAGAAAATGGGAGACATTTATTAGCCTCCTGGATAGGACCTGTGCACAGTATATACCGTATGGGAATAAACATACTAGAAATAGGAGGAAACCAATATGGCTAAATAGAGCTGTAAGGGGCGCAATAAGGGACAAAAAGAAATCATTTAGAGAATTAAAGGAAGTAGGTAGTGAGGAGGCATTAAATAAATACAAAAAATTAAATAAATTCTGTAAAAAGCAAATCAAGGCAGCAAAGATTGAGACAGAGAGACTCATTGCCAGAGAGAGTAAAAATAATCCCAAAATATTCTTTAACTATATAAATAGTAAGAAACTAAAAAATGACAGTGTTGGCCCCCTTAAAAATAGTCTGGGTGAAATGGTGGATGAGGATGAGGAAAAAGCCAATATGCTAAATGACTTTTTTTCATCAGTATTTACACAAGAAAATCCCATGGCGACAATATGACTAGTGATAAAAATTCCCCATTAAGTGTCACCTGCTTAACCCAGCAGGAAGTACAGCGGCGTCTAAAAATCACTAAAATTGACAAATCTCCGGGCCCGGATGGGATCCACCCCCGAGTACTGCAGGAACTAAGTACAGTCATTGATAGACCATTATTTGTAATCTTTAAAGAGTCCATAATAACAGGGTCTGTACCACAGGACTGGCGTATAGCAAATGTGGTGCCAATATTCAAAAAGGGGACAAAAACTGAACTCGGAAATTATAGGCCAGTAAGCTTAACCTCTACTGTGGGTAAAATCCTGGAGGGCATTCTAAGGGATGCTATACTGGAGTATCTGAGGAGGAATAACCTCATGACCCAGTATCAGCATGGGTTTACTAGCGACCGTTCATGTCAGACTAATCTGATCAGCTTCTATGAAGAGGTAAGTTCCGGACTGGACCAAGGGAACCCAGTGGATGTAGTGTATATGGACTTTTCAAAAGCTTTTGATACGGTGCCACATAAAAGGTTGATACATAAAATGAGCTTTCATTCACCCCCCACATCCGATCACTGGCTCGCTCTTCTTATCTGCATCTCAAAAACATTTCCAGAATTCGCCCTTTTCTTACTTTCGACTCTGCAAAAACTCTTACTGTCTCACTTATTCATTCTCGTCTGGACTATTGTAACTCTCTACTAATCGGCCTACCTTTTACCAGACTCTCCCCGCTCCAATCTGTCCTGAATGCTGCTGCCAGGATCATATTCCTCGCCAACCGTTACACCGATGCCTCTACCTTGTGCCAGTCATTACACTGGCTACCCATCCAATCCAGAATCCAGTACAAAACTACTACCCTCATCCACAAAGCACTCCATGGCTCAGCACCACCCTACATCTCCTCTCTGGTCTCAGTCTACCAACCTACCCGTGCCCTCCGCTCTGCTAATGACCTCAGGTTAGCATCCTCAATAATCAGAACCTCCCACTCCCGTCTCCAAGACTTTACACGTGCGGCGCCGATTCTTTGGAATGCACTACCTAGGTTAATACAATTAATCCCCAATCCCCACAGTTTTAAGCGTGCACTAAAAACTCATTTGTTCAGATTGGCCTACCGCCTCAACGCATTAACCTAATTATCCCTGTGTGGCCTATTAATAAAAAACAACAACATAATCACGTTCCTCCATCATGTTCTCATACACTTTATGCAGTTAATAGCCTCTGTGTCTGTACTGCTACATACTTAGGCAGTTAACTGGTTCATGCAGCTTTACATGAACACCCGAGCCTTACACTATGGCTGGTCCAAATAACTAAAGCAATTGTTACCATCCACCTCTTGTGTCTCCCCTTTTCCTCATAGATTGTAAGCTTGCGAGCAGCAGGGCCCTCATTCCTCCTGGTATCTGTTTTGAACTGTGATTTCTGTTATGCTGTAATGTCTGTTGTCTGTATAAGTCCCCTCTATAAGTTGTAAAGCGCTGCGGAATATGTTGGCGCTATATAAATAAAATTATTATTATTATTATTATTATTATTATAGGGGAAAATATGTGTAAGTGGGTTGAGAGCTGGCTCAGGGATAGGAAACAAAGGGTGGTTATTAATGGAGCACACTCGGACTGGGTCGCGGTTAGCAGTGGGGTACCACAGGGATCAGTATTGGGCCCTCTTCTTTTTAACATATTTATTAATGATCTTGTAGGGGGCATTCAGAGTAGAATTTCAATATTTGCAGATGACACTAAACTCTGCAGGGTAATCAATACAGGGGAGGACAATTTTCTATTACAGGATGATTTATGTAAACTAGAAGCTTGGGCTGATAAATGGCAAATGAGCTTTAATGGGGATAAATGTAAGGTCATGCACTTGGGTAGAAGTAATAAGATGTATAACTATGTGCTTAATTCTAAAACTCTGGGCAAAACCATCAATGAAAAAGACCTGGGTGTATGGGTGGATGACAAACTCATATTCAGTGGCCAGTGTCAGGCAGCTGCTACAAAGGCAAATAAAATAATGGGATGCAGTAAAAGAGGCATAGATGCTCATGAGGAGAACATAATTTTACCTCTATACAAGTCACTAGTTCGACCACACTTAGAATACTGTGCACAGTTCTGGTCTCCGGTGTATAAGAAAGACATAGCTGAACTGGAGCGGGTGCAGAGAAGAGCGACCAAGGTTATTAGAGGACTGGGGGGTCTGCAATACCAAGATAGGTTATTACACTTGGGGCTATTTTGTTTGGAAAAACGAAGACTAAGGGGTGATCTTATGTTAATGTATAAATATATGAGGGGACAGTACAAAGACCTTTCTGATGATCTTTTTAATCCTAGACTGGTGACAGGGACAAGGGGGCATCCTCTACGTCTGGAGGAAAGAAGGTTTAAACATAATAACAGACGCGGATTCTTTACTGTAAGAGCAGTGAGACTATGGAACTCTCTGCCGTATGATGTTGTAATGAGTGATTCATTAATTAAATTTAAGAGGGGACTGGATACCTTTCTGGAAAAGTATAATATTACAGGGTATATACACTAGATTCCTTGATAAGGCGTTGATCCAGGGAACTAGTCTGATTGCCGTATGTGGAGTCGGGAAGGAATTTTTTTCCCCATGGTGGAATTACTCTTTGCCACATGGGGTTTTTTTGCCTTCCTCTGGATCAACATGTTAGGGCATGTTAGGTTAGACTATGGGTTGAACTAGATGGACTTAAAGTCTTCCTTCAACCTCAATAACTATGTAACTATGTAACTATGAGACATGATTACATACAGTAAACCATCTCATATCCCCTTTTTTTTTGCATATTCCACACTACTAATGTAGTAGTGTGTATGTGCAAAATTTGGGCGCTGTAGCTTGTAAAATAATGGGTTAAATGGCGGAAAAAATTGGCGTGGGCTCCCGCGCAATTTTCTCCGCCAGAGTCGTAAAGCCAGTGACTGAGGGCAGATGTTAATAGCCAGGAGAGGGTCCATGGTTATTGGCCCCCCCTGGCTACAAACATCTGCCCCCAGCCACCCCAGAAAAGGCACATCTGGAAGATGCGCCTATTCTGGCACTTGGCCACTCTCTTCCCACTCCCGTGTAGCGGTGGGATATGGGGTAATGAAGGGTTAATGCCACCTTGCTATTGTAAGGTGACATTAAGCCAGATTAATAATGGAGAGGCGTCAATTATGTCACCTATCCATTATTAATCCAATTGTATGAAATGGTTAAAAAAACACACACACATTATTAAAAAGTATTTTAATGAAATAAACACACAGGTTGTTTTAATATTTTATTGCTCTCTCAATCCTCCTGAAGACCCTCGCTTGGCAAAATAATAAACCCACAATATACATACCTTCTGATGACCTGTCACGTCCCATGAGGTAATCCATCTGAAGGGGTTAACTCATTTTACAGCCAGGAGCTGTGCTAATGCACTCGCTTGTGCCTGTAAACCCCCGGGTGCTGAAAGGAAAGCCGAGTGATCTGTACATTGAGTCGCGGTGAGGCGCCCTCTGGTGGATGAACTCATATGAACTCGAGCGTGGGAACTTTTCCAAGGCTCCAGTTCATGAGGACATCCAGCAGAGGGCGCCTCACCGCAACTCAATGTAAGTGCAGATCACTCAGCTTTCCTTTCAGCACCCGGGGGATTACAGACACGAGCGAGTGCTTTAGCACAGCTCCTGCCTGTAAAATGATTTAACCCCTTCAGATGGATTTACTTCGTGGGACGTGACAGGTCATCAGAGGGTATGTATATTGTGGGTTTATTATTTTGCCAAGCGAGGGTCTTGAGATGGATTGAGAGAGCAATAAAATACTAAAACAACCTGTGTTTATTTCATTAAAATACTTTTTAATAATGTGTGTTTTTTTAACCCTTTCAGACAATTGGATTAATAATGGATAGGTGACATAATTGACGCCTCTCCATTATTAATCTGGCTTAATGTCACCTTACAATAGCAAGGTGGCATTAACCCTTCATTACCCCATATCCCACCGCTACACGGGAGTGGGAAGAGAGTGGCCAAGTGCCAGAATAGGCGCATCTTCCAGATGTGCCTTTTCTGGGGTGGCTGGGGGCAGATGTTTGTAGCCGGGGGGGGCCAATAACCATGGACCCTCTCTAAGCTATTAATATCTGCCCTCAGTCACTGGCTTTACCACTCTGGCGGAGAAAATTGCGCGGGAGCCCATGCCAATTTTTTCCGCGATTTAACCCTTTATTTTAGCAGCTACAGCGGCCAAATTTTGCACATACACACTACTAACATTAGTAGTGTGGAATATGCACAAAAAAAGGGGATATGAGATGGTTTACTGTATGTAACCATGTCTCATATCATGTCGGGTTTGTGAAGGAGGAATGAAAAGCTGACAATTGAATTACCGGCTTTTCAATAACACCGCTGCGTATTTCTCGCAAGTCACACTGCTGGTCCGTGTGGAATCCGTATTTTTCTCGCCCCCATAGACTTTCATTGGCGTATTATTTGCGCAATACGCTGACAAATGCAGCATGCTGCGATTTTCTATGGCCGTAGAAGACCGTATAATACTGATCCGTAATATACGGCTGATAGGACCAGACCCATTGAGAATAATTGTGCCGTTTGTTTGGCGAGTTTTACGGACGTATTTTCTGCGCTCTTACGTCCGTAAAACTCACTAGTGTGAGGCCGGCCTAAGTGTTCCATCTACTCTTACACAGCTGATCTGATCACCTGGTATTAATTGCAGAGTCTGCACCTATCACAATTTCACAGAAATTACAAATCTTTAAAACGTCATAATACAAATAAATGACATAATACATACGACAACTATTTACAAATAATGGTGCATTAATTCATTTCTCCTCTTCAGGCCATATCTTGTTTCTAGATTATAAATCCACAATGCCTCTCTGGTTTTTATCTCCACCGCGCGGTGACTTTTTTATTTGTTCTATACCTTGGACTTTCATTGCTGATATATTTCCGGTGTGGTGGGTTGTAAAGTGTTTTGCTACCATGGAAATATTGCGATTATTACTATTTCCTTTTAGTGTCTCTCAAATGTTCGGATATGCGCGTCTTTCATTTTCTTGTGGAGCAACCAACATATGTTAGATTACAGATCTCACAATCTCTTTTATAGACCACATTAGTCGTGTGACCATTTATGAATTGCTTCATATTATACATTGATGAGTTTTACTTGTCAGCACATGTTCACATGTGCTGCACGATGTGGTTCCGCACTTGTAGACGCCGTTGACTTCCAGCCATGTCCTCGATTTGGTTCTGGTCGTAAATAGTCCCGGGGAGATTAGGTTTCCTATTGTAGGGGCTCTCCTAGCTTCCACATTAATGCCCTCCCCCAATATATTGGATAGTGTAGAGTCCTCATAGAGAATAATGTGTTTTATTTGATTGCATTGTGGGCTATATTGTAAACAGATGAATGGTTTCTTTTTTCTGTGATCTTTTATTTTCCTATCCTGTCTCCTAGGTGCTAACATGCTTTCTCTATCTTTTTTACCCACTATATTTTCTGCTCTTTTTAAAGACCATCTGGGATATTTTCTTGCGCCTAATTTAATTTCCAGTTCTTTAAATTCTTTATTCGTATCTATCATCTGCTCTGCTACAATTTATTTTTAGTCTAGTGTACTCCCCCACTGGTATCGACTTAATTTTTTTTAAAAGGGACCAAAGGTAATTGGACAAATATCTCAAAAGCTCTTGAGTGGGCTGCTCTCTCGTTAATACATCATTGATAAAGCAGGAAAAGAGTCTGAAGCTGATTTCAGGTGTAGCATTTGGAAGCTGTTGCTGTAAACCCACAACATGCGGTCGAAGGAGCTCTCAATGGAAGAGAAACAGACCATCATTAGGCTGAAAGAAGAAATTCATCAGAGAGATGGAAATGTTAGGAGCGGAAAAATCAACATTTTGGTACATTCTGCCAATGAGAGGTCTTTCCCTGGGCATGCTCAGGAGGGGGAAAACAGCAGGACTTAGTCCCAGGAGCGCCTGCTCGCCGCTGGACAGCACTAGTTATAATGGCTGAACCTGGAAGGGCAGCAGTAACCAAACGTGCAGTATCTGTCCTTGCCAGTCTCCACTTAGCAGGTTCCACTGCAGCTGGAGAAGAATGGGAGACCGCATTGAGATTGCCCCTGTGCAGAGGCGGGAACTCGACGCCTAAGGCTACTTCGCAATGCATCGTTTAGGAGAAAAAATGCATCCTGCAAAGTTGTCTACAGGATGCGTTTTTTACCCATAGACTTACATTAGCGATGTATGGCCACACGTCACATCCGTCGTGCGATGGATGCGTCGTGTTTTGGCGGACCGTCGGCACAAAAGTTACATGTAACTTTTTTGCGCGTTGTCTGCCATTTCCGACCGCATGTGCTGCCGAAACTCTGCCCCCTCCTCCCCGCACAATACAATGGGGCAGCGGATGCGTTGAAAAACTGCATCCGCTGCCCCCGTTGTGCTACTTAACACACTGTCCGTCAGTACTACTTTCCAAAATGGTGTCACTTGTGGGGGGTTTCAATGTTTAGGTACATCAGGAGCTCTCCAAACGCAACATGGCGTCCGATCTCAATTCCAGTCAATTTTGCATTGAAAAGTCAAACGGCGCTCCTTCGCTTCCGAGCTCTGCCATGCGCGGTTTTGAGCACCTTGAGGGGTGCAGTTTTTAGAAAATACCCAAGTGTGACACCATTCTATCATATAGACCCCTCAAAGTGGCTTCAAATGTGATGTGGTCCCTTAAAAAAAAAATATGGTGTTGTGTAAATGAGAAATTGCTTGTAAACTTTTAACCCTTTAACTCCCTAACAAAACAAAAAACTTGGTTCCGAAACTGTTCTGATGTAAAGTAGACATGTGGGAAATGTTACTTAAGTATTTTGTGTGTCATATCTCTGTGATTTAACCCCTTCCTGACCTGTGACACAGCGTATGCGTTATGAAAGTCGGTGCCAATCCGACCTGTGATGCATATGCTGCGTAACAGTGATCGCGTTCCTGCAGGTCGGGTGAAAGGGTTAACTGTAATTTCACCCGACCTACAGGAACAGGGGGAGTTGTACCTCAGTCCGGGGGGAAGGGGGGGAGACTATGATCGCTCTGATTGGCTGTTTCACTTTCAACAGCCAATCAGAGCAATTTGTAATACACTTTGTACAGAATTATTAGGCAAGTTGTATTTCAGAGGATTATTTTTATTATTGATCAACAACTATGTTCTCAATCATCCCAAAAGACTCATAAATATCAAAGCTTAATATTTTTGGAAGTTGGAGTGGGTTTTTTTTTTTAGATTTGGCTATCTTAGGAGGATATCTGTTTGTGCAGGTAACTATTACTGTGCAGAATTATTAGGCAACTTAATAAAAACCAAATATATCCCCATCTCAGTTGTTTATTTTCACCAGGTAAACCAATATCACTGCACAACATTTAGAAATAAACATTTCTGACATGCAAAAATAAAACCCCCAAAAATCAGTGCCCAATATAGCCCCCTTTCTTTATGATGACACTCAGCAGCCTCCATCCATATATTCTGTCAGTTGCTTGATCTGTTTACGACCAACATTGCGTGCAGCAGCCGCCACAGCCTCCAGACACTGTTCCGAGAGGTGGACTGTTTTCCCTCCCTGTAGATCTCACATTTTATGAGGGACCACAGGTTCTCTATGGGGTTCAGATCAGGTGAACAAGGGGCCATGTCATTATGTTTCCTTCTTTGAGACCTTTACTGGCCAGCCACGCTGTGGAGTAGTTGGAGGCATCTGATGGAGCATTGTCCTGCATGAAAATCACGTTTTTCTTGAATGATACCGACTTCTTCCTGTACCACTGCTTGAAGAAGTTGTCTTCCAGAAACTGGCAGTAGGTCTGGGAGTTGAGCTTCACTCCATCCTCAACCCGAAAAGGTCCCACAAGTTCATCTTTGATGATACCAGCCCATACCAGTACCCCACCTCCACCTTGCTGGCGTCTGAGTCGGAGTGGAGCTCTCTGCCCTTTACTGATCCAGCCTCTGGCCCATCAAGAGTCACTCGTTTCGTCAGTCCATAAAACCTTAAGATATTTCTTGGCCCAGTCTTGACATTTTATCTTATGTTTCTTGTACACAGGTGGTCGTTTTTGAGCCTTCCTTACCTTGGCCATGTCACTGAGTATCGCACACCTTGTGCTTTTTGTTACTCCAGTAACGTTGCAGCTCTGAAATATGGCAAAACTGGTGGCAAATGGCATCTTGGCAGCTTCACGCTTGATTCTCAATTCATGGGCAGTTATTTTGCGCCTTTTTTGCCCAACACGCTTCTTGCGACCCTGTTGGCTATTTGCCATGGAACGCTTGATTGGTGATCACGCTTCAAAAGTTTGGCAATTTCAAGACTGCTGCATCCCTCTGCAAGACTTCTCACAATTATGGACTTTTCAGAGCCGTCAAATCTCTCTTCTGAGCCATTTTGCCAAAGGAAAGGAAGCTGCCTAATAATTAAGCACACCTTATATAGGGTTCTGATGTCGTTAGACAACATCCCTCCTCATTACAGAGATGCACATCACATGATTTAATTGGTGTTTGTCTCTCAAGCCTGAACAGCTTGGAGTAGGACAACATGTATAAAAAGTATCATGTGATCAAAATACAACTTGCCTAATAATTATGTACACAGTGTATTTCACCAATGAAACTCGGTGAATTATTACAATCCAGTCATGGCCGATGCTGCAATATCATCGGCCACGGCTGGAGGCCCTGATCTGCCCCCGCGTCAGCCTTTCCACCTCTCTGTCCTGTCCTCCGCTGCCCTCCTCTCCCCTCCGTCCTGTCCTCCGCCCCCCCCCCCCCGCTGTCTGATACCACCCCCCGTACCTCCTGAGTCCCGGTATCCCTCCCGGTGTCTGTCCGTCTTCTCTGATGGGTGCTGTCATCTTCCAAAATGGCGGGCGCATGCGCAGTGTGCCCGCCGAATCTACCGGCCAGCAGATTCATTCCAGATACATTTTGATCACTGTGATAGGTTCTATCACAGTGATCAAAATAAAAAAAAAGTAAATACCCCCCCTTTATCACCCCCATAGGTAGGGAAAATAATAGTATAAAGAAAATATTTTTATTTTTCCACTAGGGTTAGAATTACGGTTGGAATTAGGGTTGGAGTTAGGGTTAGAATTAGGGTTAGAGTTATAATTAGGGTTAGGGTTGGAATTAGGGTATGT
The DNA here is from genome assembly GCF_051348905.1 of Ranitomeya variabilis. NCBI lineage: Eukaryota > Metazoa > Chordata > Amphibia > Anura > Dendrobatidae > Ranitomeya > Ranitomeya variabilis. Next base: position 1,112,304,254 of record NC_135233.1, on the reverse strand, counting down.
GCACACGGTGCGGATTTGGCTGCAGATCCGCAGCAGATTGGCTGCTGCGGATTCGCAGCAGTTTTCCATGCTTTGTACAGTACCATGTAAACCTATGGAAAACCAAATCCACTGTACCCATGTGTGGAAAATACAGCGCGGAAACATTGAGTTGTATTTTCCGCAGCATGTCAATTTTGTGCGGATTCCGCAGCGTTTTACACCTGCTTCTCAATAGGAATCCGCAGGTGTAAAACTGCAGGTGAAATCCGCACAAAAAATGCAGGAAATCCACATTTTTACCTGCGGATTTTTAAAAAACGGTGCGGAAAAATCTGCAAACGAATCTGCAATGTGGACACATAGCCTTAGGGTTAGGGTTGGAATTAGAGATAGGGTTGGGGTTACGATTAGGGTTAGGGGTGTGTTGGGGTTAGGGTTAGGCTTGTGGTTAGGGTTGGGATTAGGGTTGCGTTGGGCTTGGGGTTGTGGTTAGGGGGTGTGTTGGGGTTAGGGTTGTGATTAGGGTCAGGTGCGTGTTCGGGTTAGGGGTGTGTTGGGGTTAGTGTTGGAGTTAGAATTGAGGGGTTTCCACTGTTTAGGCATATCAGGGGGTCCCAAACGCGACATGGCGCCACTACTGATTCCAGCCAATCTTGCATTCAAAAAGTCAAATGGTGCTCCCTCCCTTCCGAGCCCTGACTTGCACCCAAACAGTTGTTTACCCAAACATATGGGGCAAAAGAGTACGCAGGAAAAATTGCACAACAACTTTGGGGGGTCTAATTTCTATTGTTACCCTTGGGAAAATAAAAAATTGGGGGCTAAAAATTTATTTTTGTGGGGGAAAAATGATTTTATATTTTCACAGCTCTGCATTATAAACTTCTATGAAGCACTTGAGGGTAAAAAGTGCTCACCACACATCTAGATAAGTTCATTGGGGGGTCTCATTTCCAATATGGGGTCGCTTGTGAGGGGTTTCTACTGTTTAGGCACATCAGGGGCTCTGCAAATGTCACATGACGCCCGCAGACCATTCCATCAGTCTGCATTCCAAAACGTCACTACTTCCCCTCCGAGCCCCGACGTGTGCCCAAATAGTGGTTTACCCCAAATATGGGGTACCAGCGTACTCAGGAGAAACTGGACAACTTTTGAGGTCCAATTTCTCCTGTTACCCTTGAGAAAATAATAAATTGCGGACTAAAAAAATAATTTTTGAGGAAAAAAAGTTTTTATTTTTATGGCTCTGCGTTATAAACTTCTGTGAAGCACTTGGGGGTAAAAAGTGCTCACCGCACATCTAGATTAGTTCCACGGGAGGTCTAGTTTCCAAAATGGGGTCACTTGTGGGGGAGCTCCAATGTTTAGGCACACGGAGGCTCTCCAAACGCGACATGGTGTCCGCTAACGATTGGAGCTAATTTTTCATTCAAAAAGTCAAATGGCGCTCCTTCGTTTCCGAGCCTTGCCGTGCACCCAAACATAGGTTTACCCCCACATATGAGGTATCGGTGTACTCAGGAGCAATTGCCCAACAAATTTTAGGATTCATTGTATCATGTTGCCCATCTAAAAATGAAAAAATTGAGGCTAAAAGAAATTTTTTGTGGGGAAGAAAAAAAGTACTTTTTCATTTTTATGGATCAATTTGTGAAGCACTTTGGGGTTCAAAGTGCTCACTATGCATCTAGATAAGTTCCTTGGGGGGTCTAGTTTCTAAAATGGGGTCACTTGTTGGGGAGCTCCAATCTTTACGCACACAGGGGCTCTCCAAACGTGACATGGTGTCCACTAACGATTGGAGCCAATTTTTCAGTCAAAAAGTCAAACGGTGCTCCTTCCCTTCTGAGCCCTGTCGTGCGCCCAGTGATTTTTCCCCTCCACATATGGGGTATCGGTGTACTCAGGACAAATTGTACAACTTTCGTGGTCCACTTTCTCCTTTTAACCTTGGGAAATTTAAAAAAAAAAGTTGCTAAATGATCATTTTTGTGACTAAAAAGTTAAATGAATGGTATAAGTTGAATTAGTCAGATGTGACATCATTTCAAGTGACCTCTTTTTAAGTGTTTCGTCAGAAATATGCCATAATGGTAACCCATGGTATATTCTCCTTCACGCTGTCATGCCCTGACCCATCTGCTTCCATCCACAGGTACATTTGAACTGTCTCCTTACCTGGAATACCCACTGCACCCCTGAATCCATGCACCTCTCTCCCTCTGTTCTACATGGTACGCTGCTACTTTTTCCATGACCTTAATTCCACGCATCATACTTCAAATTTACTGCATGCTGATTGATATATCCATGCTCTTCACACCTAACACTATATCCTCCCTCTTCACACCTAACACTATATCCTCCCATCTTATTTTATCTTTCTTGAGCTTTGATGGTAGTCAAATGTGTCTTTTAACTGCAATCTGCTAATTGTTCCCCACTGTGAACTGTCCTTCACCTCCTTCCCCCTCCCTCTCTCACCTGGCTTCATTTCATGGACACTTGAATGATATAAGTTGAATTGAGCTGGCCAGATTTGACTTTAGTCAGATGTGACATCATTTCAAGTCACATCTTTTAAGTGTTTCATCAGAAATTGTCCAGAAATCGACCAGAGGGTAAGATTCTAATTTTACTTGCTTTTCTTCCCCTTACCCCTGCACCCTCAAACCAAATAACTATCTCCCCCTCTCTCCCACCCCCACCTCGCTTCATCCACAGACCTGCTCTTCAGACCTCACCTACTAACATATAATATAAGCCAATTGCTCTCCTTCACCCACCTGCTTTCCCTTTTTTCTTCTCATTCTCACTGCTGGTGACATATCCCCCAATCCTGGCCCCCCCGCCTCATACATCCCACTAATCCTCACCCCTATACTTCTCACACCAAGAGAAACCATCCTCCTTCTCGAACTGTCCTCTGCCTTCGACTATCGACCACTACCTACTGCTACAGATTCTTCCCTTGGCATCAAAGGCCCTGTCCTGGATTGCCTCAAACTTAAAATCTGTGCCACTGACCCCCACCCCCCTGCTTCCTCTCTCTGGGGCACTTTGGATTGCCTGCTCTGTCTGCAACAAGCTCCATGTGATCCACGATCTCTTTACTTCCCACAACCTTTCCCTCCTGGCCCTCACTGAGACCTGGCTGACGCCCCGACACTGCCTCCCCTGCTGCACTGAGTTATGGTGGCCTCCACATTACCCACACACCTCACTCTGGCAACAGACAGTTTCAGTTTCATTCTTTCCAAAAGCTGTTACTTCAACCCTATCCAACCCCCACCCTCCCTTATTCTCCCTTCTTTCAAGGTTCACGCTGTCCGTATCTACTCTCCCTCTAATCTCCTCCAAATGGCTGTCACATACTGACCACCGGGCTCAGCCACTGCCTCCATTGACCAATTCTCCACCTGGCTTCTTCACTTCCTCTCTGCTGACATCCCCACCATCATCATGGGTGACTTTAATATCCCTACTGACACCCACCAGCCAACAGCCTCCAAGCTCCTGTCCCTTACTTCATCCTTTGGACTTACTCAGTGGTCCTCCATAACCACCAACACAGACAGATATATTAGACCTCATCTTCACCCGCCTCTGTTCCATATCTAATCTCACAACCTCTCCCTTCACCCTATCTGACCACCATCTACTCACCTTCTCATCCTTGTCCTCCTCACCCGTACCCCAAGTCCAGCCACTGCCAAATCCTCGCAGAAACCTAGCACACCTAGACATTCAGACTCTGTCCTCCATATCTTCACTTCACGACACGGACAGCACCACCGCTTTCTATAACTCCACCCTCACATCAGCCATAGACTTAGTCGCCCCTCTCATGCATGGCAAAGTGTGACAAATCAATAGGCAACCCTGGCATAACAACCTCACCAAAAAACTCCGACAAGCATCCAGGGTCACGGAGCGCCTTTGGAAAAAAACAAGCCTGCAAGACTTCACTGCTTTCAAACAAGCTACACTTGCCTTCAAATTGCCCTCACTTCTGCTAAACAGACCTATTTTACTAACCTTGTATCTTCACTATCCTACAACCCAAAACAACTGTTCAGCACATTAACTCTCTCATCCGCCCACCACTGCCACCTCCAACTCCCCTTATCTCTTCTGAGAACTTTGCCACCTACTTCAAAAACAAGATCAACCAAACAAGGCAAACCTTTACTGTTCCACCACCCCAACCACTCCATATATCAGACCTCTGTCCTTACCTAATAACCTCCCTCTCCAACATCACCGAAGGAGAACTTACTCGCCTCCTTTCCAAATCACACATCACTACCTGTGCACTTGACCCCATCCCTTCCCACCTGCTCCCCAACCTCACTAACATGCTCATTCCAGCCCTAACCCATCTCTTCAACCTATCGCTTCTGGTACCATCCCCTCTGCCTTCAAACATGCCACCATTACACCCATCCTCAAAAAAGCTAACCTTGATCCAACTGCTATGCCCAGCTATTGCCCCATATCACTGCTCCAGTTTGCTTCCAAACTCCTTGAGCAGCATGTCCACGCTCAACTTTCCTCCCACCTCTAATCTCTCTCCTTGACAACCTCCAATCTGGCTTCCGCCCCACCACTCCACCGAAACTGCCCTGACCAAAATTACTAATGACTTACTCACAGCCAAAGCTAACACAGTTCTCCATCCTCCTTCTCGAACTGTCCTCTGCCTTCGACACAGTCGACCACTGCCTACTGCTACAGATTCTTCCCTTGGCATCAAAGGCCCTGTCCTGGATCGCCTCATACCTTTCTGACCGCACATTTAGCATTTCCCACTCCCACACTACCTCCTCACCCCGCCCTTTCTCTGTTGGAGTCCCTCAAGGCTCAGTCCTAGGGCCCCTACTTTTTTCCATCTATACCCTTGGCCTAGGACAACTCATAAAGTCCCATGGCTTCCAGTACCACCTATATGCGGACGACACTCAGATCTACCTCTCTGGCTCAGATGACTCCTCTCTGCTGTCCAGAATCCCGGATTGTCTGTCAGCCATATCCTCCTTCAACTCTCGCTTCCTAAAACTCAATGTAGACAAAACCGAATTCATCATCTTTCCTCCATCTCGCGTATCCCCCCTATCTGATCTATCTATTATGGTAAAAGGCATCACACTTTCTCTTGCACCTGAAATCCACTGCCTTGGGGTAACTCTCAACTCTGCCCTGTCCTTCAAACCGCACGTCCAAACTCTTGCCACCTCCTATCACCTCCAACTCAAAAATATTGCCAGAATCCATCCTTTCCTCAGCCCACAACCTAATAAAACTCTTGTGCATGCCCTCATCATCTCCCACCTCGATTACTGCAACACCCTCCTCTGTGGCCTCCCGCTAACTCCCTTGCACCACTCCAGTCTGTCCTCAACTCTGCTGCTCGGCTAATCCACCTCTCTCCTCACTACTCCCCTCTGCAAATCCCTCCACTGGCTCCCAATTCCCCAAGTAATCCAGTTCAAACTACTAACACTGATCTACAAAGCCATCCACAACCTGTCCCCTCCCTATATCTCTGAACTAATCTCCCACTATCTTCCCTCATGTAATCTTCGATCCTCCCAAGACCTCCTACTCTCCTCCACACTTATTCGTTCCTCACACAACTGCCTCCAAGATTTCTTCCGAATATCCCCCATCCTCTGGAATTCCACTCCTCAACACGTTCGATTATCCACCTGTTATGATCCGGTGACCTTGGAGCAGCATGAGACTTTCTCTGGAGTAGGTGGAACCTGTACTGACCGCAAACCCTAAACTGACACCGCAACTAGAAGTAGCCGTGGGGTGTACCTAACACATCCTAGACACCTCGACACAGCCGGAGGACTAAATACCCCTATAGATGGAAATGGGAATACTATCTTGCCTCAGAGCAGAACCCCAAAGGATAGACAGCCCCCACAAATATTGACACTGAGTAGGAGAGGAAGGACACACGCAGACAGAAAGCAGGATTTAGCAAACGAGGCCACTCCAGCTAAATAGGAAAGGATAGGACAGAATACTAAGCGGTCAGTATAAAACCCTAAAAATATCCACAGCAGATAATACAAAAATTCCACATCTAACTAAAGACATGGAATGTATATCTGCATCTCCTGAGAATCCAACTTGACTGAGAAAATCCTAACAGTCTAAGCTGGACAGAAAAAACAATGAATAGCACTGAATTGTAAGGCACACAGCACGTGTGCTGCAGAAACAATAAACAGACACTTATCTTAGCTGATTTGGCAGCAGGGCAGGAGGAACCAGACAGAGATGCAAAACCTCCATGAACAATGGACAACTGGCAAGGACTAATGAATCCTGCACACCTAAATACCCCAGTCAGAACAGCAATAAGCAGGGACACCTGAGCAGGATTACAACCCAGGGACAGCTGCATTACCACCAACAACCACCGGAGGGAACCCAAGAGCAGAATTCACAACATCCACCACCCTCGGATCCTTCAGACAGAACCTGAAGACCCATCTCTTCAGGAAAGCCTACAATAACCATTCTGTCACCTCACCAACCACCCGAGCTGCCGCCTCACCAACCACCAGTGCTGCAGCACCCCCGACCTCCTGTCTCTTTCCCATTACCCCGTACAATGTAAGTCCGCAATGACAGGGTCCTCTCCCTTCTGTACCAGTCTGTCATTGTAAATTTATTTTCTGTTAACAATATCTATAACCTTGTATGCAACCCATTTTCTCATGTACAGCACCATGGAATTAATGGTGCTATGTAAATAAATTAATATGTTCATTTTTTCCTTCCATGTTGCTTCTGCTGCTGTGAAGCACCTGAAGGGTTAATAAACTTCTTGAATGTGGTTTTGAGCACCTTGAGGGGTGCAGTTTTTAGAATGGTGTTACTTTTGGGTGTTTTCAGCCATACAGACCCCTCAAACTGACTTCAAATGTGAGGTGGTCCCTAAAAAAAAAAAAATGGTTTTGTAAATTTTGTTGTAAAAATAAGAATTTGCTGGTCAAATTTTAACCCTTATAACTTCCTAGCAAAAAAAAAAAATTGTTTCCAAAACTGTGCTGATGTAAAGTAGACATGTGGGTAATGTTATTTATTAACTACATTGTGTCACATAAGTCTCTGGTTTAACAGAATAAAAATTCAAAATTTGAAAATTTTCACCAAATTTCCGATTTTTTTTTTTTTTCACAAATAAACGCAAAAATTATCGACCTAAATTTACCACTAACATGAAGCCCAATATGTCACTAAAAACAATCTCAGAACCACTAGGATCCGTTGAAGCGTTCCTGAGTTATTACCTCATAAAGGGACACTGGTCAGAATTGCAAAAAATGGCCAGGTCATTAACCCCCTTCCCGACCTTTGACGCAGCGTATGCGTCATGAAAACCTGTGCCAATCCGACCTGTGACGCAGCATATGCGTCATGGTCGGATCGCGCTCCTGCAGGCCGGGTGAAAGGGTTAACTGTAATTTCACCCAACCTGCAGGGACAGGGGGAGTGGTACTTGAGCCCAGGAGGGGTGGCTTTGCCCCCCCCCCCCCGTGGCTACGATCGCTCTGATTGGCTGTTGAAAGTGACGTTTCACTTTCAATCAGAGCGATAGTAATATTTCACCAATGAAAATTGGTGAAATATTACAATCCAGCCATGGCTGATGCTGCAATAGCATCAGCCATGGCTGGAGATCGCGATCTGCCCCCCTCCACCGCCACCGATCTTGTCCCCACGGTCCTCCGTCCTGTTATTGCTGTCCTCCGCTCCCCCCGCAGTCCGATCCCTCCCCTGCTGTCCGATGCCCCCCCCCCTCATACTTACCGACCTCCGGTGTCCGTCCGTGTGCTCCATGGGCGCCGCCATCTTCCAAAATGGCGGGCGCATGCGCAGTGCGCCCGCCGAATCTGCCGGCCGGCAGATTCGTTACAAGTACATTTTGATTGCTGTGATAGGTTCTATCACAGCGATCAAAATAAAAAAATAATAAACCCTCCCCTTTATCACCCCCATAGGTAGGGACAATAATAAAATAAAGAAAATATTTTTTTTTTTTTTTTTTTACACTAGGGCTAGGGTTAGGGCTAGAACTAGGGTTAGGGTTAGAATTAGGGTATGTGCACACGGTGCGGATTTGGCTGCGGATCCGCAGTGGATTGGCTGCGGCGGATTCGTAGCAGTTTCCCATCATGTTTACAGTACCATGTAAACCTATGGCAAACCAAATCCGCTGTGCCCATGGTGCGAAAAATACCGCGCAAACGTTGTGCTGTATTTTCCGCAGCATGTCAATTGTTTGTGCGGATTCTGCAGCGTTTTACACCTGTTCCTCAATAGGAATCCGCATGTGAAATCCGCACAAAAAACACTGGAAATCCGCGGTAAATCCGCAGGTAAAATGCAGTGCCTTTTTCCTGCGGATTTTTAAAAAATGGTGGGGAAAAATCTCACACGAGTCCGCAACATGGGCACATAGCCTTAGGGTTAGGGTTGGAATGAGTTAGGGTTGGCATTAGGGCTAGGGTTGGAAATAGGGTTAAGATTAGGCTGTGGTTAGGGTTAGGGTTATGGTTAGGGTCAGGGGTGTGTTGGGGTTAGGGTTGGGTTAGGATTAGGGGTGTGTTGGGGTTGTGGTTAGGGGTGTGTTGGGGTTAGGGTTGTGATTAGGGTTATGGCTAGAGTTGGGGTTAGGGTTAGGGGTGTGTTGGGGCTAGTGTTGGCGTTAGAATTGAGGGGTTTCCACTGTTTAGGCACATCAGGGGTCTCCAAACGCAACATGGCGCCACCATTGATTCCAGTCAATCTTGTATTCAAAAAGTCAAATGGTGCTCCCTCCCTTCTGAGCACCGACGTGCGCCCAAAATAGTGGTTTACCCCCACATATGGGGTAACAGCATGCTCAGGAGAAACTGGGCAACAATTATTGGGGTCCAATTTCTCCTGCTACCCTTGTGAAAATAAAAAATTGCTTGCTAAAACAATTTTTGAGGAAAGAAAAATGATTTTTTATTTTCACGGCTCTGCGTTGTAAACTTCTGTGAAGCACTTGGGGGTTCAAAGTGCTCACCACATATCTAGATAAATTCCTTGGGGGGTCTAGTTTCCACAATGGGGTCACTTGTGGGGGGTTTCTACTGTTTAGGCACATCAGGGGCTCTGCAAACGCAACGTGACGCCTGCAGACCATTCCATCATGTCTGCATTTCAAAAATCACTACTTCCCTTCCGAGCCCCGTCGTGTGCCAAAACAAAGGTTTACCCCCACATATGGAGTATCAGTGTACTCAAGACAAACTGGGCAACAACTATTGGGGTCCAATTTCTCCTGCTACCCTTGTGAAAATAAAAAAAATGCTTGCTAAAACATCATTTTTGAGGAAAGAAAAATGATTTTTTATTTTCACAGCTCTGCGTTGTAAACTTCTGTGAAGCACTTGGGGGTTCAAAGTGCTCACCACACATCTAGATAAGTTCCGTTGGGGTCTAGTTTCTAAAATGGGGTCAATTGTGGGGGGTTTCTACAGTTTAGGCACATCAGGGGCTCTGCAAACGCAACATGATGCATGCAGACCATTCCATCAAAGTCTGCATTTCAAAAGTCACTACTTCCCTTCCGAGCCCTGACGTGTGCCCAAACAGTGGTTTACCCCCACATATGGGGTATCAGTGTACTCTGGACAAACTGCGCAACAACTTTTGGGGTCCAATTTCTACTGTTACTTTGTGAAAATAAAAAATTGCGGGCTAAAAAATTTTTGAGGAAATAAAAATTATTTTTTATTTTCACTGCTCTGCGTTATAAACTTCTGTGAAGCACTTGGGGGTTCAAAGTGCTCACCGCACATCGATATTAGTTCCTTGGGAGGTCTAGTTTCCAAAATGGGGTCACATGTGGAGGAGCTTCAATGTTTAGGCACACAGGGGCTCTCCAAACGCGACATGGTGTCCGCTAACGATTGGAGCTAATTTTTCATTCAAAAAGTCAAATGGCGCTCCTTCCCTTCCGAGCCGTCGTGTGCCCAAACAGTGGTTTACCCCCACATGTGAGCTATCAGTGTACTCAGGAGAAATTGCCCAATACATTTTAGGATCCATTTTTTCCTGTTGCCTATGTAAAAATGAAAAAATTGAGGCTAAAAGAAATTTTTTGTGAAGAAAAAAAAAGTTCTTTTTCATTTTTACGGATCAATTTGTGAAGCACCTTGGGGTTCAAAGTGCTCACTATGCATCTAGATAAGTTCCTTGGGGGGGTCTAGTTTCCAAAATGGGGTCACTTGTGGGGGAGCGCCAATATTTAGGCACACAGGGGCTCTCCAAACGCGACATGGTGTCCGCTAACGATTGGAGCTAATTTTTCATTCAAAAGTCAAATGGTGCTCATTCCTTTCCGAGCCTTGCCGTGTGCACAAACAGTGGTTTGTGACCAGGTATGAGGTATTGGTGTACTCAGGAGAAATTGCCCAACACATTTTAGGATCCATTTTATCCTGTTGCCTATGTAAAAATGAAAAAATTGAGGCTAAAGAATTTTTTTGTGAAAAAAAAGTACTTTTCATTTTTACGGATCAATTTGTGAAGCACCTGGGGGTTCAAAGTGCTCACTATGCATCTAGGTAAGCTCCTTGGGGGGTCTAGTTTCCAAAATGGGGTCACTTGTGGGGGAGCTCCAATGTTTAGGCACACAGGGGCGACATTGTGTCCGCTAATGATTGGAGCCAATTTTTCATTGAAAAAGTCAAATGGCGCTCCTTCCCTTCCGAGCCCTGTCGTGCGCCCAAACAGTGGTTCCACCGACATATGGGGTATCAGCGTACTCAGGACAAATTGTACAATAACTTTTGGGGTCCAGTTTCTCCTTTTACCCTTGGGAAAATAAAAAAATTGTTGCTAAAACATCATTTTTGTGACTAAAAAGTTAAATGTTCATTTTTTCCTTCCATGTTGCTTCTGCTGCTGTGAAGCACCTGAAGGGTTAATAAACTTCTTGAATGTGGTTTTGAGCACCTTGAGGGGTGCAGTTTTTAGAATGGTGTCATTTTTGGGTATTTTCAGCCATATAGAACCCTCAAACTGACTTCAAATGTGAGGTGGTCCCTAAAAAATATGGTTTTGTAAATTTCGTTGTAAAAATGAGAAATCGCTGGTCAAATTTTAACCCTTATAACTTCCTAGCAAAAAAAAATGTTGTTTCCAAAATTGTGCTGATGTAAAGTAGACATGTGGGAAATGTTATTTATTAACTATTTTGTGTCACATAACTCTCTGGTTTAACAGAATAACATTTGAAAATTGCGAAATTTTCAAAATTTTAGCCAAATTTCCATTTTTTTCACAAATAAACGCAAAAATTATCGACCTAAATTTACCACTAACATGAAGCCCAATATGTCACGAAAAAACAGTCTCAGAACCGCTAGGATCCGTTGAAGCGTTCCTGAGTTATTACCTCATAAAGGGACACTGGTCAGAATTGCAAAAAACGGCCAGGTCATTAAGGCCAAAATAGGCTGGGTCAAGAAGGGGTTAAGGGCATAAAAATTCAAAGTTGCAAAACTGCAAAATTTTCACCAAACTTCCATTTTTTTTTTTCACAAATAAACGCAGGTAATATCAAAGACATTTTACCACTATCATGAAGTACAATATGTCACGAGAAAACACTGGAACGCTTCAACAGATCCCGGTGATTCTGACAGAGTTATAACCTCATAAAGGGACAGTGGTCAGAATTGTAAAAATTGGCCCGGTCATTAATGTGCAAACCACCCTTGGGGGTAAAGGGGTTAAAGAGGTAGACACAGGACTCCCGCTGGTTTATTGCAATCCTCATAAACCTCGTCAGCAGAAAATGTAAATCCGGCCTTTGTCTGACAGAAGGCAAAACATAAAGTAACAAGTCCCTACAATATTGCTAGTTAGCGCCTGAAGAATTAGAGTCCGGCCTCCATGTCCTTTAGAAAAGGGCGTTCAATGCAGGAGACCTGCGACCTCCATACATCCAGCTTTCCTTAACACAAAAGCACTTCTCCAGCGCTTGCACCTTTAGCCCCACGCACATAATGGTCTAGAAAGCTGGGTATTTATCCTCTGGACGCCTCTCCTCTACAGCTGGCACTAAACATGGCTGATTAACCCCTCTCATCACAGTGTGCTGGAGGATTTTTCCTAGGTTTATATTACTGAAGCTAACAACCTCAGTGCTACATATCCCCATCTGGTACCTGATACAAAATATAAAAATGCAGGTGTGAACATTCTGATCAGACTGTATGAAGGCCACGTCATGGTGAACCTCTCAGTGGGTCCTACCTTGGTATATTGGGTTTTTTGTCCCTTTTTTCTTGGACCTGCACTCCTCCCATTTGGCAGAGGTAATTTTAAATTAGCAGGAGACTGCAGAGGGGTCCAGACTATTTTTGCCCTCACTTGAGGAAGGCGAGTTTCAATGCTCCTTTCATTTGGGGTTGGTGCTGTGTGGCGGCCATTGTTGCAGTGATTTTGTGCTTGTGGGGCGGTCTGGAGTCATGGGGACTTAGTAATGCAACATGGGTGCTGTGAGGCACCAGGCCGTCCGCCCTGCTGATGCACTGTCGCTGCCGCGGAGGTTAGCGCATGACGCCGCTCCGTTAAGGTGAGAAAAGTTAGGACCCACTAAGAGGTTCACCGTGACAGCGGCTTCATCCAGTCTGATCTGAATGTTACACTGAGAACCTCATGGTCAGTTATTTATATTAGTGCCTAGCGGCATTAGGTCAATGTATGATTTTTGGAGGTGCGGTCCATGCTGTTTTTTTTTTTTTTTGTGAATTATTTTGTTTAACACATTATTGCAGTTTCAAGATATTATTTCCATCTTTTTGAAGCCCAAATGCTTTAAAAAACACAAACAAACCTCTTTTCGTGGTGCGTGTCCGTCCATTTATTACAGTGTGACTCCAGATTCCTCTCAGTGTGGGCGAGCGCGTGACTACTGTAATACAAAGGGTTCTGGCTACAGCGCGGCTTCACTGCTGCGAAAATAAAGTCTTTTCTTCTATGGATCCCGGTCAGAGTTGAGAGGAAGATAGAAGCACTTAACATTCATATGATGATCAAAGGCTGTAAATAACCTGATGAGTGAAAAATCTTTTGTTTTTGCTCTTATAACATTTTTCAACTTTAAGAACAAGTTGATGGACGACTTTTAAAACTTTTTATGGAGAATGCTGCAGTCCATCAGCAACCACGAATAAGCTGCAACATTCACAACAACCCTGAATGTCTGAGAGAAGTGTGAACGAAGAAGCCCATAAGCAGCCGCTGATTGGCTGCAGCTCATACAGGTGCATCTCACAAAATTAGAATATCATCAAAAAGTTATTCTATTTCAGTTCTTCAATACATCAATCACTGCATCTACGCGGTGTGGCATGGAGGCGATCAGACTGTGGCACTGCTGAGGTGTTATGGTCTGCTGTCTCTCTATGGGGATAAGGTCAAGCGTGTTTGCTGCCAATCAAGCTTTGTTTTCACACCAGGTATTGGTACTTCTGGCAGTGTGGACAGGGACCAAGTCCTGCTGGAGAATGACATCTCCAAAAAGCTTGTCGGCAGAGGGAAGCATGAAGTGCTCTAAAATTTCCTGGTAGACGGCTGCGCTGAGTTTGGACTTGATAAAACACAGTGGACATACACCAGCAGATGACATGGCTCCCCAAACCATCACTGATTGTGGATACTGCACACTAGACCTTGGAAATCAAGGTCCCAGAGTCTGGAGGAAGAGAGGAGAGACAGATAATCCATGATGCTTGAGGTCTAGTGTGAAGCTTCCACAATCGGTGATGGATTCGGGAGCCATGTCATCTGCTGGTGTAGAGAATCTATGGTGTCATGATCTCAATGGCAAGAGAACATAGCATCAGCATATATAGGAACTAGCTCTTGGAAGATGGGAACTGAGCTGACCATGAACTAAACCTAACGCACAACTAGCAGTGGCCGGGTAGCATGCCTACGTTGATTCTAGATGCCCAGCACCAGCCGGAGGACTAAATAATGCTAGCAGAGGAAAATATTAGTCCTAGCTCACCTCTAGAGAAATACCCCGAAAGGAGACAGAGGCCCCCCACATGTATTGGCGGTGAGTTAAGATGAAATAACAAACGTAGTAAGAAAATAGGTTTAGCAAATTTGAGGTCCACTTACTACATAGCAGAAGACAGAAAGGACACTTTCATGGTCAGCTGAAAACCCCATCAAAACACCATCCAGAAATTACTTTAAAACTCTGGCATTAACTCATAACACCAGAGTGGCAATTCCTGTTCACAAGAGCTTTCCAGACACAGTAACGAAACTACAGCTGTGAACTGGAACAAAAATGCAAAAACAAACATGGACAAGAGTCCAACTTATCTAGTAGTTGTCTAGGAGCAGGAACAAGCACAGAGAGGCTTCTGATAACATTGTTGACCGGCAAGCATCTAACAGAGAAGCAAGGTTATATAGCGACTCCCACATCTAGATGGGAACAGGTGAACAGAGAAGATGAAAACACCAGTTCAATTCCACCAGTAGCCACCGGGGGAGCCCAGAATCCAAATTCACAACAGTACCCCCCCCTCAAGGAGGGGGCACCGAACCCTCACCAGAACCACCAGGGCGATCAGGATGGGCCCTATGAAAGGCACGAACCAGATCAGAGGCATGAACATCAGATGCATTCACCCAAGAATTATCCTCCTGGCCGTATCCCTTCCACTTGACCAGATACTGGAGTCTCCGTCTGGAAACACGAGAGTCTAAGATTTTCTCCACAACGTACTCCAACTCACCCTCAACCAACACCGGAGCAGGAGGCTCAACGGAAGGCACAACCGGTACCTCATACCTGCGCAATAATGACCGATGAAAAACGTTATGAATAGAAAAGGATGCAGGGAGGTCCAAACGGAAGGAAACAGGGTTAAGAATCTCCAATATCTTATACGGGCCGATGAACCGAGGCTTAAACTTAGGAGAAGAGACCCTCATAGGGACAAAACGAGAAGACAACCACACCAAATCCCCAACACAAAGCCGAGGACCAACACGACGGTGGCGGTTGGCAAAAAGCTGAGTCTTCTCCTGGGACAACCTCAAATTGTCCACCACCTGCCCCCAGATCTGATGCAATCTCTCCACCACAGCATCCACTCCAGGACAATCCGAAGATTCCACCTGACCAGAGGAAAATCGAGGATGAAACCCCGAATTACAGAAAAACGGGGACACCAAAGTGGCAGAGCTGGCCCGATTATTGAGAGCGAACTCCGCCAATGGCAAAAAAGCAACCCAATCATCCTGGTCAGCAGACACAAAACACCTCAGATATGTCTCCAGGGTCTGATTAATCCGCTCGGTCTGGCCATTCGTCTGAGGATGGAAAGCGGACGAAAAAGATAAATCTATGCCCATCCTAGCACAGAATGCCCGCCAAAATCTAGACACGAATTGGGTCCCTCTGTCAGAAACGATATTCTCAGGAATACCATGCAAACGAACAACATTTTGAAAAAACAGAGGAACCAACTCGGAAGAAGAAGGCAACTTGGGCAGAGGAACCAAATGGACCATCTTAGAGAAACGGTCACACACCACCCAGATGACAGACATCTTCTGAGAAACAGGCAGATCTGAAATAAAATCCATCGAGATGTGCGTCCAAGGCCTCTTAGGAATAGGCAAGGGCAACAATAATCCACTAGCCCGAGAACAACAAGGCTTGGCCCGAGCACAAACGTCACAAGACTGCACAAAGCCTCGCACATCTCGTGACAGGGAAGGCCACCAGAAGGACCTTGCCACCAAATCCCTGGTACCAAAAATGCCAGGATGACCTGCCAACGCAGAAGAATGAACCTCAGAGATGACTCTACTGGTCCAATCATCAGGAACAAACAGTTTATCAGGTGGGCAACGATCAGGTCTATCCGCCTGAAACTCCTGCAAGGCCCGCCGCAGGTCTGGAGAAACGGCTGACAATACCACTCCATCCTTATGGATACCTGTGGGCTCAGAGTTACCAGGCGAGTCAGGCTCAAAACTCCTAGAAAGGGCATCCGCCTTAACATTCTTAGAACCCGGTAGGTATGACACCACAAAATTAAACCGAGAGAAAAATAATGACCAGCGCGCCTGTCTAGGATTCAGGCGCCTGGCGGTCTCAAGATAAATCAAATTTTTGTGGTCAGTCAATACCACCACCTGATGTCTGGCCCCCTCAAGCCAATGGCGCCACTCCTCAAAAGCCCACTTCATGGCCAAAAGCTCCCAATTCCCAACATCATAATTCCGCTCAGCGGGCGAAAATTTACGGGAAAAGAAGGCACAAGGCCTCATCACGGAGCAGTCAGAACTTTTCTGCGACAACACTGCCCCAGCTCCGATCTCAGAAGCGTCGACCTCAACCTGAAAAGGTAGAGCAACATCAGGCTGACGCAACACAGGGGCAGAGGAAAAACGGCGCTTAAGCTCCCGAAAGGCCTCCACAGCATCAGGGGACCAATCAGCAACATCAGCACCCTTCTTAGTCAAATCGGTCAATGGCTTAGCAATATCCGAAAAACCAGCAATAAATCGACGATAAAAGTTAGCAAAGCCCAAAAATTTCTGAAGACTCTTAAGAGAAGAGGGCTGCGTCCAATCACAAATAGCTTGAACCTTGACAGGATCCATTTCAATGGAAGAGGGGGAAAAAATATATCCCAAAAAGGAAATCCTCTGTACCCCAAAAACACACTTAGAACCCTTCACACACAAAGAATTAGACCGCAAAACCTGAAAAACCCTCCTGACTTGCTGGACATGAGAGTCCCAGTCATCCGAAAAAATCAGAATATCATCCAGATACACAATCATAAATTTATCCAAATAATCACGAAAAATATCATGCATAAAGGACTGGAAAACTGACGGAGCATTAGAAAGACCAAAAGGCATCACTAAATACTCAAAGTGGCCCTCGGGCGTATTAAATGCGGTTTTCCACTCATCCCCCTGCCTGATTCGCACCAAATTATACGCCCCACGAAGATCAATCTTAGAGAACCACTTGGCCCCCTTTATGCGAGCAAACAAATCAGTCAGCAACGGCAATGGGTATTGATATTTAACAGTGATTTTATTCAAAAGCCGATAATCAATACATGGTCTCAAAGAGCCGTCTTTTTTTGACACAAAGAAAAACCCGGCTCCTAAGGGAGATGACGATGGACGAATATGTCCCTTTTCCAAGGACTCCTTTATATATTCTCGCATAGCAGCATGTTCAGGCACAGACAAATTAAATAAACGACCCTTTGGGTATTTACTACCCGGGATTAAATCTATGGCACAATCGCACTCTCGGTGCGGAGGTAACGAACCAAGCTTGGATTCTTCAAAGACGTCACGATAGTCAGACAGGAACTCAGGAATTTCAGAGGGAATAGATGATGAAATGGAAACCACAGGTACATCCCCATGAGCCCCCTTACATCCCCAGCTCAACACAGACATAGCTCTCCAGTCGAGGACTGGGTTGTGAGATTGCAGCCAAGGCAATCCTAGCACCAAATCATCATGTAGATTATACAGCACCAGAAAGCGAATAATCTCCTGGTGATCCGGATTAATACGCATAGTTACTTGTGTCCAGTATTGTGGTTTATCATTAGCCAATGGGGTGGAGTCAATCCCCTTCAGAGGAATAGGAGTCTCCAAAGGCTCTAAATCATACCCACAGCGTTTGGCAAAGGACCAATCCATAAGACTCAAAGCGGCGCCAGAGTCGACATAGGCATCCGTGGTAATAGATGACAAAGAGCAAATCAGGGTCACAGATAGAATAAACTTAGACGGTAAGGTGCAAATGGAAACAGATTTATCAAGCTTTTTAGTGCGCTTAGAGCATGCTGATATAACATGAGTAGAATCACCACAATAGAAACACAACCCATTTTTCCGCCTAAAATTCTGCCGCTCGCTTCGGGACAGAATTCTATCACACTGCATACTCTCTGGCGACTTCTCAGTGGACACCGCCAGATGGTGCACTGGTTTGCGCTCCCGCAAACGCCTATCGATCTGAATAGCCATTGTCATGGACTCATTCAGACCCGCAGGCACAGGGAACCCCACCATAACATCCTTAATGGCATCAGAGAGACCCTCTCTGAAAGTCGCCGCCAGGGCGCACTCATTCCACTGAGTAAGCACAGACCATTTACGGAATCTTTGGCAGTAAATTTCCGCTTCATCTTGCCCCTGAGATAGGGACATCAAAGTTTTTTCTGCCTGAAGCTCCAAATGAGGTTCGTCATAAAGCAACCCCAAGGCCAGAAAAAACGCATCCACATTGAACAACGCAGGATCCCCTGGTGTCAATGAAAAAGCCCAGTCTTGAGGGTCGCCCCGGAGCAAGGAAATCACAATCCTGACCTGCTGTGCAGGGTCTCCGGCAGAGCGAGATTTCAGGGACAAAAATAATTTGCAATTATTTCGAAAATTCTGAAACCCAGATCTATTCCCCGAGAAAAATTCCGGCAAAGGAATTCTCGGCTCAGATACAGGTGCATGACAAACAAAATCTTGCAAATTTTGTACCTTCGTGGCGAGATTATTCAAACCTGCAGTTACACTCTGAAGATCCATTACAAACAGGTGGACACAGAGCCATTCAAAGATTAGAAGGAGAGAAAAAAAAAAAAAAAATTTCAGCAGACTACTTATTTCTCTCCTTTCTCAGCCAAGGATTTTAACCCTTTAGTGGCCGGTCAAACTGTCATGATCTCAATGGCAAGAGAACATAGCATCAGCATATATAGGAACTAGCTCTTGGAAGATGGGAACTGAGCTGACCATGAACTAAACCTAACGCACAACTAGCAGTGGCCGGGTAGCATGCCTACGTTGATTCTAGATGCCCAGCACCAGCCGGAGGACTAAATAATGCTAGCAGAGGAAAATATTAGTCCTAGCTCACCTCTAGAGAAATACCCCGAAAGGAGACAGAGGCCCCCCACATGTATTGGCGGTGAGTTAAGATGAAATAACAAACGTAGTAAGAAAATAGGTTTAGCAAATTTGAGGTCCACTTACTACATAGCAGAAGACAGAAAGGACACTTTCATGGTCAGCTGAAAACCCTATCAAAACACCATCCAGAAATTACTTTAAAACTCTGGCATTAACTCATAACACCAGAGTGGCAATTCCTGTTCACAAGAGCTTTCCAGACACAGTAACGAAACTACAGCTGTGAACTGGAACAAAAATGCAAAAACAAACATGGACAAGAGTCCAACTTATCTAGTAGTTGTCTAGGAGCAGGAACAAGCACAGAGAGGCTTCTGATAACATTGTTGACCGGCAAGCAACTAACAGAGCAGCAAGGTTATATAGCGACTCCCACATCTTGATGGGAACAGGTGAACAGAGAAGATGAAGACACCAGTTCAATTCCACCAGTAGCCACCGGGGGAGCCCAGAATCCAAATTCACAACACTATGGCGTATTGTCAAGAGGAAGATGACACCAGACCCAACAAAGCAGATGAGCTGAAGGCTGCTATCAAAGCAACCTGGGCCTCCATAACCCCTCAGCAGTGCCACAGGCTGATCGCCTCCGTGCCACGCCGCATTGATGCAGTAATTTATGCGAAAGGAGCCCTGACCAAGTATTGAGTGCATTTACTGAACAGACATTTCAGTAGGACAACATTTCAGATTTTACAATCATATTTCAAGCTGGTATTATAAAGTATTCTAATTTACTGAGATAATGAGTTTTGGGTTCTCATTGGCTGTAAGCCATAATCATCAACATTAACAGAAATAAACACGTGAAATAGATCACTCTGTAATGACTCTATAGAATATAGGAGATTCACTTTTTGTACTGAAGAATTGAAATAATTAAACTTTTTGATTATATTCTAATTTTGTGTGATGCACCTGTATGTGACAAAGATGTCACACGAGTGCCAACACACGCAGGGCTTACAACACTGGAACGCTGTCAGTCAGGAGGCGAGAAGATGTTGTTTTAATTGTCAATGGGGTCCAGTTTCATTTAAGAAGTGGCTATCCAAGTAGTGGACAGCCCATTTAAAAAAAGAAAATTGTTTGTTTGGTCAGTGAATTCTCAATTTATTTTTTTTTTAATCTACTACTATTCTTTTGAAACATTTTCTACATGTTGAACATCAATACGGCTTCTCTCCTGTGTGATTTCTCTCATGTCTAACAAGATTTGATTTGTATGTAAATGTTTTTGGACACAGTGAACACGAATACGGCCTCTGTCCTGTGTGACTTCTCTGATGGTCTTTCAGTTTGGCTTTAGTAATGAAACATTTCCCACATTCTGAACATGAATACGGCTTCACTCCTGTGTGAATTCTCTCGTGTTTAACAAGATCTGAAGTATTTGTAAAACATTTCCCGCATTCGGCACATGAGAATGGCTTCTCCCCTGTGTGACTTCTCACATGTCTAACAAGATTTGATTTATTTGTAAAACGTTTCCCACATTCTGAACAGGAATACGGCTTCTCTCCTGTGTGACCTCTCTCGTGTGAAGCAAGATGTGATTTATTGGTAAAGCGTTTCCCACATTCTGAGCAGGAGTATGGCTTCTCCACTATATGAATTCTTCTGTGTGCTAAAATGACTGAGCTTTTCCCACATTCCCCACACTGAAATTTTTTACTCCAGTTGAGACCGGTACTTGTAACAATTTCTGATAGGTCAGCAGAATGATCAGAGAGATTTCTGCGGCGACGTCTTCGATGTACATTAAGGGACATGGGTTTTTCTCTTGAATGGCGCTGCATGACATCCTCAATGATGAAGCTTCTCTCAGAGTTCTTGGTGGACTTATCTGTTTAGATTAAAATTCATTTCATTATTTTTATTTTAGAACCACAAATTGAACAAATTCTGAATATTTCTGTTAGGATGGAAACACAAGAGCAGTTTTTTGAGACAAAGTGGGAAGTGGATCAAGATCCATGACAATGAAGTGCAAGTCCGTCCTTTACTTTTTCAAATTCAATTCTGGTTATAGTTGATAAAAAAGTTTCAGGAAACCTGGGTGTGTGATTTCATCCTTAGAAAGCTTAGGCGAACATGTCAAGGACATCAATGACAGGTCAGGGATTCTGGTCTACACTTGGGGATAACTTTTTATTACATAACTCGGGCAGTGTTTACACGTTGTGGCCACAATTGCAGTAGAACTGCAATTTTTATTGCAATTATGCAAAATCATGGGAAAGCGACGTGTTCTTGTCGCGGTTACAGTAAAAACAGCAATGCGGTGACAATGTGTAAACAGAGCTTCAACCTTGATTACGGTAAATGCACAAATCAGAAAAGAAGCATCTTGTCAGAAAATCAAGTGTCCATTCTGGAAACACATTTGACTCATATTCTCTTCCTAACTTGATGAATTTTCATTTTCGCATTGTCATTTTTTTTTATCCCTTTAACCTCATTTCTATGTCAGATACATCAGGGCGTCTTTCTGCAAGACCAGATGTAGTTTTGAATGACACCATTCATAAATAATTTGATTTGTGTTGGTAATTTCTGAGAGCTGATAGGGAGGGTGCGAGGGCTTGTTTAGTGTGGTGAGCTGCAGAGGTCTCTTCAAGTTTACACCACCTACACATAGCTGTCAGAGCTTGACAATCACATTAAAGTAGTGCAACAGCTGCGATCGAGTCGGCACAGGAGAAATACAGCAGCGATCGGAGCCAGCGCAATGGAAATACAGCAGTGATCGGAGCTGGCGCCAGAGAAATATAGCAGCTATCGGAGCCAGTACACTGAAATACAAGATACTGTACATGTCCTTATGTGGCCCTGTCCCGCCCAGTAATAAATGGTGGCTGTGCTCTGTATGTATGTGGCTGCCATTACTAGCTTTCATACTTCAGTATAGCTTCATGCTCCATTTCTCCTGATCTCGTAAAGACAGGTCTCTGTGGCATTTGTTGCCGTTTCTTCTGAAGGCAGAAGATAAAGGATGAGATGCTGGGGGGGTGGTAATTTAAAGGGAACCTTTCACCGGGTTTGGCCGACATAAGTTACGGCCATCACCTTTCAGGGCTGATATGCAGCATTCTATAATGCTGTATATCGACCCCCAACCCGACCTGTAAGAGAAGAAAAATAACTTTTATTATACTCATCTGCTGGGCGGTCCGGTCAGATGGGTGTCGCTCTTCTTGGTCCGGCACCTGCCATCTTCTTGCGATGCTGTCCTCCTTGGTTCGTGTGGATGAAAAGTCGCTGCGTCATCCACAGAAGTCTCCCGGCATCGCGCTACTGCGCAGGCGTACTTCTCTGCCCTGTTGAGATGTTGAGAGCAAAGTAGTGCAGTGCACAGGCACCGGGGCTCTCTGATCTCTTTCGGCACCTGCGCAGGAGAGCGGTGCTGGGTCCACACGAAGCAAACAGGAGGGCGGCATCGCAAGAAGAAGGGAGGACCCAGCCCAAGAACAGCGACGCCCATCGGACTGGACCGCCCCGCAGGTGAGTATAATTAATGCTATTTTTCTTCTCTTGCAGGTCGGGTTGGAGGCAGATATACAGCATTATAGAGTGCTCTATATCAGCCCTGAAAGGTGATGGCCGTAACTTATACCGGCCAAACCTGGTGACAGGTTCGCTTTAAGGCTTGGTAATCCTGGCTGAAGCTACATAACATCCCACACTTTCCCATCACTCGCTCCCAGAAGAGCAAGGCTTCAAGGGGAATCTTTCACATTGAGCCCTTAGAAGGAAAACTGGCAGTACGTTTGACCCCACTAAACCACTTGTATGCATATGTAGCCCAGTGACAAACTCACTGGAATCTTTATATTTTCAATCTATTGCCTGAATCTTGGGAAATGCATGATTTTAGTGGTATGTAAATTAAGTGTTATGGGCAGGAGGGAGCACTTAACGAAACTCTGCCTCCTCCGGGTATTAGCATCCTTCATGCCTCGATCTCTCTGTTGATAGATAGCTGATATACATCTTCCGTCAAGTGTGGGTCAGAGAATTGAGCTCCTGCACAAACCAGCCGTCTCTGCGTATCCGTGTACTAACTTACCATCTTGAGGGCAAAGATTTCACCTTTTACTGCGCCATAGAATGCTGGAGCCTAACCCTAAGCCTTTGGGAGGTGCCCAGTAATGGTGCTGCCGCTTTGCGATAGCCAAAATTTGTGTTAGTCTCAAAATATTTGGCCACAACTGAGCTATAAAGGAGCTTGAAACCAGGGACTCCATTATTACATACCTGCGGTATCATCTCCTGGAAGTACCCCCTCCAAATCACTCATACATGGCGCATCGTCCGTCATCTGGTCCTCATCAACTTCCATTTTAATGATGGTCAGATCTCCAACCTGATGTCACATATATAACAGCTCAGTACAATACCGCAGACATCTCCAGAAGCCCCCAAATCTGAGCGCGGCCCCATATAGATGTGGTGGAGGCGCAGCTTCATCTACCTGGTCACTCTCCGGACAGTCCTGGGCATACAGAGGAGACGGAGATCTCTCTGGGGAATTTCTTACACGGAGTCCATCTGTAGGAAACAGCCGGACAAGAGAGTGTTACATAGGATGACGGGAGTAGCATCTAGGTGACCCTCTAACAGAAATGAACGTCCCCCTCCTTACGCTGCTGCTCGGACATGAAATCAGTCTCTTCTTCTTCATCTATAACCTCAACCTTAATATTAATCAGATCTTCATCCTAAAATACAAGAAAAACATGACATGAGCCTCGAATCAGTGATATATGGTCGTATGTGCTTGAGACGATAGCCCCATCTACCTGATGATTCTCTGAGTCATTCTCCTCTGGAGAGTCCTGGGAATAAAGAGGACTCGGACATCTCTCCGGGAGGTTTCTTACACTGAGTCCATCTGTAGGAGACAAACCGTGACAATACACTGACCGCCATACATCTACATACCAGACATGGCAACTACACGATCCTCGTATATCTACATACCAGACACGATGGCTATACGACCCCCGTACATCTATATGCCAGACACGGCGACTACACGACCCCCGCAGATGTACATACTGGACACAGTGGCAACACGACCACTATACATTTATATACTGGACACTGCTACAAGACCCCTGTACATCTACATACAGCGGCTATACGACCCCCGTACATCTACATACCGGACACCATGGCAACACGACCACCGTACCTCTATATACCGGGCACGGTGGCTATACGACCCCAGTACATATACATACCAGACACGGTGGCAACACATCCACTGTACATCTATATACTGGACACTGCTACAAGACCCCCGTACATCTACATACCGGACACAGCGGCTATACGACCCCCCCATACATCTACATACCGGATACAGGGGCTACACGAACCCCGAACATCTACATACCGGAAACAGGTACAAGACCCCTGTACATCTACATACTGGACACAGCAGATACATGACACCGAACATCTAGATACTGGACACAGCGGTAACACTACCCCAGTAAATCTACATACTGGACTCGGCGAATACATGACCCCTGATCATCTAGATACTGGACACGGCGACTGCACCACCTCCACATACCAGTGTCTGCATGACCTCTGTATACCTATTGCACGGTTTCAGATCGCTGGTAGCTGCTTGGATACACACATGCACAGTGTCTTCATATAATGCTAAAATAGGACAAATCTATACAGCCATCTCGAGAGACATGTCATTCTCACATTGGGGATTGAATCTTGGCTTCATCATAAATTGAAGGGAAAAAGAGCTAGCACTCCCAAAGCTATGTCTGACCCTTGTTGCACTATGACCTTCTGCTAGGAACAGGTAATTGAAGTAGGTTATCTTATGGAGAGCAGATATGAAGCTCGGACACAGTGTGTAATATACAAAAGGATGTAAGGTGACAAATTTATCTCCCGTGTAGATAAGAAGACTTATGTTCAAAAAATTGCAAGGAGACTCTTGGGCACCGAATTCCAGTTATGAAAGATTTTTTTTTTTTACATGTGTAGGTTCTATAGTTATGGGAGACATATTTTCGGCATCATGACAAAGTGGCGAACATAAGGCATTTACTTGCATCAGCGTGCAGCGTTTACTTGCATCAGCGTGCAGCCTGCACATCAACCCAGAATTAATATCAGCCAGATAGACAAAGTTGGATATCTCCTATCTATAAAAAGCTAAAATCATTTCTCCTGCCTGCGACCTCCAGGTGGGGCAGATATCCTGAAGATTGGGGATGTCATAATTTTTGGGGCGTCACCCGCCTCCCATTCACCAGCCCCCATATTATTATTATACATTTTTATAGCGCCATTTATTCCATGGCGCTTTACATGTGAAAAAGGGGGCAAATATAGACAAATACATTAAACATGAGCAAAAAACAAGCCACACAGGTACATAAGGAGGGAGGACCCTGCCCGCGAAGGCTCACAGTCCTGGGTGAGGATACACGAGGAGAGTGTAGAGCTGGTTGTGCGGCGGCTCAGTAGGTTGAGGATCACTGCAGGCTGTAGGCTTGTCGGAAGAGGTGAGTCTTCAGGTTCTTTTTGAAGGTTTCAATGGTAGGGGAGAGTCTGATGTGTTGGGGTAGAGAGTTCCTGAGTATGGGGGAAGCACGGGAGAAGTCTTGGATGCGGTTGTGGGAAGAGATGAGAGGATCAGAGGTTGCGTGTAGGTGAGTACCGGGAGACCATGTCACAGATGTATGGAGGAGACTGGTTGTGGATGGCTTTGTAGGTCATTGTAAGGGTTTTGAACTGGAGTCTCTGGGCCATAGGAAGCCAGTGAAGTGAGTGGCAGAGAGGAGAGGCTGGGAAATAGCGGGGAGACAGGTGGATTAATCGGGCAGCAGAGTGTAGGATGGATTGGAGTGGTGCCAGAGTGCTAGAGGGGATGCCAGAGAGTAGGAGGTTGCAGTAGTCAAGGCGGGAGATGATAAGGGCGTGCATTAGTGTTTTTGTGGTGTCGCAGTCAAGGAATGCGCGGATCCGGGAAATATTTTTGAGTTTGAGACGGCAGGATGAGGCAAGGGCTTGGATATGTGGCTTGAAAGAGAGGGCAGAGTCGAGGATCACCCCAAGGCACTGAGAATGTGGGACTGGGGAAAGTGAGCAGCCATTGACATTGATGGATAGGTCTGGTGGAGGGGTAGAGTGAGATGGGGGGAAAGATGATGAATTCTGTTTTGTCCATGTTCAGTTTTAGAAAGCGAGCAGAAAAGAAGGCCGAGATAGCAGACAGTGTGGGATTTTGGTAAGTAAGAAGGTGAGGTCAGGTCCAGATAGGTAAATCTGCGTGTCATCGGCATAGATATGATATTGTAGACCGTGGGATTCTATGAGCTGTCCCAGGATGAAGGTGTAGATGGAGAAGAGTAGGGGTCCTAGAACAGAGCCTTGAGGAACACCGACAGACAAGGGGCGGAGTGAGGAGGTGGCGTGGGGAAGGGAGACACTGATTGTTCGGTCTGTCAGATATGACGAGATCCAGGATAGGGCCAAGTCTGTGATGCCAAAAGATGAGAGGATCTGTAGCAGAAGGGAGAGGTCACAAGGGGAGTTATGTGGGCGCAACTTATCTAACAAGAACAGAATCTGAATTAGAATTGTTCAGTGTTGGTTGATACAGCTCGCTGTAAGACTGGACCATCAACAAACGGAGAGCTCTCCTCCCTGAAGATCAGTGCTATTCCTGCCGCCACAGTTCAAGTACTTTCCTTTTGTTTGCATTTTTTATGTGCTAGTATATACGGTATTGTTTTGTCCCCTTTTATGTAATCTTTTGTATATTTGCATAAACACTGCTTACTTTTTGGATTTAATATATAAAACTTAATAGGTTTGTTCCTTTTGCTTAATAAACCACATCCCTGAAGCGTTGTAAGGCCCCATGTTACAAGAAACCGGTGTCCAATCGGCCTGTATAAACATATAAACAAATGGTGGTGGCAGTTTTTTTCTGTGGTTACTGAGGGACTTAGCAGTGATCGTACCGAAGTACATGTGTGTGTGCTTATACATAGAGAAGGGCGGACCCCTGGATCTTTGGGTACCAGGGGTGCTGAAAAGAAAGTGGGCAACAATTTCTGGGGTTCACTTTTTCATGTTACCTCTTGCAAAAGTGAAAAATTTGGTGCTAAAGCAACATTTTTGTGAAAAAATTAAAATTTTCAAAATGACGACCTGAAGTTATTAAATTTTGTGTAGTACCTGTGGGTTCAAACTGCTCATTATACACATGAATAAAATCCTTGTGGGAGGTGTAGTTTCCAAAATGAGGTCACTTATAGGTGGTTTCTGCTGTTTAGGCTCCTTTGGGGCCCTAGAAATGCACCCGCAATCTATTTTAGCCAAATTTGTGTTTCAAAATTCAAATGGTGCTCGTTCCCTTCCGGGCTCTGCAGTTTGTCCAAAGAGAGGTTTCTGACCACATGTGGGATATCAGCGCGCACAGATGAAACTGGATAACAAATTTTGGGGTCCATTATCTTGGGCTATTGGAGCGCCCGCTGGGGCCGTGGGGGACTCGGAACCATGATGGTTCTTAAAGGGATGTGTCACGGTGGCAGTGACCTGTCCGTGGCCCTGGGCGTCCAATAAAAGGGGAAAAGTATATCAGAGTAAAGTCTATGGTAGTAGTGTTCGTGACGTCACCTGTGGTATTCAGCCAGGGATGGCGATGCTGCTTAAAGGGGTCCTCTGGGGATGATGGTATTGCAGCAGAGGTGGTATAGATCCCCACAGATAGAACTTAGTCCCCAGTGTAGTTGGTAAGGATTATAGATGGTGAAGTGCAGGAAAGAATTGGAGGACACAAGGTTGCAGACTCTTTACCTTTTACTGGTAGTATGCAGCCACAGTCCAGGGTACGGGTCACAAGTGATGGTGAGGTCCGGCCAGCCTGGAAGCGATTCGGAATCTCCCTAGCCAGGTGGGGTTGGAAGCCTTCCTTTCTGCGCTGTGTTGTAGTCCCTTGCTGCCTAAGGCTTCACACAAGGTCCTCAATTTCCTTCTGTCCTATTGATAGGGCAATATCCGTATGGCAGGCAACGCGAGCCTTTTTACAGGTGTCCCTACTTTCGGCGACTCTGGGCTCTATCTGCTGCTGTGCCTTCGGATGTAATGGTGGATAGGGGCCTTGAAATCTCCAGCCCTCCGGTTTCTGCTGTGGGGCATACAGTTACCTCGGAATTCTGGCTTCCGGTTTCTTGCGGTGATTCTGGAGTGAGCCTTCTCACAGCTCCACTCCCACTATCTTTCCTCTCCTTTACTACTTCTCCCCTCTCAGTCTCTCACAGATTGCTCTGTCAGAAGCTGCAGAACCTCGTGTCTGCAAGGCCCCAGCTTTTCACTAGACTGACTACCTAACTCCTCCTCCAGCCAGAATTTATAGGAAAGCCACCCACAAACTGGATCAGAACAGCGTTGTATGTATGTGTTACCTCTTAAAGGGATCTTTCATCGCTTCCAGGCATGGCATCACCCTCCCCTTGAGGAAGGCAGTACTACTGTGACAGCCGAACTCCTGGGGTATCACACTATTCCTTGCTAAAGTGAAAAAATTGGGGTTAAAGCAGCATTTTCATAAAAAAAAAAATTTGAAAATTTTAGATATTACGACCTAATGTTATCAAATTCTGTGTAATACCTGTGAGTTTAAAGTGCTCGCTATACCCTTGGATAAAATCTTCGAAGGGTGTATTTTCCAAACTTGGGTGACATGTGTGTGTGAGGGGGGTTCTGCTGTCTAGGCTCCCTAGGGGCCCTGCAAATGCGGCACGGCGCCAGCAATCTATTTTAGCCAAATTTGTGTTCCAGTTCAAATGGTACTCCTTCCCTTCCAAGCCCTGCCGTTAGTCTAAACAGAGGTTTGTGACCATATACAGGGGATCAATGCACTCAGAAAAAATGGAATTACACATTTTACAGCCCATTTTGTCAGGCTATCCTTTGTAAAAGTAAAAAAATTGGGACTATAACAACATTTTAGAGGTAAAATTTAAATTTTTTAATTCCACTTTGCATTAATTCCTATGTAGCACCTGTGTAACGCCAGTGTGTTTTTGCCTTGCTTCTCTGGCGTTACTCTGCATGTCTGTGCTCTTACCCTTTGCTCCTTTCCCCCAAATCAGCTGGGATACTATTGACTGCTACCTGTATGGGTGCTGCTCAGTTCCCTGCTCTGCTGCTTAGCCGTACATGTGTTGTAGTCTTTGCTCCGCTGCACGACCACTCGCGTGTGTGGTCCCTGGCTGCCACTGTGGAAGCTATTCACGGGTTGCGAGGTCCTCTGCAGCTGGTGCATGACTTTCCATGTGTGTCCAGGCTTGCAGCCGCTGCCAGGTGTCCTAGGTCTCAGTTCCTGTGCTGGCTATGCTGTACGGGTTTCTGTCTGTGCTTAGGGTGCACACGGCCACACCTTCCCCTCTTTTATTAGGGGCAGTGTGTGTACTTGAATTGATGTCCCCAGCTGTTGTGAATTCTGTTCTTGGGTTCCCTCCGGTGGTTGTTGGTGGTAGTGCAGTGGTCTCTGGGTTGCAATCCTGGGCAGGTGTTTCTGCTGATTGCAGCCCTGACTGGGGTATTTAGGAGTGCAGGATCCATTAGCCCTTGCCAGTTGTCCATTGTTCTTGGAGGTTTTACATCTCTGTCTGGTTCCTCCTGCCCTGCTGCCAATTCAGCTAAGATAAGTGTCTGGTTTTTGTCTTTGCAGCACTCATGCTGTGTGCTTTACAATTCAGTGCAATTCATTGTGTTTTTTGTCCAGCTTAGACTGTGTTTGGATTTTTTCAGTCATGTTGGATTCTCAGGAGATGCAGATATACATTCTATGTGTTTAGTTAGATGTGGAATTTTTGTATTATGTGCTGTGGATATTTTTTAGGGTTTTAATACTGACCGCTTAGTATTCTGTCCTATCCTTTTCTATTTAGCTAGAGGTGCCTCTTTTGCTAAATCCTGTTTTCTGCCTGCGTGTGTCTTTCCTCTTATACTCACAGTCAATATTTGGGGGGGGGCTGCCTATCCTTTGGGGTTCTGCTCTGAGGCAAGATAGAATTCCCATTTCCATCTATAGGGGTATTTAGTCCTCCGGCTGTGTCGAGGTGTCTAGGATGTGTTAGGTACACCCCACGGCTACTTCTAGTTGCGGTGTCAGTTTAGGATTTGCGGTCAGTACAGGTTCCACCTTCTCCAGAGAAAGTCTCATGCGGCTCCAAGGTCACCGGATCATAACACCCAGCCTATTGTTGAGGGGCAGCTCCTATTTATTATTATTATACATTTTTTATAGCGCAATTTATTCCATGGCGCTTTACATGTGAAAAGGGGACAAATATAGACAAATACAATAAACATGAGCAAAAAACAAGACACTTACAGGTACAGAAGGATGGAGGACCCTGCCCGCGAGGGCTCACAGTCTGCAGGGGATGAGTGAGGATACACTAGGAGAGGGTAGATCTGGTTGTGCAGCGGTTCAGTAGGTTGAGGGTCACTGCAGGCTGTAGGCTTGTTGGAAGAGCTGAGTCTTCAGGTTCAGCTCCTATTTAAAGTTCCTCTTCCCTGTTGGGAGTTGCCAGAGCTTCTCATTAGGTTTCTGAACCTAGCCATGTGTGTTTGGTGCAGCATGTTGCTCCTGGTCTGCCTGGTCTTCAGCTCCTGTTCTGCCTGCTATCAGTGTCTACTACGCTGTGCTCAGCCTACTATGCGGTTCTAGTTCCGTCCAGCTCCAGGCCGTTGCTGCGGTGCTTGCACCATACCACTTGAGTTCCTTTCTAGGTCGTGTCCAGTCTCCGGAGCCTGACGTCCGCTGCCTAGTGCCTGAAGCCTGATGACCGCTGCCTGGTGCCAGACGACGGCTGCCTGGAGTCTGATGACCGTCGTCTGGTGCCTGGAGTTTTCCCTGATGACCCGCAGTTCCCTTTCTGGAGCCATGTCTGTTGTCTGGAGTCCAGATGTCCTGCCTTTGTCCTAGATGTCCAGCCTGTGTCCAGATATCCAGTCCGTGGTCCTGGTGGTCCAGCCGGTGTTTTAGAGTTAGCTCCACTCGTGTTCCTGGACGGCTCCTCCTCTGAGTTTCTGGGGAGTCTCCAGTCTACTTGTGTTCCTGGACGGGCTCCTCCTCCGTGTTTCTGGGGAGTCTCTAGTCTACTCGTGTTCCTGGATGGGCTTCTCCTCCATGTTCCTGGGGGGTCTCCAGTTTTGTTTCCTGGTGATGGCTTTGCCTGTGAGTCCGGGATCCAACCAGCCGATGTCCTGAGTGCCATGTCAATGTTCTTGGACCTATGTTGTCTGTGTTTTGCCTGTGTCACGATGTCCGGCCTGTTCCCTGAGGTCCATACTGTGATGATGTCTGTCTGAGGGCGGTGTCTGATGTTCTCCTGCTGTGCCAGTGCTTTCCCAGAGGCCTGAGAGAGAGGTTCTCCTGATATGCCTGTGCCCGATGACCCTGGACTGCATCAACCCGTAATGACCTCTTGCCATTGTCTGACGTCTGCGGACGTGTGATGTTCACCCTTCCTTCATGTGCGGAATTGGGAGCCTAGCATTGTTATGATGACTTTGTGTAGTAAACTTTATGTTTCTTCATGCCTGAAGTTGTGCGGTGTCATCTAGTTCTGCATGTCACCACCTTGCCCACATGCTCAGCTGCCACAGACCCCGGACGCTGCCCTTCCGGAGTCTGGGAAGGCCTGGGTCCTTCTCTGTGGTCCAGTGGGTCCTCATTCCACTACTACCTGGGCCGCATGCCGCACGTCATCATGGCCTGGAGACGTGGGAGTGTAAGCTAAGCCACATCCCCTCCGTTCTTTACAACCTGAAGGGTTAAAATAAATCTGAGAGCAGTTTTGAAGTATTTGAGAGGTGAAGTTTTTAAAATGGTATCACTTTTGGAAAGTTTCCAATATATAGGCCCCTCAAAGTCCATTTAAATCTGAGTAGGTCCCTAAACAGGTTGTGTAAATTTCTTTATGGGGTCATCATAACAGAACCAGACCCCAATCAGAGGACAACAAAACATTCACTCCTAGTCTAGGAACTTTCCAATATTTATGGACACAACTGTTTATCACTTATCACTCTCCCATAATGACAGTTCAGCGCTGTGTTGTGTATAAATATGTGATTCTTCAGAATTTGCTTTAGTCTGTGCCTGATGAAGAGACCGGAGTAGTCTCTCAATTCTAAATATTTTAAAAAAAATGAAAAATATTTAGAATTGAGAGTTCTCAGTGGTTGATACCTTTCTATTTCTAACTGAAAAGATGGTAACAAATTGCAAGCTTTGGAGACTACTCAGGTCCCTTCATCAGGCATAGACTAATAGAAATTCTGAATTTCAATTGGTCTATGCCTGATGAAGGGACCTGAGTAGTCTCAAAAGCTTGCAATTTGTTACCATCTTTTCAGTTAGAAATTGAAAGGTATCAACCACTAAGGACTCAATTCTAAATATTTTTCTATCAACTGGCTAACATGGTACCAAGATATATATCTTTCCTGTTTAAAAAAAATGAGAAATTACTGATAAACTTTTAACCTCTCTAACATCCTAACAAAATAAAATGACATTCAAAAAATGATGCAGATGTAAAGTAGACTCCTGGACCGAGTCACTGTCAATATCCTATACTTAAATGACTGAAAACTGAATATTTTGAATTATTCTCTTATACATCTCCCATAGGAATCAATAGGAGTCAAAGTAAGTCGTAATCTGCAGCTGAGAAGCTGAGGCCTTATGGCAGAAGAAACAGTTCTACAACAGCACAGCGAGCCTCACCTATATCATCCCAGGAGGAGGTACCGATATCCCAGGAGACTGATGGCACAGATCCTGAACATACTCTGATACAGGTATCTGTGCAGTTGCTAACTGCTATTCAAATAAGTACAACTTCTTTGACCAGAAAAATTGAAGAAATTAAAATTGATCTTGGTCTACTGCATAACGATGTGTCTAACCTGGAGGAGAAAGTCCAACTAGTGGAAGATAGAATCTCAAATATGGAGGATCAGATAGCACCTTTACCAGAACGTATCCGGTCAAGAGGACACAAAATGGAACTATATGCCAACAAAAGAATGACAATTTAGAGAATAGACTGAGGCAAAACCACATTCATATTACAGGGTTGCCTGAAAGGGCAGAAGAAACTAATCTCACAGAAATTGTGGAGAGGTGGATACGAGGACTGTTCTCAGATGCCACCTTCTCTGCTGCATATGTGGTCGAGAGAGTGTCACAAGTGTTTCAGATGCAACAGTCACTCTACATCTGGCTGCACAAGGTCTCTGTGTTTGGCATTGCAGACGCCTTCTTAATTCTTCTGACTGTTGGACCCAGTGGTAATCTCCCTTGTTGTCTTTAGTTATCAGAAGGGACTGACCAGTGCCACCCCACCCTTCACTATCCATGCATTGCTCTAGGGATATACAGGGCTTAGGTTTCCTGCTCGGTGATTGGTGTGGAACCAATATAGGGATGGTACGGTAGGCAGGGTGTTATAAGATCTGCCTAGGGGTCTCCACTCCCCCATTCCCTAGTGTTTGGGCTTCCTTCCCCTCATCACTTCTTGTTGCACTTAGTCTTTCCCACACTGTATGTGACATTATCACCGGCCGTGAATATTTAGGAAAAAAAAAATGGACGAGTGGTTTTATTTTTTTTTCTGGGTGTGCTTTTTTCTTCTTCCCTCCCTTGGTTATGGATCCGGTTGCAAGGCTGGTAGAGCAGCTACAATGTCTCTGGTGGAGGTGACTGACCTTTGCAATGAGGTTCAGCAGCCGCAACAGCAGCTGCAGTTCGCTAATGTTGGGGTCTCTGCAGGTGGACTGGTCCAGCTGGAACCCAAGGTTGCCCACCCGGACAGGTTTTCCAGAGGTAGAGACAAGTTTTTTGTGTTCAAGGAGGCTTGCAAACTGTATTTGAAACTTTGTACTCACTCCTCCGGAAATGAGTAGCAAGGAGTAGGAATAAGTACGAATTGTGATCCCTCTGCTGCAAGGAGATTCTCAATTCTGGGCTCTTTGCAGTAGGATTCGGTTTGTCTCCAGTCTGTGGAGGGATTTTTTTTTGGCTCTAGCCCTCATCTATGATGACCCCTGACCGAGTCTCCTTGGCTGAGCCCAGGCTGTGTCGCCTTCAGTGGGGAAATCGGTCCAGACTGTCCAGTCCAGACTGTATAATCTTTCTCGACCTGAGAGACAAGCCATAAAGGATTTCATTGCGGAAAGTCTGGAGAAGGGACATATCAGACCCTTGTCTTCACCCTTGGCAGCAGGGTTCTTCTTCGTGAAGAAAAAAAGATGGCAGTCTACATCCCTGTTTAGATTTCCAGTAATGAAATTAAATTACTGTACCATCCGAGATCTCTACCCTCTTCCTCCGATTTCGGATCTGTTGAGTCAGGTGGTGGGAGCTAAGGTGTTCTCCAAGTTGGATTTAAGGGGGTCCTACAACCTGGTTAGAATCAAAGAAGGGGGTGCATCTTATAATCTGAACACTGTTCTTACCGAGGGGTCAATGCTGCGGCCCAGAGCTGGGGGTGTTGCGGTGGTGGTACGGTGGCCGCATAAGCCGGCTGCCATTCTTCTTCTGGGGTCCAGCGTCTCATTTGGCGCAGGCGCAGATGGAGGAAAACAGAGATCTCCATCCACGCCTGCCTCTACGCGATGTCTCCAGGAAAATGGCTGTTGATGCGGTGCAGGAGCAGATGGAGCTCTCGGCCCGCAGCAACTCATTCACCAGTGGTTTTCAGCCTAGACGGTCGCATCTTGGCACCGTCCAGGTTGAAAACAGTTTCTCCCCCATACATGACTTACAGCGTGGGACAGAAAGACAGACAGGTATGGTATTTTATTTTTATTACAGGAGATCGATGGCTTCGTGGAATTAAAGGGAAGGTGCCACCAGTTTTCTTGTAGTTTGTTTTTTTGTGAAATTAAGCTTAAAATAGTAAATAAAATGTATTAATGCAATGTTTGCACTGTTTGCAAACATTTCTATATGAAAAATATTATATATTTTCTTACAAATATATATATTGACCACTAGGGGGAGCATTTTCCGTTTTAGACCTCAAGCAGCTATAGTAAGACTTAAAGGATTCTTTACTGTTAGGGCAGTGAGAATCTGGAATTGCTTGCCTGAGGAGGTGGTGATGGCGGACTCAGTCGAGGGGTTCAAGAGAGGCCTGGATGTCTTCCTGGAGCAGAACAATATTGTATCATACAATTATTAGGTTCTGTAGAAGGACGTAGATCTGGGGATTTATTATGATGGAATATAGGATGAACTGGATGGACAAATGTCTTTTTTCGACCTTACTAACTATGTAACTATGTAACTACCAGCTTTACTGTTAGCTGGAAAATCTGGGCAGTAACTGCTGACATCAGCATTTCCCTCCCCTTTTGGGTGGGCTAGTATCCCTGGGGCAGAATGAAGAGCAGCATCACAGGCCAGAGCCATTTTGTGTGTGACTGCCCTGTGACCTGCTATCACCAGCAGTTTATAGTTTATGTGGTGTGTATGGAGCAGCATTGTCTGTGCAGAGCTGCCTGTGACTCGTCCCTCAGTAAGATAAGAAGGAGCTCCAGGTCTGCAGTGAATGGCCAGGCATTGTGGAGGGAGGAGAGGGATACATTGTATCAGGTGTCACCTCTCTCTGCAGGCTGGGAATGCAGCTTAATGCAGTGAATGGCCAGGCATTGTGGAGGGAGGGGAGAGATACATTGTATCAGGTGTCACCTCTCTCTGCAGGCTGTGAATGCAGCTTACCAGAGATCACAGGGTCTGTGTGTGAGGGGCAGAGGATGTCTGCCCAGTGCCTGGAGCTGTCTGTGACTCATCCCTCAGTAAGAGAAGAAGGAGCTCCAGGTCTGCAGTGAATGGCCAGGCATTGTGGAGGGAGGGGAGAGATACATTGTATCAGGTGTCACCTCTCTCTGCAGGCTGGGAATGCAGCTTACCAGAGATCACAGGGTCTGTGTGTGAGGGGCAGAGGATGTCTGCCCAGTGCCTGGAGCTGTCTGTGACTCATCCCTCAGTAATAAGAAGGAGCTCCAGGTCTGCAGTGAATGGCCAGGCATTGTGGAGGGAGGGGAGAGATACATTGTATCAGGTGTCACCTCTCTCTGCAGGCTGGGAATGCAGCTCCTGTGATAGAGAGTAAGTGTAGCTGGGCAGAGAGCACTGGGCTATAATAAAATGGCTGCTAGTCACACCTACAGCAGTGAGTTGTGCAGCCCACAGAGGCGTGCCCAGCTCACTGCTAACACCTCTCCAATGTTAAAGATAGGGTCCTCGCCGGTCTATTATCTCCTATGTCCATGGGGTGCTGTAAAATGACACTGTTAGTGTCGTGAACTGCTGTGAAACCAAGATGTCAGCCCCCAGTTCCTTCTTTAAACACATATAACACACGAAATCTGTTTCACATGCATTTAAAACTTGGTTATAGCAGCATGTTATGCTACATTACAGTGATTTATTAATGATCTACAAACGCGGTACCTTACCTTTAAGCGCTAGGTGAGTATAACTGTGTTTATTTTTAAATAAAAAATGAAAACTAAAAATCTAGGTGCGTCTTATAATCAGGAGCATCTTATAAAGCAAAAACATACGATCCCTCAGGTCTCCAAATCAGGAGGAT
Source organism: Ranitomeya variabilis (assembly GCF_051348905.1). Taxonomy (NCBI): domain Eukaryota; kingdom Metazoa; phylum Chordata; class Amphibia; order Anura; family Dendrobatidae; genus Ranitomeya; species Ranitomeya variabilis. Next base: position 1,112,267,544 of record NC_135233.1, on the reverse strand, counting down.
TGGACGTCCTCCTTACCGTTGGGAGAATTTGCTATTAATAATTATTATATTATAATCACGGTCTAGAATCCACCAGCATGTCACTGCATGTCACTGTTCTTTGGTGCGTACGGTTACTATCCACACTTTGGTACGTTTAGCGGGGAAGGGGCTTTGGGAGGTCCAGAGGAACGTTTTGCTTTGTCGCGGTTCTCGGTGTGGCAGGCAGGTTCTGAGTACGTTAATTTGAAGATCATGGGAGACAGGTACAAACGTATGGCTGACAGAAAACGCTTGCCAGGTCCAGACCTGAATGTGAATGACTGTGTGGCTGTCTACCAGGAATAACAGGTTGAAGGTTCCTTCCTGTAAGTTGGGACCTAGATTTATTGGCCCCTATAAAATAACCGCCGTCATTAACCCAGCAGCAATTCATCTTGAGTTACCTTAGGCCCTTAAGATCCACAATGTCTTTCACAGGTCTTTGCTCAAGAAATATGTGGAACCTCTTGATTCCTGGCCCCTACCAGCTACCCCAATAATGGTTGATGGTAATCTAGAGTTTCAGTTTTCGAGGATTGTAGATTCTCGCCTCCGTCGTTTCCTACAATACTTGGTGCACTGGAAGGGTTACCACTCAGAGGAAAAGTATGTGGGTTTCAGCATCAGAGGTGAATGCCCCCAGGCTGGATCGTTCATTCCACACTTTTTATACTGAGAAACCTGGTCCTGAGGAAACTCGTGGGGGACGGGGTACTGTCATGGGTGTGTCAGCTGCAACAGACAGTCGCTCTACATCTGGCTGCAGAAGTGTCTGCGTTTGTCATTGCAGACAGCTTCTTAATCCTTGACTGTTGGACCCAATAGCCACCTCTCTCCGGCTCTTATTGACACACCTGGACCTTGGTGTTTATAAACTCCTAGCCTGGTTCAGTGAGTCGCTGGTAATATTAACTTTTTCTTTTGTGAAGAGTTGGAGCTATAACAGTCGGCATACTTCCTCTATGATGCTCTTGGTGTAATTTCTCTGAAGTCTGCTCAAGCAAAGTTCTGCTCTCCTTGATTGTCTTTAGTTGACAGTGGGGACTAACCAGTGCTCATCCCCCCTCCCTTCCCTATCCAGGCATTGCTCTAGGCATATACAGGGCTTAGGTTTCCTGCTCAGTGATTGGTGTTTAACCAATATAGGGATGGTAAGGTAGGCAGGGTGTTATAAGATCTGCCTAGGGGTCTACAATCCCCCATTCCCTAGTGTTTAGGCATCCTTTCCCTCTTCTCGTCGTGTTGCACTTAGCCTTTCCCACACTGTGTGTGATAGAGCCCACTGTGTACTTGGTAAATCATCTCCTCCAGGTGCTCCTCTTTCTTGTACAGATTTCTTAACTGGAAAGATAGGAATCTTATACTACAATTGACACGTCGAGCTCAAGAATTCCAATATGAAAAGGTTACTGTAAGCTGTTCCCGGATTTTTTGACCGATCTGCAGAAACAAAGTGCCTCATTCACTTCAATAAAAAGACATCTGCACACTCTAAGGGTATGTGTCCACGTTCAGGAAACACTGCGTGTTTGACACTGCATAGAGCCACAGCGTCAAACATGGAGTGTCCAGATGTTACAGCATAGTGGAGGGGATTTCATGAAACCCACGTAATCGGACATGCGGTGCGTCTTTTCAGATATGCGCTCGATATCCATGGCCCCTCTCTAGGCTATGAATAACATCATTTTTTGGGGGGTCCCCCTATTTTTATAGCCAGTAAAGGCTGTCAATATCCCGGAGGTTAACATTCCATAGTACCCTTTTGGTACGATTAATCTTAAAATTTAATTACCCTGGATATCTGGATCCTGAAGCTGAGTTGGCTGTTGGTATGTTCTGATAATTGTTAAACAATATATGGGAGGTGATCTCCATTTTTCCCTGGGAAGGTGACCTTTGAGTGGAGAAAGTGGGGATCAGGGCCTTTTCCAGGTTTTCATGGACCACAGGTGAAAGAGTCTCGATGGGCCCCTTTAACACATTCATGATGCACAGATATGGCAGATAAATATAGGTGCTGTGTTGGTCACCATTATTGGCACCTCCTTCATTTTTTTTTTTTCATAGACTGTACAATATATTCAGAAATAAATAGATTTGTACCAAAGTTATATTCTCAGGATTTCCGAATTAGTGGACCAAAGTAATACAAAAACAAAACACTGAAATTGTAACATGCAAGAGGAAAAACAGAGAAGAAACAGAATAAACATCATGTGCAGCAATAAAGGTCATTAATTAATACTTAGTTGCACACTTAGCACTGATGACGGCCTCCAGCCATTTTTTGCAGCCATCTGTAGGCTTCTTGAACTCCTCGGCTGGTATTTTCCCCCACTCTTCCTTTGCAGTTTGTTCGAGCTCTTGGATGTTTGCAGAGTTCTTTTTCCCAGGGGCAGATTTCCGCTCATCACAAAGATTTTCAATAGCATTGAGCTCAGGACTCATTGATGGTCATTCTAAAACAGACCATTTTTACTTTTTCAACCATTGCTGTGTACTTTTGGAAGTGTGCTTTTTGGTCATTGTTATGCTGGAGGACCCATGATCTTTGACTCAAACCAAGTTTTCTTACACTATGTAGGACATTTTGTTCTAAAATCTCTTGCTAATTTTCCAATTTCATAATTCCTGTAATATGGTTAAGGCCTCCAGTACCAGACACAGCAAAGTAACCCCACAGCATTATGAATCCTCCACCATGCTTAACTGTTGGTAGGGTGTCCTTTTCCTTATAAGCTTCATTGCGCCGTCTGTAAAGAAAACTGTTGCTTTGTATTGCCAAAACGCTCTATTTTTGTTTGATCTGTTCACAGAACATTTTTTCCAGAATGATTGTTAAGGTTCTCTTTGGCAAAGATCAGTTGTTCGCCATTGTGACAAAAGAACATGGCCTACCATGTGGCTTTTTAAAACACTGAAGTAATCATTCATCAGCTAATTCATGTGACATGGGCACCGACAATTAATCACAGGTGATTGTCATTGTTGATTTACCACAGGCGAGTCACAATGTGTTTCCATACTAATGTAATAAAGTAACCAGTACCAGGGTCCCTGCAGATTTGGGGTTTTCTATCTTTCCCTCTCATTGTTTTTTGTTTTAAATTATTGTTTATTATTTGCTCTTTTGCATTTAATAGTTTTATAGTACAATGGCAAAGATTTCACTTCTTACATTACATGAGTGATATATTTCGTAAATTCTACAACAGCTCAGTAACTGGCGAATCCTCGCAGCGCACAGTGTGTGCCCTGGGGGGATTCAAAAGTTTTCATTTTAGACTGGACAGTATAGTCCTCCATACAGTATCATGGGCCCCATATATTGCTCCCTACAGTATAAAGAGCCCCATCTATTGCTCCACACAGAATATTGAGCCCTATATAATGATCCATACAGAATGATGGCCACCACATAATACTCCATAGAGTATAATGATTCCATTTATATATTGCTTGATATAGAATAATGGGCCCCAGATAATGCTCCATACAGAATGGGCTCCATACATAAAAAATAATCACATACTTACCTCTCCTCATTTCCCACTGGCTGCTGCTCCGTTCTCCTCAGCTCTGGGGTCTTCAGCCTATTCTGCCTCTCTGCAGTGCTCAGCACAGAGGGGGCTCTATTGAGGTCATTGCACCGTCTGCCCTGAGACATCAGAGTCAGAAGACGAGGAAGAGACAGGCCCTGCGGCCAGCGGGAAACTAGGAGAAAAAAGTATTTAATGGGAACCTGTCCCCCCCTCTGGCGATTTTAACTAAAAGATCCACCTTGTGCAGCACTAATGCTGTATTCTGTGAAGGTTTCTCTTCTTTTTGTGCTCCCTTCCAATGCAACAATATACATTTTTTATAATTTTCGCGCCATACCTTCAGTCTGTCCGGGGTGCACGTCTTTTCCCCCGGACACAACCGCCTCCCAGCCATCAGTCAGCCCCTCTGTGCGCTGGGCGCCACCTCCTCTGTCCTCAGTAATGTACCCGGCGCTTGCGCTGTGCTTTTCATTTTTGGGCATGCGCCGTTTGCGCTGCCCTTCGACTCACATCACCTGATGGCATTCATCTCGTGCCTGCGTGTACCCGAGATCCCGCCCCGCAGTGTGAATAAATCAGAACACACTGCGGAGCGGGATGCAGATGAATGCCATCAGGTGATGCGAGTCGAAGGGTAGCGCAAACGGCACATGTTCAAAAAAGAAAAGCACAGCGCAGGTGCCGGGTACATTACTGAAGACAGAGGAGGCGGTGCCCAGTCCTCGGAGGGGCTGACTGATGGCTGGGAGGCGGCTGTGTAAGGGGAAAAGACGAGTTCCCCGGACAGCCTAAAGGTATGGCGCGAAAATGATAAAAATTAATATTGCTGCGTTGGAAGGGAGCACAAAAAGAAGAGCCACCTTCACAGAATGCAGCATTAGTGCTGCACAAGGTGGATCTTTTAGTTAAAGACGCCAGAGGGGGTGACAGGTTCCCTTTAAAACAGTTTAAAGCCCCTCCTCAACTCACAGGCGCCATAGTGTGCCGGTGTCCCTGTTTTTCTTCTTGATCTATTATTAATGGTCTCTAAACGCTGCACTCTTACTCTAGTTTCTCATAGAGGTTTGAGGTTGATCAATCTATGCTCTCCAAGGAGAAATCATATTTTATATCCTAATACTGCATGGAATCTAAATGGCTACACTTCAGTTTCCATCCTGGAGCATCAGGGGATTGGGAAGCTCCAGGAAACGAGACATGGTATTTAGCCTGATACACAAGCCTGGGCCACAAATCATTTGCCTTCAGAAACTCCCCTAACACTGGATACGATAGCTAGAACAAAGACATTGGTTGCAGTGGCACAAACACAGCACGCGTGCCTCTTATTCCAGAGGACTCACTCTTGGGCACAAATCTCGGAGATGGTCAGCTAGAATGGTTAGAGAAGATCCAGAGGGGAGATTCCTCTTTGTCTAAGCATTTGTAGACCCAATACCATACGTACTTCTTAATGTTCATAGCCCCCTGCCAGCAGAACTGGATATCCTCCACCAAGCAGTTATTTTTGTATCACAGTTCTCTGATGCCAAAATTTTAATATGATAGGATAGGATGGGATGGGCTCCTCAAATAATGGTAATAGTACTCTACACACATTATTACAGAGGTGGGCTGGATGGAATTATGGAGGCAGCAGCATCCATTGAAAAGGGAAATCTCCCGTTACACACCAGCTGGATGTTTATCGAGAATTGGCCATGTATTTGGAAATTATGCTCTATTGACTGACTTGAGCAGAATCAAATACCTTCCAAGAGCAATATCAGATCATGCCCCAATGGAAGTTCACCTCCAGTTAGGAGGACCCAATAGACCGAAGAGATTCCGCATTCATCCATTATGGCTGTCTCTCGTAGGAGAACATGACCGAACACCTGATCAATTAGAGGTTTTTATAGAAGGCCATAAAGATTTTCCAGATACAGTAGTAGTTTGGGCCGAATTTAAAGCTTATTAGGGGATGTAATATATATATAATAAGGGGTCTGCTATTGGGGAGAGGAGGCTGAACATGTTAATAATCCTTCTGAGGATTCTCTGCTTACATGGCTTGGGAATGGGAGAGAATATTTCACTCACAGGAAAACTTTTTTCTCCAGACATACGTTGACCCAGGTAATCAATCTAGTCCATTTCTGGCATATATAGTCCAACCAGACCAAAGTTCCCCATCAAACTCTATGTAATAAAACAAAAGACGGGGTTTCTTTGCTTAAGTCAGAGCAGATAGCACATAGATTTGAGGAATATTTCAAGGATCTTTATATAGTTCTCAATTGAATCATACATCAGAGGAAATACCGTATTTCTCAGACTATAAAATGCATCGGACCATAAGATGCACCTAGGTTTTAGAGGAGAAAATTAGGAAAAAAAAATTGAAGCAAAAAAGATTGTCTAGTCTGTACTAATATCTCCTACCCTGGTGTACAGTGCCTAAAAGTAGTATTCAACCCCCTGCAGATTTAGCAGGTTTAATAAGATGCAAATAAGTTAGAGCCTTCAAACTTCAAACAAGAGCAGGATTTATTAACAGATGCATAACTCTTACAAACCAAAAAGTTTTGTTGCTCAGTTACATTTTTATCAATTTTAAACATAAAAGTGTGGGTCAATTATTATTCAACCCCTAGGTTTAATATTTTGTGGAATAACCTTTGTTTGCAATTACAGCTAATAATCGTCTTTTATAAGACCTGATCAGGCCGGCACAGGTCTCTGGAGTTATCTTGGCCCACTCCTCCATGCAGATCTTCTCCAAGTTATCTAGGTTCTTTGGGTGTCTCATGTGGACTTTAATCTTGAGCTCCTTCCACAGGTTTTCAATTGGGTTAAGGTCAGGAGACTGACTAGGCCACTGCAACACCTTGATTTTTTGCCTCTTGAACCAGGCCTTGGTTTTCTTGGCTGTGTGCTTTGGGTCGTTGTCTTGTTGAAAGATGAAATGATGACCCATCTTAAGATCCTTGATGGAGGAGCGGAGGTTCTTGGCCAAAATCTCCAGGTAGGCCGTGCTATCCATCTTCCCATGGATGCGGACCAGATGGCCAGGCCCCTTGGCTGAGAAACAGCCCCACAGCATGATGCTGCCACCACCATGCTTGACTGTAGGGATTGTATTCTTGGGGTCGTATGCAGTGCCATCCAGTCTCCAAACGTCACGTGTGTGGTTGGCACCAAAGATCTCGATCTTGGTCTCATCAGACCAGAGAACCTTGAACCAGTCAGTCTCAGAGTCCTCCAAGTGATCATGAGCAAACTGTAGACGAGCCTTGACATGACGCTTTGAAAGTAAAGGTACCTTACGGGCTCGTCTGGAACGGAGACCATTGCGGTGGAGTACGTTACTTATGGTATTGACTGAAACCAATGTCCCCACTGCCATGAGATCTTCCCGGAGCTCCTTCCTTGTTGTCCTTGGGTTAGCCTTGACTCTTCGGACAAGCCTGGCCTCGGCACGGGAGGAAACTTTCAAAGGCTGTCCAGGCCGTGGAAGGCTAACAGTAGTTCCATAAGCCTTCCACTTCCGGATGATGCTCCCAACAGTGGAGACAGGTAGGCCCAACTCCTTGGAAAGGGTTTTGTACCCCTTGCCAGCCTTGTGACCCTCCACGATCTTGTCTCTGATGGCCTTGGAATGCTCCTTTGTCTTTCCCATGTTGACCATGTTTGAGTGCTGTTCACAAGTTTGGGGAGGGTCTTAAATAGTCAGAAAAGGCTGGAAAAAGAGATAATTAATCCAAACATGTGAAGCTCATTGTTCTTTGTGCCTGAACTACTTCTTAATACTTTAGGGGAACCAAACAGAATTCTGGTGGGTTGAGGGGTTGAATAATAAATGACCCTCTGAAAAAACTTTTCCCAATTTTTAAAAAAAAACAACAAAGAAATAACATTCTTTTTTGCTGCAGTGCATTTCACACTTCCAGGCTGATCTACAGTCCAAATGTCACAATGCCAAGTTAATTCCAAATGTGTAAACCTGCTAAATCTGCAGGGGGTTGAATACTACTTGTAGGCACTGTATATGGTCCACTCATCAGCATCCTGGTAGGCATGGCCCCCTCATCCCCATCCTGGTAGGCATGGACCCTCATCCCCATCGTGGTATACATGGTCCCTCTCATCCCCATCCTGGTAGGCACAGCCCCCCTCATCCCCATCCTGGTGGGCCCGGCCTCCCTCATCCCCATCCTGGTAGGCACAGCCCCCCTCATTCTCATCCTGGTAGGCACGGCCCCCCTCATCCCCATCCTGGTAGGCACGGCCCCCCTCATCCCATCCTGGTAGGCACGGACCCTCATCCCCATCCTGGTAGGCACAGCCCCCCTCATTCTCATCCTGGTAGGCACGGCCCCCCTCATCCCCATCCTGGTAGGCACGGCCCCCCTCATCCCATCCTGGTAGGCACGGACCCTCATCCCCATCCTGGTAGGCACAGCCCCCCTCATCCCCATCCTGGTGGGCCCGGCCTCCCCATCCTGGTAGGCACAGCCCCCCTCATTCCCATCCTGGTAGGCACGGCCCCCCTCATCCCCATCCTGGTAGGCATGGCCCCCTCATCCCATCCTGGTAGGCACGGACCCTCATCCCCATCCTGGTAGGCCCGGCCTCTCATCCCCATCCTGGTAGGCACGGCCCCCCTCATTCCCATCCTGGTAGGCACGGCCCCCCTCATCCCCATCCTGGTAGGCACGGGCCCCCTCATCCCATCCTGGTAGGCACGGGCCCCCTCATCCCCATCCTGGTAGGCCCGGCCTCCCTCATCCCCATCCTGGTAGGCACGGCCCCCCTCATCCCCATCCTGGTAGGCACGGGCCCCCTCATCCCATCCTGGTAGGCACGGACCCTCATCCCCGTCCTGGTAGGCATGGACCCTCATCCTTATCCTAGTATGATTGACCCAATCCTAATCCTGGTACACATGGCCCCCCATCAGAAAAACATAAAAAACCCCAAACCATTATATTTACCATCCTGCTCTACCGCGCAGCGTCTTGGTCTGATGTCAGCAGATGATTTATGCTTGTAAGCAGTGTATGGCAGGGACGTCATGTGCTGCTTACAAGACAGATGCCAGAATACTCACTGCAATGTGATTGGAGAGCAATGAATAGTAATTGCTCTTTAATGACGGGCACAGTGTTAGCTGCAGCCAATGGTGGTCACGTGTGATCGCTACTATAGGGAATAAATATTCACTGAATTCCACACCTATGGGAGTGGAGAGCAGTGAATATTCATTGCCTTAAGCAGCGGTCACACGTGAACGCCCGTCGACTGCAGGAAGCCAGCTGCTGCGGCTAACAGCATGTCCACTATTAAAGAGAAATGAATATTCACTGCCCTCCATGCCCATGGGTGTGGAATGCAGTGAATATTCAATTCTCTTTAGCAACGGGCACAGGAGTTAGCCGCAGAAGCCAGCTCCTGCCTCCTGTGACCTGCCACTGCTGCTCCCACACCTCCCACCACAACCAGAGCAGGTATATCCAGACTTTAAGACGCACCCCCCATTTTCATACACAGTTTTGGAGGAAAAAAACGTTAGATGAACACTTAAAACATACTGTTCCGAGACTCTGTAGGAGAGTCAATCACTCCTGGACACAGACATCCGTCTGAGTCTGGATGAAATACATGATGCCATAATGTCTCTCTCTAATGGAAGGGCATCGGGTCCAGATGGCATATCTGTAGAGTTACACAAAAGATATATCCACCAAATAGGCCCTACTTTGTTGAAAACCTCTTCAGAAGTCATCTCAGGGGAATCCCTTTCTCAATCTTTTATGATGCCACTATAGTGGTGATCCCCAAGTCAGATAAACCAGTTGAGTAATGCAGCTCCTATCGCCCTATATCCTTTATAAATATGGATTATAAGATACTCACAACATTTTTTTAGATAAAAACAGTAATATTAACAGTAATATTAAATATCATTCATGAGGACCAATCTGGTTTTATGCCTGGGAGGTCAACATCCTCCAATATAAGAAGAGCCCAAGTTCTAAACCAAATAGTCCATAAATTTATGGGAAGTCATGTGCGTTTGTGTCTTTGGATACTGCAAAGGCCTTGGAAACTCCTCCATCGTGTACTCCTTTGGTTTTAGTGCACAATTTATCAAATGGATTGAATTCCTTGACTCCAGGCCTCGAGCTTATGTTCTTGTGAACGGAATATTATCTGAATATTTTAACCTGGAAAGGGGAACTACACAGGGGTGACCCCTGTCACCGATGCTTTTTGCCCTGGCATTGCTGTTAAAAAATCAGGCAAGACCCTATGGTAGAGGGAACCACAATAAATTCCAGATCGGATAAAGTTGGGTTATATGCCCAAGACCAAATTCTTTTTTTTTGTCAACAGTGGAGCAATCCCTTCCAAGAGCAATTAATTTAATCACTTTGGGGATCTATCGGGTCTTAAAATAAACTGGGGCAAATCCTCAGTAATGCCGATCACTGAGAATATACCCAGACCTTCAGCCTATGGTTTACAAGTAGTTAAATTTAAATATCTGGGTTTTTATTGATAATTATAACTAGCTGAAGACCCCGGCATTGCCCGGGCAGAGTATCTAACTGTGGTTAGTTATAACAAATTATAATGATTATATTGCACATAAAACATTTCACATCATATATTCAACACTACAAATTTGCAACACAAATTAACTAAATGATTTCCCAAGTGTTGATAGTATAAGGCCACATTCACAAGTTATTTGGTCAGTATTTTTACCTCAGTTTTTGTAAGCTAAAACTTGGAGTAAAACAGTCAGTGGAAACACGTCACCACTTCGTATTTATAAGCCAAAACCAGGAGTGGTAGAAAAATACAGGAGGTAAAATACTGACCAAATACTGAACGTGTGAATTTGGCCTTATGTACAGCCTCCACCTGCAGCACCTCTCTCTTCTCTATACACAGCCTCATCCTGCCGACTTCAACTTAAAAATATTTCACAAATCCGTTCATTCCTCAACCAAGAATCTGCAAAAACCCTAGTCCATGCCCTCATCATCTCTCGCCTTGACTACTGCAACCTCCTGCTCTGTGGCCTCCCCTCGAACACTCTCGCACCCCTCCAATCTATTCTAAACTCTGCTGCCCGACTAATCCACCTGTCCCCCCACTATTCCCCGGCCTCTCCCCATTGTCAATCCCTTCACTGGCTCCACATTGCCCAGAGACTCCAGTACAAAACCCTAACCATGACATACAAAGCCATCCACAACCTGTCTCCTCCTTACATCTGTGACCTCGTCTCCCGGTACTTACCTACACGCAACCTCCGATCCTCACAAGATCTCCTTCTCTACTCCCCTCTTATCTCCTCTTCCCACAATCGTATACAAGATTTCTCTCGCGCATCACCCCTACTCTGGAACTCTCTACTACAACATATCAGACTCTCGCCTACCATCGAAATCTTCAAAAAGAATCTGAAGACCCACCTCTTCCGACAAGCCTACAACCTGCAGTAACCACCGATCGACCAAACCGCTGCATGACCAGCTCTATCCTCACCTACTGTATTCTCACCCATCCCTTGTAGATTGTGAGCCTTCGCGGGCAGGGTCCTCTCTCCTCCTGTACCAGTTATGACTTGTATTGTTTAAGATTATTGTACTTGTTTTTATTATGTATACCCCTCCTCACATGTAAAGCGCCATGGAATAAATGGCGCTATAACAATAAATAATAATAATAATAATAATACTGTAGCAGCACCGCACTTCTCTCATTTTCCCCCTGACATCTCTCTTTCCCACCTCACTCCTCTAATTTTCCACCTCACTCCTCATTTTCCACCTCACTCCTCTCATTTTCCACCTCACTCCTCTCATTTTCCACCTCACTCCTCTCATTTTCCACCTCACTCCTCTCATTTTCCACCTCACTCCTCTCATTTTCCACCTCACTCCTCTCATTTTCCACCTCACTCCTCTCATTTTCCACCTCACTCCTCTCATTTTCCACCTCACTCCTCTCATTTTCCACCTCACTCTCTCATTTTCCACCTCACTCCTCTCATTTTCCACCTCACACATGCACATCAACTTCCTGTTATGAGCACAGCGGTGTAATCCATAAGGCTCCTCCCTTTCCCTTGATGTCGTGCCTCACAGAAGCAACTCCATTCTAGACACGACGGAGCTAGATGTGGCCTGTGCCTGCCGCGCACTGATACTCTGAAGGCGGCAGCCCCGATTGTAGCTCGCAGCGGCTGTGACGTCACAGCCAGTGAGTTTTGCAGGGTGGCTTTCAAGGTGCATGTGTCTTCGTCCGTGTGTGCCAACAACGTGGGCCGTGGTGTAGACGGGGCTTTGCGTGTGGAGTGGGCGGGGCTTAATACATACACACATACACTCAGTGTGTATTAGACTTAAAATATAATGTATACCCTGTTAAAGAGATGCTTAAAAATTAATTTGAGAAATGGTCACAGCTTCCTCTTTTGTAGCGGGAAGAATTATTCTTCTCAAAATGATTATTCTTCCAAAGTGACTCTATATATTGGAGCACTCCTCAATTGGGATCCCCAAAATATTCTTTGAGAGAATACATTGTATGATGGCAGCCTTCATATGGCGCTCATCAAGACTCAAAATTAGCATTGGAACCCTGCAGAGGCCTAAATACCTGACTTATTTTACATTATCTAGCTGACCAGATGCACGATTTAAAAAGTTGGTTGAGGGACAAACCTTCTAATATGGACACTCATTTTGCAATTCTTGAATGGGATTTGAATATGGGTCGTCTAAACCACCACAGGGCCTATCTGTGGATAAATACATGGAGGAGGCTCCATCTCAGTGTACTTTTGCCTTAGATAAGTGGGGGAGGCTCCATCTCTGTGTCAGTATACCTCACATACATGAAGAAGGCTCCATCTCTGTGTCAGTATACCTCAGATATACGGAGGAGGCTCCATCTCTGTGTCAGTATACCTCACATACATGAAGAAGGCTCCATCTCTGTGTCAGTATACCTCAGATATACGGAGGAGGCTCCATCTCTGTGTCAGTATACCTCAGATATACTGAGGAGGCTCAATCTCTGCACCAGTATACCTTAGATACACGGAGGAGGCTCCATCTCTGTGTCAGTATACCTCAGATACACGGAGGAGGCTCCATCTCTGACCCTCCTCCGTATATCTCAGGTATACTGACACAGAGATGGAGCCTCCTCAGTGTATCTGAGGTATACTGACACAGAGATGGAGCCTCCTCCGTGTATCTGAGGTATACTGATGCAGAGATTGAGCCTGCTCCGTATATCTGAGATATACTGACACAATCTCTGCATCAGTATACCTCAGATATACGGAGGAGGCTCCATCTCTGTAACAGTATACCACAGATATATGGAGGAAGCTCCATCTCTGTGTCAGTATACCTCAGATATACGGAGGAGGCTCCATCTCTGTGTCAGTATACCTCAGATATACTGAGGAGGCTCCATCTCTGCGTCAGTATACCTCAGATATACGGAGGACGCTCCATCTCTGTGTCAGTATACCTCAGATATACTGAGGAGGCTCCATCTCTGCGTCAGTATACCTCAGATATACTGAGGAGGCTCCATCTCTGCGTCAGTATACCTCAGATACACGGAGGAGGCTCCATCTCTGTGTCAGTATACCTCAGATATACTGAGGAGGCTCCATCTCTGCGTCAGTATCCCTCAGATATACTGAGGAGGCTCCATCTCTGCGTCAGTATACCTCAGATATACTGAGGAGGCTCCATCTCTGCGTCAGTATACCTCAGATACACGGAGGAGGCTCCATCTCTGTGTCAGTATACCTCAGATATACAGAGGAGGCTCCATCTCTGTAACAGTATACCACAGATATATGGAGGAAGCTCCATCTCTGTGTTAGTATACCTCAGATATACGGAGGAGGCTCCATCTCTGTGTCAGTATACCTCAGATACACGGAGGAAGCTCCATCTCTGCATCAGTATACCTCAGATATACGGAGGAGGCTCCATCTCTGTAACAGTATACCACAGATATATGGAGGAAGCTCCATCTCTGTGTCAGTATACCTCAGATATACGGAGGAGGCTCCATCTCTGTGTCAGTATACCTCAGATATACTGAGGAGGCTCCATCTCTGCGTCAGTATACCTCAGATATACGGAGGACGTTCCATCTCTGTGTCAGTATACCTCAGATATACTGAGGAGGCTCCATCTCTGCGTCAGTATACCTCAGATATACTGAGGAGGCTCCATCTCTGCGTCAGTATACCTCAGATACACAGAGGAGGCTCCATCTCTGTCAGTATACCTCAGATATACGGAGAAGGCTCCATCTCTGTGTCAGTTTACCTCAGATATACGGAGGAGGCTCCATCTCTGTCAGTATACCTCAGATATACAGAGGAGGCTCCATCTCTGTGTCAGTATACCTCAGCTATACGGAGGAGGCTCAATCTCTGCACCAGTATACCTTAGATACACGGAGGAGGCTCCATCTATGTGTCAGTATACCTCAGATACACGGAGGAGGCTCCATCTCTGTGTCAGTATACCTCAGATATACGGAGGAGGCTCCATCTCTGTGTCAGTATACCACAGATATACGGAGAAGGCTCCATCTCTGTGTCAGTATACCTCAGATATACGGAGAAGGCTCAATCTCTGCACCAGTATACCTTAGATACACGGAGGAGGCTCCATCTATGTGTCAGTATACCTCAGATACACGGAGGAGGCTCCATCTCTGAGCCTCCTCCGTATATCTGAGGTATACTGACACAGAGATGGAGCCTCCTCCGTGTATCTGAGGTATACTGACACAGAGATGGAGCCTCCTCCGTGTATCTAAGGTATACTGATGCAGAGATTGAGCCTCCTCCGTATATCTGAGGTATACTGACACAATCTCTGCGTCAGAATCCCTCAGATATACGGAGGAGGCTCCATCTCTGCGTCAGTATCCCTCAGATACAGTTAATTCATATATATTTGGACAGAGACAACATTTTTCTAATTTTGGTTATAGACATTACCACAATGAATTTTAAACAAAACAATTCAGATGCAGTTGAAGTTCAGACTTTCAGCTTTCATTTGAGGGTATCCACATTAAAATTGGATGAAGGGTTTAGGAGTTTCAGCTCCTTAACATGTGCCACCCTGTTTTTAAAGGGACCAAAAGTAATTGGACAATTGACTCCAAGGCCATTTCATGGACAGGTGTGGGCAATCCCTTCGTTATGTCATTCTCAATTAAGCAGATAAAAGGCCTGGAGTTGATTTGAGGTGTGGTGCTTGCATTTGGAAGGTTTTGCTGTGAAGTAAACATGCGATAAAGGAGCTCTCTATGCAGTGAAACAAGCCATCCTTAAGCTGCGAAAGCAGAAAAACCCATCCGAGAAATTGCTACAATATTAGGAGTGGCAAAATGTACAGTTTGGTCCATCCTGAGAAAGAAAGAAAGCACTGGTGAACTCATCAATGCAAAAAGACCTGGGCGCCCACGGAAGACAACAGTGGTGGATGATCGCAGAATAATCTCCATGGTGAAGAGAAACCCCTTCACAACAGCCAACCAAGTGACCAACACTCTCCCGGAGGTCGGCGTATCAATATCCAAATCTACCATAAAGAGAAGACTGCATGAAAGTAACTACAGAGGGTTCACTGCACGGTGCAGCCACTCATAAGCATCAAGAAGAAAAAGGCTAAAAAACATCTAAAAAAGCCAGCACAGTTCTGGAAGAACATTCTTTGGACAGATGAAGCCAAGATCAACCTCTACCAGAATGATGGACAGAGAAAAGTATGGCGAAGGCGTGGTATAGCTCATGATCCAAAGCGCACCACATCATCTGTAAAACCCGGCGGAGGCAGTGTGCTGGCTTGGGCATGCATGGCTGCCAGTGGCACTGGGTCACTAGTGTTTATTGATGATGTGACACAGGAATGAATTCTGAGGTCTTCAGAGCCGCCATACTGTGTGCACAGATCCAGCCAAATGCAGCCAAACTGATTGGTCGTCGTTTCATACTACAGATGGACAATGACCCAAAACATGAAGCCAAAGCAACCCAGGAGTTTATTAAAGCAAAGAAGTGGAATATTCTGGAATGGCCAAGTCAGTCACCTGATCTCAACCCAATTGAGCAGCATTTCACTTGTTAAAGACTAAACTTCAGACAGAAAGGCCCACAAACAAACAGCAACTGAAAACCACCGCAGTGAAGGCCTGGCCGAGCATCAAAAAGGAGGAAACACAGCGTCTGGTGATGTCCATGAGTTTAAGACTTCAGGCAGTCATTGCCAACAAAGGGTTTTTAACCAAGTACTAAAAATGAACATTTTATTTACAATTATTGAACCTGTCCAATTACTTTTGGTCCCTTTAAAAACAGGGTGGCACATGTTAAGGAGCTGAAAATCCTAAACCCTTCATCCAATTTTAATGTGGATACCCTCAAATGAAAGCTGGAAGTCTGAACTTCAACTGCATCTGAATCGTTTTGTTTAAAATTCATTGTGGTAATGTCTATAACCAAAATTAGAAAAATGTTGTCTCTGTCCAAATATATATGGTCTTAACTGTATACGGAGGAGGCTCCATCTCTGTATCAGTATACCTCAGATACACGGAGGAGGCTCCATCTCTGTGTCAGTATACCTCAGATACACAGAGGAGGCTCCATCTCTGTGTCAGTATACCTCAGATACACGGAGGAGGCTCCATCTCTGTGTCAGTATACCTCAGATACACAGAGGAGGCTCCATTTCTGTGTCAGTATACCTCAGATACACGGAGGAGGCTCCATCTCTGTGTCAGTATACCTCAGATACACGGAGGAGGCTTCATCTCTGTGTCAGTATATCTCAGATACACGGAGGAGGCTCCATCTCTGCGTCAGTATACCTCAGATATACGGAGAAGGCTCCATCTCTGTGTCAGTATACCTCAGATACACGGAGGAGGCTTCATCTCTGTGTCAGTATATCTCAGATACACGGAGGAGGCTCCATCTCTGTGTCAGTATACCTCAGATACACGGAGGAGGCTTCATCTCTGTGTCAGTATATCTCAGATACACGGAGGAGGCTCCATCTCTGCGTCAGTATACCTCAGATATACGGAGAAGGCTCCATCTCTGTGTCAGTTTACCTCAGATACACGGAGGAGGCTCCATCTCTGCGTCAGTATACCTCAGATATACGGAGGAGGCTCCATCTCTGTGTCAGTATACCTCAGATACAAGGAGAAGGCTCCATCTCTGTGTCAGTATGCCTCAGATACACAGAGGAGGCTCCATCTCTGTGTCAGTATACCTCAGATACAAGGAGAAGGCTCCATCTCTGCGTTAGTATACCTCAGATACACAGAGGAGGCTCCATCTCTGTGTCAGTGTATACCTCAGATATATGGAGGAGGTTCCATCTCTGTGTCAGTATACCTCAGATATACGGAGGAGGCTCCATCTCTGTGTCAGTATACCTCAGATATACTGAGGAGGCTCCATCTCTGCGTCAGTATACCTCAGATATACAGAGGAGGCTATATCTGTGTCAGTATACCTCAGATATACTGAGGAGGCTCCATCTCCGTGCCAGTTTACCTCAGATACAAGGAGAAGGCTCCATCTCTGTGTCAGTATACCTCAGATACACGGAGGAGGCTCCATCTCTGTGTCAGTTTACCTCAGATATACGGAGGAGGCTCCATCTCTGTGTCAGTATCCCTCAGATATACGCAGGAGGCTCTATCTCTGTGTCAGTATACCTCAGATATACGGAGGAGGCTCCATCTCCGTGTCAGTATACCTCAGATATACGGAGGAGGCTCCATCTCTGTGTCAGTATACCTCAGATATACGGAGAAGGCTCCATCTCTGTGTCAGTATACCTCAGATATATGGAGAAGGCTCCATCTCTGTGTCAGTATACGTCAGATATATGGAGAAGGCTCCATCTCTGTGTCAGTATACCTCAGATATACGCAGGAGGCTCCATCTCTGTAACAGTATACCACAGATATATGGAGGAAGCTCCATCTCTGTGTCAGTATCCCTCAGATATACGCAGGAGGCTCCATCTCTGTGTCAGTATACCTCAGATATACGGAGGAGGCTCCATCTCTGTGTCAGTTTACCTCAGATACAAGGAGAAGGCTTCATCTCTGCGTCAGTATACCTCAGATATACGGAGAAGGCTCCATTTCTGTGTCAGTATACCTCAGATATACGGAGGAGGCTCCATCTCTGTGTCAGTTTACCTCAGATATACGGAGGAGGCTATATCTGTGTCAGTATACCTCAGATATACGGAGGAGGCTCCATCTCTGTGTCAGTATACCTCAGATATACAGAGAAGGCTCCATCTCTGTGTCAGTTTACCGTTTACCTCAGATACAAGGAGAAGGCTTCATCTCTGCATCAGTATACCTCAGATATACAGAGAAGGCTCCATCTCTGTGTCAGTATACCTCAGATATACAGAGAAGGCTCCATCTCTGTGTCAGTTTACCTCAGATATATACGGAGGAGGCTCCATCTCTGTGTCAGTTTACCTCAGATATACGGAGGAGGCTATATCTGTGTCAGTATACCTCAGATATACGGAGGAGGCTATATCTGTGTCAGTATACCTCAGATATACAGAGAAGGCTCCATCTCTGTGTCAGTATACCTCAGATACACGGAGGAGGCTCCATCTCTGTGTCAGTTTACCTCAGATATACGGAGGAGGCTATATCTGTGTCAGTATACCTCAGATATACGGAGGAGGCTATATCTGTGTCAGTATACCTCAGATATACAGAGAAGGCTCCATCTCTGTGTCAGTATACCTCAGATATACGGAGAAGGCTCCATCTCTGTGTCAGTATACCTCAGATATACGGAGAAGGCTCCATCTCTGTGTCAGTATACCTCAGATATATGGAGAAGGCTCCATCTCTGTGTCAGTATACCTCAGATATACGGAGAAGGCTCCATCTCTGTGTCAGTATACCTCAGATATATACGGAGGAGGCTCCATCTCTGTGTCAGTTTACCTCAGATACACGGAGGAGGCTCCATCTCTGTGTCAGTATACCTCAGATATACGGAGAAGGCTCCATCTCTGTGTCAGTTTACCTCAGATATACGGAGAAGGCTCCATCTCTGTGTCAGTATACCTCAGATATACGGAGAAGGCTCCATCTCTGTAACAGTATACCACAGATATACGGAGGAGGCTCCATCTCTGTGTCAATATACCTCAGATATATGGAGAAGGCTCCATCTCTGTGTCAGTATACCTCAGATATATGGAGAAGGCTCCATCTCTGTGTCAGTATACCTCAGATATATGGAGAAGGCTCCATCTCTGTGTCAGTATACCTCAGATATACGGAGAAGGCTCCATCTCTGTGTCAGTATACCTCAGATACATGGAGAAGGCTCCATCTCTGTGTCAGTATTTCTCAGATATACGCAGGAGGCTCCATCTCTGTGTCAGTATACCTCAGATACACAGAGGAGGCTCCATCTCTGTGTCAGTATACCTCAGATATACAGAGGAGGCTCCATCTCTGTGTCAGTTTACCTCAGATACAAGGAGAAGGCTTCATCTCTGCGTCAGTATACCTCAGATATACGGAGGAGGCTCCATCTCTGTAACAGTATACCTCAGTTATACGGAGGAGGCTCCATCTCTGTGTCAGTATACCTCAGATATACGGAGGAGGCTCCATCTCTGTGTCAGTATACCTCAGATACATGGAGAAGGCTCCATCTCTGTGTCAGTATACCTCAGATATATGGAGAAGGCTCCATCTCTGTGTCAGTATACCTCAGATATATGGAGAAGGCTCCATCTCTGTGTCAGTATACCTCAGATATACGGAGAAGGCTCCATCTCTGTGTCAGTATACCTCAGATACATGGAGAAGGCTCCATCTCTGTGTCAGTATTTCTCAGATATACGCAGGAGGCTCCATCTCTGTGTCAGTATTTCTCAGATATACGCAGGAGGCTCCATCTCTGTGTCAGTATACCTCAGATACATGGAGAAGGCTCCATCTCTGTGTCAGTATTTCTCAGATATACGCAGGAGGCTCCATCTCTGTGTCAGTATACCTCAGATACACAGAGGAGGCTCCATCTCTGTGTCAGTATACCTCAGATATACAGAGGAGGCTCCATCTCTGTGTCAGTTTACCTCAGATACAAGGAGAAGGCTTCATCTCTGCGTCAGTATACCTCAGATATACGGAGGAGGCTCCATCTCTGTAACAGTATACCTCAGTTATACGGAGGAGGCTCCATCTCTGTGTCAGTATACCTCAGATATACGGAGGAGGCTCCATCTCTGTGTCAGTATACCTCAGATACATGGAGAAGGCTCCATCTCTGTGTCAGTAATTCAAATTCAAATTCAAATTCAAAGAAGCTTTATTGGCAGGACCAAATACACATCAGTTTTGCCAAAGCAAGTGTATAAAGGCAATAGGAATAGGGACTGTGGGGATGTTGGGTAGGAGCTGTAGGGAAGGTGGATGGGGTCAGATCCATTGTGGGGGCTATAGTCCATGGCATAGGGGAGGAGGATACGGGCAGATCCAGGGTGGGGGCTATAGTCCATAGCATAGGGAAGGTGGATGGGGGCAGGTCCAGGGTAGGGGCTATAGTCCATGGCATAGGGGAGGTGGATGGGGCAGATCCATTGTGGGGGCTATAGTCCATTGTGGGGGCTATAGTCCATGGCATCATAGTTCTCTTTCTCGCAGTCTATGACATTCGCTCACATACCGCGCTGCTATCTCCACTGCTCTCTCTTCTTCTCCCAGCAGGATATATGTTTTCTCTTCCTCCTTCATGGTGATGAAGTCCGGGAAGAGATGTGAGAGTCTCCTGAAGTGAGTGTCCCTCACTGCTGAGTATTTGGAGCAGTGTAGCAAGAAGTGGGTTTCGTCCTCTATGGCCTCCTGATCACAGTGTTGGCACAGTCTTTCCTCCCTGGGCTTGTAGTTCTGCCTGTGTCGGCCACATTCGATGGCCAGACTGTGGGCACTGAGTCTATATCGGCTCAGGATCTTGCGATCTCTGGGGTCCAGGAGTTTCTCCAGATATGGGGCCAGTCTGTAGTCTCTCTGTAGACTCCGGTACGTGTTCAGTTTCTGTGAGTTGTTGATATCATTCTTCCAGTCACTGACATACCTCTCCTGGCCTTCGTCTGCCATCTTCCTGATTCCGGCTTTTGTCAGGTTGTTGTGATTGGTGTTCTGGTCCGGTTGAGTTTGGCTTGGCTGTTCCGAGGGTTCTGGTTTTTCTGTTTCACCTACATGTATCAGGGCTTTATGGTGATGGGAGCTTGGATTGCTCCTATGCAGGTGAGCCCGGAATGACAGCGCCCTCTTTAGAACTGTTAGGTGTAGAGGGAATCTACCCAGCTCGGCCCGACAAGCACTGTTGGAGGTGCTCCGATGGACCTGGAGAAGGTGCTTGCAGAATTCCAGGTGGAATATTTCTGTTGGACTGGAATCCCACCTTGACCAGTCTGGGTAGGTGTGGGGACCCCAGACTTCGCTGCCATACAGGAGGATTGGGGCGATGATGGAGTCGAAGATTTTTAGCCAGACCCTCACTGGTGGCTTCAGATGGTAGAGTTTCCTTTGGATGGCATAGAAGGTTTTGCAGGCCTTGTCTTTCAGGGTCTCTATGGCTTGTTTGAAGCTCCCTGACCGGTGAATCTCTAGGCCCAGGTAGGTATATTTGTCCGTTCCTGTGAGGTCGCAGTTGTTGAGGACAAATGATGGGTGCTGGTCTGATTTTCTCTTTCTCCTCTGGAACACCATGGTGTTGGTTTTCTTTAGGTTGACCGGTAGAGCCCAGGTGGAGCTGAATTTCTCTAGGATTTTCAGGTTGTCCTGGAGGCCTTTCTCGGTTGGTGACAGCAGCAGCAGGTCATCTGCATACAGCAGGAATTTCACCTGCGTGTCGTGGAGGGTGAGACCTGGTGCTGAGGAGGATTCCAGGGCGGTAGCCAGCTCGTTGATGTAAATGTTGAAGAGTGTTGGACTTAGGCTGCAGCCTTGTCTGACCCCGCGGTTCTGCTGGAAATAAGCCGTTCTTCTGCCGTTCACACTCACGCTGCAGCGGTTCTCGGTGTAGGAGCTTTTGATGACATCATAGGTCTTTCCTCCTATTCCGCTCTCCAGCAGTTTCAGGAATAAGCCCGGGTGCCACACTGAATCAAAGGCCTTTTTAAAGTCCACAAAGCAGGCGTATATCTTCCCATTCTTTGTATTGTAGACGTGTCTCTGAATGAGGCTGTGCAGAGTGTAGATGTGGTCAGTGGTTCGGTGGTTCGGCATGAACCCTGCTTGGCTCTTGCTGAGGACGTTGTGCTCGGTGAGGAAGGTGAGGATCCTCTTGTTCAGGATATTGTTGAACAGTTTTCCCAGGTTGCTGCTGACACATATGCCTCTGTAGTTGGCTGGGTCATACCTGTCCCCACTCTTGTGGATGGGTGTGATGAGGCCTTGGTTCCAGGTACGAGGGAAGTAGCCAGCGCTCAGCACAATATTGAAGAGTTTAACCATTGCAGCCTGTATTTCTGGTGGGCTGTACTTCAGCATTTCTGGTAGGATTCCGTCCAGGCCACTGGCTTTTCTACATCTTATGGAGGAGAGTCTCTCGGCTACTTCCTGTAGTGTTATAGGTGTATCCACCGGGTTTTGGAAGTTTTTGATTTTTTCCTCCATTGCTTTTAGTTTCACCATTATGTTTTCCTGTTCTTGGCTTAGCTCTTCCTTTGGAATGTCTTTATAGAGGTCTCTGAAGTATTGGAGCCAGAGGTTGCCATTTTGGATATGCGTGTTGTTTTTCTTGTCTTTGGTGCCCATGTGGTTCCATAGTTCCCAGAAGGAGTTGTCTTGGAGGGCGTCTCGGAGTTGGTTAAGCTTGGTAGAGATGTAACTCTGCTTCTTCCTCCTGAGGAGGGTTTTGTACTGCCTTTGTATGGAGTCATAGGCTTCCCTCAGACCCAGGTGGTTGGGGTCTCTGTGTTTCTTGTTGGAGGCTGTTCTCAGGGTCTTCCGTACATCTTTACATTCTTTGTCAAACCAGCCATTGACCTGTGTTTCTTTTGGTCTCTTGTAGTCGACTTTTTTAAGGTCGGACAGTCTGGCCATTGCGTAGAATATATTGTTGAGGTCCTTTGCGGCTTGGCTCACTCCCTCTGGGTTTGGCTTGTACTTGAGATTGTAGAAGTGGTGCAGCATCCGCTGTATTTCAGGTCTGCTGGAAGCTTCTTTATACTTTAGTGCCGACATTTTGGACCATTTATAGGATGGAGGCCGGGTGAAGAGGCCGCTCTGCTGTGGCTTCTGAGTGGATGGTTTCTCTGTAGATTTCATGTACAGAAGAAGTTGGCTGTGGTCTGACAGGTGCGTTTGTGGGGTGACTATGAGGGCGCTGACATCTGCCAGGTTCAGATCTGTAATGGCGTAGTCTACTACACTCCTCCCTACATGGGAGTTTAGTGTATACCTTCCTAAGGAGTCACCCTTGCTTCGTCCATTAAGGATATGAAGTCCTAAACTTCTACATACTTTCAGGAGCTTTCTGCCACTTTTGTTGACTGTACTGTCATAGCTGTTTCTCTCAGTGTGTACATGGTCTTGGCCGTCATTCTCTGCTCCAAGTATGTAGATGTTTCCATCCGTGGTCAGGAAGTCTCTCTCTCTCCCTGTTCTTGCATTGAGGTCTCCAAAGATGAGAACTTTGCCCAGGGCCTGATAATGGGCGGCTTCTCTTTGTAAGATCTCGAAGCAGTCTGGATTGAAGTAGGGGGACTCTGGCGGTGGTATATAGGTGGCACAGAGGTGGACATCAGACTGGCAGGTGAGGATGGAGCTGCTGATTCTGATCCATATGTGGCTGCCTCCTTTCTTCACCGGTTTGATGTACGGGTGGAGCTCCTCTTTATACCAGATCAATACTCCTCCTGAGCCCCGGCCCTGTTTGGTGTTTTTATTTTTCTGGGCATGGACCGAGAATTCCTTGTATCCAATAGGCACCAGGGATTCGTTTTCGGCTCTGGTCCATGTTTCCAGGAGGATCTGAATGTCTATATTTTTCAGTCTTTGTATAAAATCAGGGTCCTTTGTTTTAGATCCAAAGGTTGAGGCGTTGAGACCCTGGATATTCCAGCTGCTGATTGTAAGTGAAGACATTCTTCTGTGTATTTTGTGTGTATATACCTTGTAATGAGTATAGCTGTGTGGGACAAACTGGATTTCTGACTGTTTTATAGAAGTGCTTGGTTCCATCCAGTCACATTAGAATTCTGCACAGTGCATTGAGCAGGGTCTTTATCTCACCCCTATCTCTGCTCTGCATGTGTCTGTGCGGGCTCGGTGGTCCCCTCCATGGAGGTCTCCTCCTTTGATGGTCTGACACTGGGTGAAGAGCTTTGTTACCAGCTTCAGGAGGTAGCGTTGGGGTTTTCTGCTCTTTCTTTCTCGGGGGTCTTTCAGTGTGATTATGGCCACTGTTGGATCCAGCCCTGGGGTCTCTGTTTAGCACGATGTCCTTCAGCTCTTTGGCCAGGAGGCTGACCCCTTGTTTATTGAGATGCTTATTATCGTGCAGGTGACTGGTGTTTATGGAGAGGTGTTGTGCCAGGGTCACGGTTGGCACAGTCTTGATCCTTTCAGTCAGTTCTGTATTGATGGTTTGGGTGGTTTGCCTGGGTGTGTCCTTTCTTGGGAGCAGCGATGACAGAATGATTTTACTGTCCGGGAATTTTTGTTGTGCCATCCTTGCCAGGTTGATCAGTTGTTCTGCGATCTGCTGGTGCTGGTCTGGTAGATTGTTTGTACCCGTGTGTATAATAATATGCTTTGGGTTGGTAAACCGTGGTTTACTGATGACCTCTGCCACCTGTTCAATATTCGCACAGCGGATTGTACGGACCTGTTTTCCTGGGAACAGCCGCTGTGTATTTAGGTACTTCCCATTTGAGTCCATTATTAGGACAATATCAGTATACCTCAGATATATGGAGAAGGCTCCATCTCTGTGTCAGTATACCTCAGATATATGGAGAAGGCTCCATCTCTGTGTCAGTATACCTCAGATATACGGAGAAGGCTCCATCTCTGTGTCAGTATACCTCAGATACATGGAGAAGGCTCCATCTCTGTGTCAGTATTTCTCAGATATACGCAGGAGGCTCCATCTCTGTGTCAGTATACCTCAGATACACAGAGGAGGCTCCATCTCTGTGTCAGTATACCTCAGATATACAGAGGAGGCTCCATCTCTGTGTCAGTTTACCTCAGATACAAGGAGAAGGCTTCATCTCTGCGTCAGTATACCTCAGATATACGGAGGAGGCTCCATCTCTGTAACAGTATACCTCAGTTATACGGAGGAGGCTCCATCTCTGTGTCAGTATACCTCAGATATACGGAGGAGGCTCCATCTCTGTGTCAGTATACCTCAGATACATGGAGAAGGCTCCATCTCTGTGTCAGTATACCTCAGATATATGGAGAAGGCTCCATCTCTGTGTCAGTATACCTCAGATATACGGAGAAGGCTCCATCTCTGTGTCAGTATACCTCAGATACATGGAGAAGGCTCCATCTCTGTGTCAGTATTTCTCAGATATACGCAGGAGGCTCCATCTCTGTAACAGTATACCTCAGATACATGGAGAAGGCTCCATCTCTGTGTCAGTATACCTCAGATATACGGAGAAGGCTCCATCTCTGTGTCAGTATACCTCAGATACATGGAGAAGGCTCCATCTCTGTGTCAGTATTTCTCAGATATACGCAGGAGGCTCCATCTCTGTGTCAGTATACCTCAGATACACAGAGGAGGCTCCATCTCTGTGTCAGTTTACCTCAGATACAAGGAGAAGGCTTCATCTCTGCGTCAGTATACCTCAGATATACGGAGGAGGCTCCATCTCTGTAACAGTATACCTCAGTTATACGGAGGAGGCTCCATCTCTGTGTCAGTATACCTCAGATATACGGAGGAGGCTCCATCTCTGTGTCAGTATACCTCAGATACATGGAGAAGGCTCCATCTCTGTGTCAGTATACCTCAGATATATGGAGAAGGCTCCATCTCTGTGTCAGTATACCTCAGATATATGGAGAAGGCTCCATCTCTGTGTCAGTATACCTCAGATATACGGAGAAGGCTCCATCTCTGTGTCAGTATACCTCAGATACATGGAGAAGGCTCCATCTCTGTGTCAGTATTTCTCAGATATACGCAGGAGGCTCCATCTCTGTAACAGTATACCTCAGTTATACGGAGGAGGCTCCATCTCTGTAACAGTATACCTCAGTTATACGGAGGAGGCTCCATCTGTGTCAGTATACCTCATAAACATGGAGCAGGCTTGGTCAGACTAGTGGATCCAGTCATGTCTCCATCATCATTCTGACATTCATTCAGCTTCCTCTTTTTTACTCCTCTAGACTCCTCCCACTTCCCGTGTCTCTCCAGGGGTTGCTGGTAGATGTAGTTCTTGCCGCCGCTGCTGGTATGAAGCTCTGTACTTGTAGCTCCGTGCACTTGATTCCTTCATGATGTCTCTGAAATTGCGCCATCACTTGTGCGGCCAGTTCAGTGAGTTGCCCCTCCTAAAACTGTCCCACATTTGATAACAGGAGATGTGTGATTGGTAAGAATAATATTCACTGATGTGTGAGGTCACCCCCATAGAACCGCAGCGAGGCATCACTATCTACTCACTGGTACAGGTTGAGTACCGCCACACACCACAGCGCACTCCACTGTACCGCCGCATGCCCCAGAGCACTAGACCATACCACCACATGCCACAGAGCACTCCACTGTACCACCACATGTCACAGAGCACTACACAGTACCGTCACATGCCACAGCGCACTCCACTGTACCGCCACAGCGCACTCCACTGTACTGCCACATGCCACAGCGCACTACACTGTACCCCCACACGCCATAGTTCAGTCACGTTTACTTCATAAATAAACTACATACATATTCTAGAATACCCAATGCGTTAGAATCGGGCCACCATCTAGTATAACATAAGCACAGTAACCTCTTACCTTGTGACATCGGAGGCAGGAAATTCTCCATTGTTTCATCCTCGTACAGATCCCGGTGCCCTTCAAGATAATCCCACTCCTCCATGGAAAAAAAGACAGCAATGTCCTGACACCTTAGAGGAACCTGACAACCAACAAAACCGACATCACCCAGAATCCACCAGTGTGTTCTATATAATCTCCCAGCAGTCTCCTCACATAATCCAGAATCCTCCAGTGTATACTGTATAATCTCCCAGCAGTCTCCTCTCATCACCCAGAATCCTCCAGTGTATACTGTATAATCTCCCAGCAGTCTCCTCTCATCACCCAGAATCCTCCAGTGTATACTGTATAATCTCCCAGCAGTCTCCTCATCACCCAGAATCCTCCAGTGTATACTGTATAATCTCCCAGCAGTCTCCTCTCATCACCCAGAATCCTCCAGTGTGTACTGTATAATCTCCCAGCAGTCTCCTCTCATCACCCAGAATCCTCCAGTGTATACTGTATAATCTCCCAGCAGTCTCCTCATCACCCAGAATCCTCCAGTGTATACTGTATAATCTCCCAGCAGTCTCCTCTCATCACCCAGAATCCTCCAGTGTATACTGTATAATCTCCCAGCAGTCTCCTCTCATCACCCAGAATCCTCCAGTGTATACTGTATAATCTCCCAGCAGTCTCCTCTCATCACCCAGAATCCTCCAGTGTATACTGTATAATCTCCCAGCAGCCTCCTCCCATCACCCAGAATCCTCCAGTGTACACTGTATAATCTCCCAGCAGTCTCCTCATCACCCAGAATCCTCCAGTGTATACTGTATAATCTCCCAGCAGTCTCCTCTCATCACCCAGAATCCTCCAGTGTATACTGTATAATCTCCCAGCAGTCTCCTCTCATCACCCAGAATCCTCCAGTGTATACTGTATAATCTCCCAGCAGTCTCCTCATCACCCAGAATCCTCCAGTGTATACTGTATAATCTCCCAGCAGTCTCCTCTCATCACCCAGAATCCTCCAGTGTGTACTGTATAATCTCCCAGCAGTCTCCTCTCATCACCCAGAATCCTCCAGTGTATACTGTATAATCTCCCAGCAGTCACCTCTCATCACCCAGAATCCTCCAGTGTATACTGTATAATCTCCCAGCAGTCTCCTCTCATCACCCAGAATCCTCCAGTGTATACTGTATAATCTCCCAGCAGTCTCCTCTCATCACCCAGAATCCTCCAGTGTATACTGTATAATCTCCCAGCAGTCTCCTCTCATCACCCAGAATCCTCCAGTGTATACTGTATAATCTCCCAGCAGTCACCTCTCTAGTCAGCAGCTCCGTGATCCTGTTGGTGAGTTCTAGGATCTTCTTCTCGTGCACCAGGGAGCGCGGAGGAGATTTTGTGTTGAGTTTCTGGCTCCTTTTCCCACCTCTGGACTCATGGAGATGGATAATAGGGGTCGCACAGTCACTTGATGTCTTCCTCACTATGGTGTAATCCTGTTGATAAGAGACACAGAGAACTGACTATTATTTCTCCCTTGGTATACAGTAGATTGTGATCCCGTTGTACTGAGATGACTGACAACGCAACAACAACCAATTCTCCTGTACACCAGTGACGTAATGAGGGCCTGTGAGGGAGGAGGGAGACAAGAAATTTGGATTTATTAATTCAGGCCCAATATATTATCCAGAGATCTCCTTCCACTCCTGAATTCTGGCCCCCACCCATGGGATAAGTATACAAATTCCCAAAAGAACAGGAACCTGCCATATGGCCAGAGAATTAGGGGCCACATGTTAATTAAGGCGAGGAGGAACAGAGCTTGGACCCCCTGCTGTCCTTTTTGGCTAGGCTGCCAATATCAATCAGGTATCAATGGAAGGAGTAGACAGTTGGGCAGCGACACCTAGAGATGAATTATGAGAGTACCGTGCATCTCAGGGTTAAGTCCAATACACCATGCCATGGAACCACGCCACATCACCATTGGAGATGGACCAGAAACTAAGGAAGTGCCTGTGGACTCAAGAGCTTCCCTGGGGTCCACGTGCTATAAGGAATGGTAACTTGACACATACAGCTAACTGCAATCCCATACCTGTACCCTACTTTTATCTATACTTCTGGCTGTAATATCTGTATAATACATATATATCTATCTATCTCCGGCCTGGTGATATATATACTGCCCTCACTACGGAGTGCTTCGATAACCAGTTTGTAATAGGGCAGCCTCTCTGGCGACTACTTATCCTAGAGGCAGTTCCTGGACGGACCTGAGGGTAAGGGGGCGCCAGAGAGCTGTGACTGTGTAAGCTCCGTCACAGATTGGTGATGGCAGGGGAATATCGTAACCCCCAGCTCTAGTTTCGACACAGGACCACCTCCCCTGTACGCTGATGAGGTAATGACAGACATCTCCCTTTTCAATCAGCTGACTTCAGCTGCTTTCAGAAGAGCTCAAATGTTTTTCCAGCTCGAGTTCAAGGAAACTATACAATCTACTTGTATTATTCTTGGTTTTAGAAATGCAAATTATGAGCCTGAATCTACAGATTTGTCTATAATGCGTGTGTGAGTATCATGGAGGTTGAGGTCCAGGCGTTGCATCCATAATAAAGGGAAGCATAAGCCTTCGGACCTCAACCCCTGATGCTCACAATCATCTTGCCCATCACATACATAAGTGTGACTTGCAACTATTTTCCATATGAGTAGTACTGCAGATTCATGCATCACTGCATTGTTACTATTTTGCTCCTAAAAATCTACATTTTTATTTTTATTATTTTATACCTCCACCTATGGCTTTCTCCACGGCCTAAATCCTTCTGGACGTGCTCTTTATCAGATTCAAGCATGTGTCGACCGAAGTATGATCCCAGGTCTCTCTTACACAAGCTTGGTGCACACTGGTCACTTCACTCGGGTAGGTATACAGCGTTTTCTTTTACTCTACCGACAAATATTGGAGGACTATGTGGCCTTCCGGCACCTCTAATTCATTGTCATTGAACCATTTCTTCTCCAATCTCACTATATGCTTCAGGTTGTTGTCCTGCAGGAACACTATGTCGTCATTTTCACACCATAGTACTTGAGTGTGCAAAGTAACTCATCTTGTAGGATACTAACATATAGCTCAGAATTGAGACAACCATCGATCCTGGTCAAGTGTTCAACGCCTTAGGCTGTGAAACAACCTCATGTCATCAGGCTTCCTCCATCAAACTTGACATTTCTTTCATTTTTTTATCAGTTAGCCTCTTTTTCCCCTTGTTTCTTCCACACCCATTTCCACAGTCAAAGCCTAGTCTATTGGCCATCGCCTCATTGCTTCAAATCATCTGTTTAAAATCTTCCATTGTCCACTCAGCAGATAGTGATAGAACTATAGAAGAGTTTACCTCTCCCCTCAGCAGATAATAGAAATATAGAAGAGTTTACCTCTCCACTCAGCAGATAATAATAGATATATAGAAGAGTTTACCTCTCCACTCAGCAGATAATAGAAATATAGAAGAGTTTACCTCTCCACTCAGCAGATAATAATAGAAATATAGAAGAGTTTACCTCTCCACTCAGCAGATAATAATAGAAATATAGAAGAGTTTACCTCTCCCCTCAGCAGATAATAGAAATATAGAAGAGTTTACCTCTCCACTCACCAGATAATAATAGAAATATAGAAGAGTTTACCTCTCCACTCAGCAGATAATAGAAATATAGAAGAGTTTACCTCTCCGCTCAGCAGATAATAATAGAAATATAGAAGAGTTTACCTCTCCACTCAGCAGATAATAGAAATATAGAAGAGTTTACCTCTCCACTCAGCAGATAATAATAGAAATATAGAAGAGTTTACCTCTCCACTCAGCAGATAATAATAGAAATATAGAAGAGTTTACCTCTCCACTCAGCAGATAATGATAGAAATATAGAAAAGTTTACCTCTCCACTCAGCAGATAATAGAAATATAGAAGAGTTTACCTCTCCACTCAGCAAATAATAATAGAAATATAGAAGAGTTTACCTCTCCACTCAGCAGATAATAATAGAAATATAGAAGAGTTTACCTCTCCACTCAGCAGATAATAGAAATATAGAAGAGTTTACCTCTCCACTCAGCAGATAATAATAGAAATATAGAAGAGTTTACCTCTCCACTCAGCAGATAATAGAAATATAGAAGAGTTTACCTCTCCACTCAGCAGATAATAATAGAAATATAGAAGAGTTTACCTCTCCACTCAGCAGATAATAATAGAAATATAGAAGAGTTTACCTCTCCCCTCAGCAGATAATAGAAATATAGAAGAGTTTACCTCTCCACTCACCAGATAATAATAGAAATATAGAAGAGTTTACCTCTCCACTCAGCAGATAATAGAAATATAGAAGAGTTTACCTCTCCACTCAGCAGATAATAATAGAAATATAGAAGAGTTTACCTCTCCACTCAGCAGATAATAGAAATATAGAAGAGTTTACCTCTCCACTCAGCAGATAATAGAAATATAGAAGAGTTTACCTCTCCACTCAGCAGATAATAGAAATATAGAAGAGTTTACCTCTCCACTCAGCAGATAATAATAGAAATGTAGAAGAGTTTACCTCTCCACTCAGCAGATAATAGAAATATAGAAGAGTTTACCTCTCCACTCAGCAGATAATAGAAATATAGAAGAGTTTACCTCTCCACTCAGCAGATAATAATAGAAATATAGAAGAGTTTACCTCTCCACTCAGCAGATAATAATAGAAATATAGAAGAGTTTACCTCTCCGCTCAGCAGATAATGATAGAAATATAGAAGAGTTTACCTCTCCACTCAGCAGATAATAATAGAAATATAGAAGAGTTTACCTCTCCGCTCAGCAGATAATAATAGAAATATAGAAGAGTTTACCTCTCCACTCAGCAGATAATAGAAATATAGAAGAGTTTACCTCTCCACTCAGCAGATAATAATAGAAATATAGAAGAGTTTACCTCTCCACTCAGCAGATAATAGAAATATAGAAGAGTTTACCTCTCCGCTCAGCATATAATAATAGAAATATAGAAGAGTTTACCTCTCCACTCAGCAGATAATAATAGAAATATAGAAGAGTTTACCTCTCCACTCAGCAGATAATAATAGAAATATAGAAGAGTTTACCTCTCCACTCAGCAGATAATGATAGAAATATAGAAGAGTTTACCCCTCCACTCAGCAGACAATAGAAATATAGAAGAGTTTACCTCTCCACTCAGCAGATAATAGAAATATAGAAGAGTTTACCTCTCCACTCAGCAGATAATAATAGAAATATAGAAGAGTTTACCTCTCCACTCAGCAGATAATAATAGAAATATAGAAGAGTTTACCTCTCCACTCAGCAGATAATAATAGAAATATAGAAGAGTTTACCTCTCCACTCAGCAGATAATAATAGAAATATAGAAGAGTTTACCTCTCCACTCAGCAGATAATAGAAATATAGAAGAGTTTACCTCTCCACTCAGCAGATAATAGAAATATAGAAGAGTTTACCTCTCCACTCAGCAGATAATAGAAATATAGAAGAGTTTACCTCTCCACTCAGTAGGGAGATGATTTCTAAGGCGAAGTCTATTATTCTTCTTGTAATCTCATTCTTGTTGTCCCCCATCCTCAGTTTGTCATTCAGGAGAGAAAAGTTGATATTATGGATGGATCTTCTAATCTGCTAAAAGAGATGAAAAAGATGTAAATCCTAGGGGACAATATAACATGTGAAGTGCAGAACCGTGCAAATAGAACACTAAGAAAAATATACCGTATATACTCATGTACAAGCCGACCCGAGTATAAGCCGAGGCACCTAATTTTGCTAAAAAATACTGGGTAAACTTATTGACTCAAGTATAAGCCGGGTATGCAGTATCCCCTCATCCCTGTCCTTGTATACATTGCTCCCCCATCGCTGTCCTTGTATGCATGGCTCCTATTTAAAAGAAAAAAAAAACAAAACAACATCCTACTCACCTTCCTGTGCGCCATCGCTGCATCTTGTTCATTCTGACACCAGCAGCATTTCCTGCCGAGCGATCACGTGTCCCCGCTCAGTAAGGTAATGAGTATGTGCTCCACGCCTGTGGTAGTGGAGACGCTGTTACAGAACCCCCCAGCACCCAGAATATGTTATGCAGTTATTTGTATATATATAATAGGTTCCATGTGAGATATATGTCCCTAATGCATCAGCCCACAGGCTGCGCCCATGGGCAGAGGAGACAAGATATCCCCCTTCTGACCTCCCCCACCTTTGTACTTCCCACAGTAAATATCAGCAGGCTCCGGCCACCTGCGGCTATTGTAATGTATGTCTGGCCTGCCGCTTTTGAATGGGCCTGCCCTCTGTATCTGTTGTGATATATATTCTGTGTTCGGTGAGTAAAGAGTTGTCACACTGGAAATACGTGGAGAAGCAGTGATATTTTATATGCGCCCATGTAATGAAGGAATTCCAGTCAGCGTCCTTCATTCAGAATCCAGCCAAAGCAGAGTGGACCTCCTGATCCACGGGGTGGTACTGAAAGAGGTACTCCAGCACAGCAGACCCCGTTACAGACGCGTGCATATTCGTTACCTTAATAAGCGTGATCGCTTGGCTGGAAGAGCTGCTGGCGTCGGAACAAACGAGCTGCTGCGAGGGCACTCAGGTAAGTGAGTAGGATGTGTGCTGGAAGCCGGCTGAAGCGGTTAATGCCACTGTGCAAGCTATAAGAGAAATGAATATTCATTTCTCTTTAGCAGCAGCACAGTATTTAGCCACAGCCGCCGGCTCCTGCCTCTGTGACCCGCTGCTCCCCCGCTCCCCCCAGCCTTCTGGGACAATTGACTTGTGTATCAGCGGAGGGGGGCGATCAGCAAAGAAAATCCACAGCTAAAGTCACAGGACACAGAGCAGATCAGCAGAGAAAATCCACATTAAAGATCTCTGAACGACACAGAAAGGGCTCGTGCCCAATTGCGATTTAATTGGACGAATTCAATCTGATAAAAAAAAATCAGATTGAATTCAGACCAATGTTAATCTACAATTGTGTGCTCATCTGCGTTTTTTTCCAGCTCAAGACACACTCAATAAATGAGTGGTTCTGCAGGTGGGGACCACAGACCACATCTCAGTACCAATGCTTTCTGGCTGATGTTTTGGTCACTTTTGAATGTTGGTTGTGCTTTCACACTCGTGGTAGCATGAGACGGACTCTACAACCCACACAAGTGGCTCAGGTAGTGCAGCTCATCCAGGATGGCACATCAATGCGAGCTGTTGCAAGAAGGTTTGCGGTGTCTGTCAGCGTAGTGTCCAGAGGCTGGAGGCTCTACCAGGAGACAGGCCAGTACACTAGGAGACGTGGAGAGGGCTGTAGGAGGGCAACAACCCAGCAGCAGGACCGCTACCTCAGGCTTTGTGCAATCCTTTAGAGTCCTTTGAGTCTTACCGCTGTCTTTAACATCATGTCCTCCCTTTATCTGAAACTGAACCTGTCAAAAACTGAACTCCTCGTGTTTTCTCACTCTACTAACCTACCTTTGTCTGACATTGCCATCTCCGTGTGTGGTTCCATTCACCCATCACATCCGATCACTGACTCGCTCTTCTTATCTGCATCTCAAAAACATTTCTAGAATTCGCCCTTTTCTTACTTTAGACTCTGCAAAAACCCTGTTTCTCTTATTCATTCTTGTCTGGACTACTGTAACTCTCTACTAATCGGCCTCCCTCTTACCAAACTCTCCCCTCTACAATCTGTCCTGAATGCTGCAGCCAGGATCACATTCCTCACCAACCGTTATACCGATGCCTCTACCTTCTTCCAGTCATTACACTGGTTACCCATCCATTCCAGAATCCAGTACAAACTTATTACCCTCATCCACAAAGCCCTCCATGGCTCAGCACTACTCTACATCTCCTCCCTGGTCTCAGCCTACCACCCTACCTGTGCTCTCCATGGCTCAGCACTACCCTACATCTCCTCCCTGGTCTCAGCCTACCACCCTACCCGTGCTCTCCATGGCTCAGCACTACCCTACATCTCCTCTCTGGTCTCAGTCTACCACCCTACCCGTGCTCTTCGTTCTGCTAATGACCAGAGGTTAACATCCTCAATAATCAGAACCTCCCACTCCCGTCTACAAGACTTTTCATGTGCTGCGCCAATTGTTTGGAATTCACTACCTAGGTTAATACGATTAATCCCCGATCCCCACAGTTTTAAGCGTGCTCTAAAAACGCATTTGTTCAAACTGGCCTACTGCCTCAACGCATTAACCTAACTATCCCTGTGTGGCCAATTCAAATAACTTAAACCAAAATCAGGTTCCTCGCATCATGTTCTCATACACTTTATGCATTTAATTAGTCTTTCATGTCTGTACTGTCACATATTTACATGTTCTCACAGCCGGCATGAACTGCTGTGACTTCAGGACCGTGGGAAAATGCCAGGGATGAGGTCACAGCAGTTCATGAAGGCTGCGAGAACAGCTTTAGTGAATAGAGGTGATGTCACTGATGCTGCGCTCCATCACAGCCTGTCCCGGAGAGACTAGGTGGGCAAGAGCTAATAACCCGGGCCCCTGCAATTTCCCTCAGACTAGGGAAATCCTGACTGACCCTCTACCTAGAGTTTACACTGATTGTGTGCATGTCTAGGCCTCGACCCTCGCTGTCATGCCGTTGCTGCCGCTGCCTCTCCCCACTGCAGCTCGCCGGGTGCGCGCACGCGTCGCATTCAGCTCTGCGCGTGCGCACATCTGATTCCTCTGTTGGCGCTCTTTCCTGTCCTCTCTGTCATCCTGGAGGACTGTAACCCGGAAGTAGCTCCCACGCTGCTATGTAAACTGCTTCCTGCTGCTCCTCTGTGCCTGATGTTCATTTGTGTTTACAAGTGCTTCTGGTCGCCTGTGGTCTCTGAGCGTTCCTAGCTCTCTGACCTTGGGTCTCCTCCTCTCTCTGCAGTGCCTGCCTGTTTCCTGTGTTCCTGCCGTGTTCCTTCAGTTCCTTTTCCTCTGCGGTACCTGCCCGGCTCCTATATCCTTTCCTTGCTCCCGTCAGCCTCAGTGTCTCCATATTGTCCTGCCAGCCTCTGTGCATCTGTAGCATTCCCTTCTTCTCCCTCGTCTCAGTAGTTCCTTTCTGTTCCCTCTTTCCCTTTGTGCCTGCTGTGTACCCGTCTGATCTCAGTCGACCCTCCAGCTTCCGTGGCGATAGTCCCTCACGGGCCTGCCCCTAACTCTCCCTGTATAGGGGGCGGTCCACCTGTTCAGCTCGTCCGAGAGGGGTTCGTCGTCACGGTCCAGTGGGTCCACTCTCCGTTTTTCCCTGTTTGAATCTACACGCTCAATAGGACTGCACTCGGGTGACATCCGAGTGCAGCCAGATTCTTACAGCATCACACTCGCCCTGTCTCCTGTTTTAACCCTAGGCTGAAACCACAGCCCACCACCCAGTG
The DNA here is from genome assembly GCF_051348905.1 of Ranitomeya variabilis. NCBI lineage: Eukaryota > Metazoa > Chordata > Amphibia > Anura > Dendrobatidae > Ranitomeya > Ranitomeya variabilis. Next base: position 1,112,231,397 of record NC_135233.1, on the reverse strand, counting down.
AAAAGATCATACACCAATAGCCACAGTTAGAACAGACAAGGATAACGGAAAATATACACCACGCCGCAGTCACTCAGGAATACACTATAAGTGCACAGGGCAAAATAAATACAAATATAGGAAGGAGTAAATAAAACAAAGGGAAATACACCACCAGCAACGATACTCCAACTACTAGCTCACCACTCCAGACCGAGATAACAACGCACAAGACAGAAGCTATAATCGGCGACGCCCAATGTTCAGGAGAAATATTTAAAGGCAATGGGCATGGCCCAGCTTCCAATCCGAGGATCACGTAAATTAACCTTGGACCAGCTAGATAAAATCTAGCCGACGCCAATGAGCACATAGTGGTCAAAAGCGGAATTACTGCTGTCTGTCGAACGACCTGGTCTGAACAGCGTCCGACATGACAGAGCCTGACCCATACTAAACTCTTGAGCGTGGGAAAATCAGCTGGCATTTTCCCACGCTCAAGAGTTCACCTGAGTTCAGGCTGTAAGGGAGCGCAGCTTCAGTGATGTCACCGCTAGTCACTGAAGCTCCGCTCCCAGCATTTCATTCATTCCCCAGTAGTTTACAGCCGGGACGGTCACATTAGCACTGTTCCCGGTTGTAAACTGTATATCTCCTAGATATGGATTACAGCATGGGACTGACTGAATGCCGGACAGGTATGGGTATATTGTTGTTTTTTTATTTTTTTTATAGGAGATAGAGGGCTTCGCATGGATTACCAGTAACAATAAAATGGTCAAACAGTGTTTAGTGTTTTATTTCATTAAACGACTTTTCTGGCTGTGTCTTTTTTTAGCAAATTAATAACTATAGGATTAGTAATGGATAGGTGTCTTATTGACACCTATCCATTACTAAGCCGGCTTAATGTCACCTTACAATACAAAGGTGACATTAACCCCTTATTACCCCATATGCCACAGCTACAGGGAAGTGGGAAGAGAGAGGCTAAGTGCCGGAATTGACGCATCTTACAGATGCGCCATTTCTGGGGCGGTTGAGAGCTGGTGTTTGTGGCCAGGTGGGGGGAAATAACCATGGCCCCTTCCTAGGCTATGAATCTCAGCCCGCAGTTGTCTGCATAGCCTTTTCTGGCTATAAATTATAGCAGAACCCCACATTATTTTTTGGGGGTCCTCCTATTTAATAGCCAGTAAAGGATAGATATACAGCTGCGGTATGAGATTCATAACCTGGGAAGATCCATGGGTATTAACCCCTTCCTAGGTTACAAACATCGGTCCCCCAGTCGCTGGCTTTTGGTCTCTGGTGCAGAAAATTGCGTGGGAGCCGATCAGCAGAGAAAATCCACAGGAAAAGACACCGAACGACAGAACCGATCAGCAGAGAAAATCCACAGGAAAAGACACCGAACAACACAGAACCGATCAGCAGAGAAAATCCACAGGAAAAGACACTGCACGACACAGATCAGCAGAGAAAATCCACAGGAAAAGACACTGAACGACACAGAGCTGATCAGCAGAGAAAATCCACAGGAAAAGACACCGAACGACAGAACCGATCAGCAGAGAAAATCCACAGGAAAAGACACCGAACGACACAGAGCCGATCAGCACAGAAAATCCACAGGAAAAGACACCGAACAACACAGAACCGATCAGCAGAGAAAATCCACAGGAAAAGACACTGCACGACACAGATCAGCAGAGAAAATCCACAGGAAAAGACACCGAACGACACAGAGCCGATCAGCACAGAAAATCCACAGGAAAAGACACTGCACGACACAGATCAGCAGAGAAAATCCACAGGAAAAGACACCGAACGGCACAGAGCCGATCAGCACAGAAAATCCACAGGAAAAGACACCGAACGACACAGAACCGATCAGCAGAGAAAATCCACAGGAAAAGACACCGAACGGCACAGAACCGATCAGCACAGAAAATCCACAGGAAAAGACACCGAACGACACAGAGATCAGCAGAGAAAATCCACAGGAAAAGACACCGAACGACACAGAGCCGATCAGCACAGAAAATCCACAGGAAAAGACACTGCACGACACAGATCAGCAGAGAAAATCCACAGGAAAAGACACCGAACGACACAGAGATCAGCACAGAAAATCCACAGGAAAAGACACCGAACGGCACAGAGCCGATCAGCAGAGAAAATCCACAGGAAAAGACACTGCACGACACAGATCAGCAGAGAAAATCCACAGGAAAAGACACTGAACGACACAGAGCCGATCAGCAGAGAAAATCCACAGGAAAAGACACCGAACGACAGAACTGATCAGCAGAGAAAATCCACAGGAAAAGACACTGAACGACACAGAGCCGATCAGCAGAGAAAATCCACAGGAAAAGACACCGAACGACAGAACTGATCAGCAGAGAAAATCCACAGGAAAAGACACTGAACGACACAGAGCCGATCAGCACAGAAAATCCACAGGAAAAGACACCGAACGACAGAACTGATCAGCAGAGAAAATCCACAGGAAAAGACACTGAACGACACAGAGCCGATCAGCACAGAAAATCCACAGGAAAAGACACTGAACGGCACAGAACCGATCAGCAGAGAAAATCCACAGGAAAAGACACCGAACGACACAGAGATCAGCACAGAAAATCCACAGGAAAAGACACCGAACAACACAGAACCGATCAGCAGAGAAAATCCACAGGAAAAGACACCGAACGACACAGAGATCAGCACAGAAAATCCACAGGAAAAGACACTGAACGGCACAGAACCGATCAGCAGAGAAAATCCACAGGAAAAGACACCGAACGGCACAGAACCGATCAGCAGAGAAAATCCACAGGAAAAGACACCGAACGGCACAGAACCGATCAGCAGAGAAAATCCACAGGAAAAGACACCGAACGACACAGAGATCAGCAGAGAAAATCCACAGGAAAAGACACCGAACGACACAGAGCCGATCAGCAGAGAAAATCCACAGGAAAAGACACCGAACGACACAGAGATCAGCAGAGAAAATCCACAGGAAAAGACACCGAACGGCACAGAACCGATCAGCACAGAAAATCCACAGGAAAAGACACCGAACGGCACAGAACCGATCAGCACAGAAAATCCACAGGAAAAGACACCGAACGGCACAGAACTGATCAGCAGAGAAAATCCACAGGAAAAGACACCGAACGACACAGAGATCAGCACAGAAAATCCACAGGAAAAGACACCGAACGGCACAGAACCGATCAGCAGAGAAAATCCACAGGAAAAGACACCGAACGACACAGAGATCAGCACAGAAAATCCACAGGAAAAGACACCGAACGGCACAGAACCGATCAGCAGAGAAAATCCACAGGAAAAGACACCGAACGGCACAGAACTGATCAGCAGAGAAAATCCACAGGAAAAGACACTGAACGGCACAGAACTGATCAGCAGAGAAAATCCACAGGAAAAGACACCGAACGACACAGAGATCAGCACAGAAAATCCACAGGAAAAGACACCGAACGGCACAGAACCGATCAGCAGAGAAAATCCACAGGAAAAGACACCGAACGGCACAGAACCGATCAGCACAGAAAATCCACAGGAAAAGACACCGAACGGCACAGAACTGATCAGCAGAGAAAATCCACAGGAAAAGACACTGAACGGCACAGAACCGATCAGCACAGAAAATCCACAGGAAAAGACACCGAACGGCACAGAACTGATCAGCAGAGAAAATCCACAGGAAAAGACACCGAACGGCACAGAACCGATCAGCAGAGAAAATCCACAGGAAAAGACACCGAACGGCACAGAACTGATCAGCAGAGAAAATCCACAGGAAAAGACACTGAACGGCACAGAACCGATCAGCACAGAAAATCCATAACACAAGAGAATTGCAGAGTTGCCGCATATCTTTCCCTTTGCACAGGAACCGCAGGGTCTGCACAGGAACCTTACCATTACATACAGAGAGGCACAGCGCGGATTATACGTCACCTTATCCTGCAGTCACCGGCACATCACACCGGAGAGGAGAGCGGGACCTGCGGGCACCACAACGGCTGACACCAGAGACAACAACCTGCACACTGCAAAGAAACAGCTGAAGGACCTCAGATTACGTCACCAGCATGTGATAATAAGGGGCGGGGCATAACTCGGCAGATGCTTTAGTAAAGGACCTGTGATTACATCAGAGCACGTGACAGCAACAAGGGGCGGAGTTCAGTGTTCCCGCCTTTTCTCTCCTGGAGTTCATCAGCCACTGCGTGCCGGCTCCTCAGTGCTCTGTGCTGTGAGGAGGTGACAGCCCCGGCTCCTCAGTGTTCTGTGCTGTGAGGAGGTGACAGCCCCGGCTCCTCTGTGCTGTGAGGAGGTGACAGCCACGGCTCCTCAGTGCTCTGTGCTGTGAGGAGGTGACAGCCCCGGCTCCTCAGTGTAATGTGCTGTGAGGTGACAGCCCCGGCTCCTCAGTGCTCTGTGCTGTGAGGAGGTGACAGCCCCGGCTCCTCAGTGTTCTGTGCTGTGAGGAGGTGACAGCCCCGGCTCCTCTGTGCTGTGAGGAGGTGACAGCCACGGCTCCTCAGTGCTCTGTGCTGTGAGGAGGTGACAGCCCTGGCTCCTCAGTGCTCTGTGCTGTGAGGTGGTGACAGCCCCGGCTCCTCAGTGTTCTGTGCTGTGAGGTGGTGACAGCCCCGGCTCCTCAGTGTTCTGTGCTGTGAGGAGGTGACAGCCCCGGCTCCTCAGTGTTCTGTGCTGTGAGGTGGTGACAGCCCCGGCTCCTCAGTGTTCTGTGCTGTGAGGAGGTGACAGCCCCGGCTCCTCAGTGTTCTGTGCTGTGAGGTGGTGACAGCCCCGGCTCCTCAGTGCTCTGTGCTGTGAGGTGGTGACAGCCCCGGCTCCTCAGTGTTCTGTGCTGTGAGGAGGTGACAGCCCCGGCTCCTCAGTGCTCTCTGCTGTGAGGAGGTGACAGCCCCGGCTCCTCAGTGCTCTGTGCTGTGAGGAGGTGACAGCCCCGGCTCCTCAGTGTTCTGTGCTGTGAGGAGGTGACAGCCCCGGCTCCTCAGTGTTCTGTGCTGTGAGGAGGTGACAGCCCCGGCTCCTCAGTGTTCTGTGCTGTGAGGTGGTGACAGCCCCGGCTCCTCAGTGTTCTGTGCTGTGAGGAGGTGACAGCCCCGGCTCCTCAGTGTTCTGTGCTGTGAGGAGGTGACAGCCCCGGCTCCTCAGTGCTCTGTGCTGTGAGGAGGTGACAGCCCCGGCTCCTCAGTGCTCTGTGCTGTGAGGTGGTGACAGCCCCGGCTCCTCAGTGTTCTGTGCTGTGAGGAGGTGACAGCCCCGGCTCCTCAGTGTCCGGTGCTGTGAGGAGGTGACAGCCCCGGCTCCTCAGTGTTCTGTGCTGTGAGGAGGTCACAGCCCCGGCTCCTCAGTGTTCTGTGCTGTGAGTTGGTGACAGCCCCGGGCTCCTCAGTGTTCTGTCCTGTGAGGAGGTGACAGCCCCGGCTCCTCAGTGCTCTGTGCTGTGAGGAGGTGACAGCCCCGGCTCCTCAGTGCTCTGTGCTGTGAGGAGGTGACAGCCCCGGCTCCTCAGTGTTCTGTGCTGTGAGGAGGTGACAGCCCCGGCTCCTCAGTGTTCTGTGCTGTGAGGTGGTGACAGCCCCGGCTCCTCAGTGTTCTGTGCTGTGAGGTGGTGACAGCCCCGGCTCCTCAGTGTTCTGTGCTGTGAGGAGTTGACAGCCCCGGCTCCTCAGTGTTCTGTGCTGTGAGGAGGTGACAGCCCCGGCTCCTCAGTGTTCTGTGCTGTGAGGAGGTGACAGCCCCCGGCTCCTCAGTGTTCTGTGCTGTGAGGAGGTGACAGCCCCGGCTCCTCAGTGTTCTGTGCTGTGAGGAGGTGACAGCCCCGGCTCCTCAGTGCTCTGTGCTGTGAGGTGGTGACAGCCCCGGCTCCTCAGTGTTCTGTGCTGTGAGGAGGTGACAGCCCCCGGCTCCTCAGTGTTCTGTGCTGTGAGGAGGTGACAGCCCCGGCTCCTCAGTGTTCTGTGCTGTGAGGAGGTGACAGCCCCGGCTCCTCAGTGTTCTGTGCTGTGAGGTGGTGACAGCCCCGGCTCCTCAGTGTTCTGTGCTGTGAGGAGGTGACAGCCCCCGGCTCCTCAGTGTTCTGTGCTGTGAGGAGGTGACAGCCCCGGCTCCTCAGTGCTCTGTGCTGTGAGGTGGTGACAGCCCCGGCTCCTCAGTGTTCTGTGCTGTGAGGAGGTGACAGCCCCGGCTCCTCAGTGTTCTGTGCTGTGAGGAGGTGACAGCCCCGGCTCCTCAGTGTTCTGTGCTGTGAGGAGGTGACAGCCCCGGCTCCTCAGTGTTCTGTGCTGTGAGGAGGTGACAGCCCCGGCTCCTCAGTGCTCTGTGCTGTGAGGAGGTGACAGCCCCGGCTCCTCAGTGTTCTGTGCTGTGAGGAGGTGACAGCCCCGGCTCCTCTGTGCTCTGTGCTGTGAGGAGGTGACAGCCCCGGCTCCTCAGTGTTCTGTGCTGTGAGGAGGTGACAGCCCCGGCTCCTCAGTGTTCTGTGCTGTGAGGAGGTGACAGCCCCTGCTCCTCTGTGCTCTGTGCTGTGAGGAGGTGACAGCCCCGGCTCCTCAGTGTTCTGTGCTGTGAGGAGGTGACAGCCCCGGCTCCTCAGTGCTCTGTGCTGTGAGGAGGTGACAGCCCCGGCTCCTCAGTGTTCTGTGCTGTGAGGAGGTGACAGCCCCGGCTCCTCAGTGTTCTGTGCTGTGAGGAGGTGACAGCCCCGGCTCCTCAGTGTTCTGTACTGTGAGGAGGTGACAGCCCCGGCTCCTCAGTGCTCTGTGCTGTGAGGAGGTGACAGCCCCGGCTCCTCAGTGTTCTGTGCTGTGAGGAGGTGACAGCCCCGGCTCCTCAGTGTTCTGTGCTGTGAGGAGGTGACAGCCCCTGCTCCTCTGTGCTCTGTGCTGTGAGGAGGTGACAGCCCCGGCTCCTCAGTGTTCTGTGCTGTGAGGAGGTGACAGCCCCGGCTCCTCAGTGTTCTGTGCTGTGAGGAGGTGACAGCCCCGGCTCCTCAGTGTTCTGTGCTGTGAGGTGGTGACAGCCCCGGCTCCTCAGTGTTCTGTGCTGTGAGGTGGTGACAGCCCCGGCTCCTCAGTGTTCTGTGCTGTGAGGTGGTGACAGCCCCGGCTCCTCAGTGCTCTGTGCTGTGAGGAGGTGACAGCCCCGGCTCCTCAGTGCTCTGTGCTGTGAGGAGGTGACAGCCCCGGCTCCTCAGTGCTCTGTGCTGTGAGGAGGTGACAGCCCCGGCTCCTCAGTGTTCTGTGCTGTGAGGAGGTGACAGCCCCGGCTCCTCAGTGCTCTGTGCTGTGAGGAGGTGACAGCCCCGGCTCCTCAGTGTTCTGTGCTGTGAGGAGGTGACAGCCCCGGCTCCTCAGTGTTCTGTGCTGTGAGGAGGTGACAGCCCCGGCTCCTCAGTGCTCTGTGCTGTGAGGAGGTGACAGCCCCGGCTCCTCAGTGTTCTGTGCTGTGAGGTGGTGGCAGCCCCGGCTCCTCAGTGTTCTGTGCTGTGAGGTGGTGACAGCCCCGGCTCCTCAGTGTTCTGTGCTGTGAGGAGGTGACAGCCCCGGCTCCTCAGTGTTCTGTGCTGTGAGGAGGTGACAGCCCCGGCTCCTCTGTGCTGTGAGGTGGTGACAGCCCCGGCTCCTCAGTGTTCTGTGCTGTGAGGCGGTGACAGCCCCGGCTCCTCAGTGTTCTGTGCTGTGAGGAGGTGACAGCCCCGGCTCCTCAGTGTTCTGTGCTGTGAGGAGGTGACAGCCCCGGCTCCTCAGTGTTCTGTGCTGTGAGGTGGTGACAGCCCCGGCTCCTCAGTGTTCTGTGCTGTGAGGAGGTGACAGCCCCCGGCTCCTCAGTGTTCTGTGCTGTGAGGAGGTGACAGCCCCGGCTCCTCAGTGTTCTGTGCTGTGAGGAGGTGACAGCCCCGGCTCCTCAGTGCTCTGTGCTGTGAGGTGGTGACAGCCCCGGCTCCTCAGTGTTCTGTGCTGTGAGGAGGTGACAGCCCCCGGCTCCTCAGTGTTCTGTGCTGTGAGGAGGTGACAGCCCCGGCTCCTCAGTGTTCTGTGCTGTGAGGAGGTGACAGCCCCGGCTCCTCAGTGTTCTGTGCTGTGAGGTGGTGACAGCCCCGGCTCCTCAGTGTTCTGTGCTGTGAGGAGGTGACAGCCCCCGGCTCCTCAGTGTTCTGTGCTGTGAGGAGGTGACAGCCCCGGCTCCTCAGTGCTCTGTGCTGTGAGGTGGTGACAGCCCCGGCTCCTCAGTGTTCTGTGCTGTGAGGAGGTGACAGCCCCGGCTCCTCAGTGTTCTGTGCTGTGAGGAGGTGACAGCCCCGGCTCCTCAGTGTTCTGTGCTGTGAGGAGGTGACAGCCCCGGCTCCTCAGTGTTCTGTGCTGTGAGGAGGTGACAGCCCCGGCTCCTCAGTGCTCTGTGCTGTGAGGAGGTGACAGCCCCGGCTCCTCAGTGTTCTGTGCTGTGAGGAGGTGACAGCCCCGGCTCCTCTGTGCTCTGTGCTGTGAGGAGGTGACAGCCCCGGCTCCTCAGTGTTCTGTGCTGTGAGGAGGTGACAGCCCCGGCTCCTCAGTGTTCTGTGCTGTGAGGAGGTGACAGCCCCTGCTCCTCTGTGCTCTGTGCTGTGAGGAGGTGACAGCCCCGGCTCCTCAGTGTTCTGTGCTGTGAGGAGGTGACAGCCCCGGCTCCTCAGTGCTCTGTGCTGTGAGGAGGTGACAGCCCCGGCTCCTCAGTGTTCTGTGCTGTGAGGAGGTGACAGCCCCGGCTCCTCAGTGTTCTGTGCTGTGAGGAGGTGACAGCCCCGGCTCCTCAGTGTTCTGTACTGTGAGGAGGTGACAGCCCCGGCTCCTCAGTGCTCTGTGCTGTGAGGAGGTGACAGCCCCGGCTCCTCAGTGTTCTGTGCTGTGAGGAGGTGACAGCCCCGGCTCCTCAGTGTTCTGTGCTGTGAGGAGGTGACAGCCCCTGCTCCTCTGTGCTCTGTGCTGTGAGGAGGTGACAGCCCCGGCTCCTCAGTGTTCTGTGCTGTGAGGAGGTGACAGCCCCGGCTCCTCAGTGTTCTGTGCTGTGAGGAGGTGACAGCCCCGGCTCCTCAGTGTTCTGTGCTGTGAGGTGGTGACAGCCCCGGCTCCTCAGTGTTCTGTGCTGTGAGGTGGTGACAGCCCCGGCTCCTCAGTGTTCTGTGCTGTGAGGTGGTGACAGCCCCGGCTCCTCAGTGCTCTGTGCTGTGAGGAGGTGACAGCCCCGGCTCCTCAGTGCTCTGTGCTGTGAGGAGGTGACAGCCCCGGCTCCTCAGTGCTCTGTGCTGTGAGGAGGTGACAGCCCCGGCTCCTCAGTGTTCTGTGCTGTGAGGAGGTGACAGCCCCGGCTCCTCAGTGCTCTGTGCTGTGAGGAGGTGACAGCCCCGGCTCCTCAGTGTTCTGTGCTGTGAGGAGGTGACAGCCCCGGCTCCTCAGTGTTCTGTGCTGTGAGGAGGTGACAGCCCCGGCTCCTCAGTGCTCTGTGCTGTGAGGAGGTGACAGCCCCGGCTCCTCAGTGTTCTGTGCTGTGAGGTGGTGACAGCCCCGGCTCCTCAGTGTTCTGTGCTGTGAGGAGGTGACAGCCCCGGCTCCTCAGTGCTCTGTGCTGTGAGGAGGTGACAGCCCCGGCTCCTCAGTGTTCTGTGCTGTGAGGTGGTGACAGCCCCGGCTCCTCAGTGCTCTGTGCTGTGAGGAGGTGACAGCCCCGGCTCCTCAGTGTTCTGTGCTGTGAGGAGGTGACAGCCCCGGCTCCTCAGTGTTCTGTGCTGTGAGGAGGTGACAGCCCCGGCTCCTCAGTGTTCTGTGCTGTGAGGAGGTGACAGCCCCGGCTTCTCAGTGTTCCGTACTGTGAGGAGGTGACAGCCCCGGCTCCTCAGTGTTCTGTGCTGTGAGGAGGTGACAGCCCCGGCTCCTCAGTGTTCTGTGCTGTGAGGTGGTGACAGCCCCGGCTCCTCAGTGTTCTGTGCTGTGAGGAGTTGACAGCCCCGGCTCCTCAGTGTTCTGTGCTGTGAGGAGGTGACAGCCCCGGCTCCTCAGTGTTCTGTGCTGTGAGGTGGTGACAGCCCCGGCTCCTCAGTGTTCTGTGCTGTGAGGAGGTGACAGCCCCGGCTCCTCAGTGTTCTGTGCTGTGAGGAGGTGACAGCCCCGACTCCTCAGTGCTCTGTGCTGTGAGGTGACAGCCCCGGCTCCTCAGTGCTCTGTGCTGTGAGGAGGTGTGTGAGGAGGTGACAGCCCCGGCTCCTCAGTGCTCTGTGCTGTGAGGAGGTGACAGCCCCGGCTCCTCAGTGTTCTGTGCTGTGAGGTGGTGACAGCCCCGGCTCCTCAGTGTTCTGTGCTGTGAGGTGGTGACAGCCCCGGCTCCTCAGTGTTCTGTGCTGTGAGGAGGTGACAGCCCCGGCTCCTCAGTGCTCTGTGCTGTGAGGAGGTGACAGCCCCGGCTCCTCAGTGTTCTGTGCTGTGAGGTGGTGACAGCCCCGGCTCCTCTGTGCTGTGAGGTGGTGACAGCCCCGGCTCCTCAGTGTCCTGTGCTGTGAGGAGTTGACAGCCCCGGCTCCTCAGTATTCTGTGCTGTGAGGAGGTGACAGCCCCGGCTCCTCAGTGTTCTGTGCTGTGAGGTGGTGACAGCCCCGGCTCCTCAGTGTTCTGTGCTGTGAGGAGGTGACAGCCCCGGCTCCTCAGTGTTCTGTGCTGTGAGGAGGTGACAGCCCCGGCTCCTCAGTGTTCTGTGCTGTGAGGAGGTGACAGCCCCGGCTCCTCAGTGCTCTGTGCTGTGAGGAGGTGACAGCCCCGGCTCCTCAGTGTTCTGTGCTGTGAGGTGGTGACAGCCCCGGCTCCTCTGTGCTGTGAGGTGGTGACAGCCCCGGCTCCTCAGTGTCCTGTGCTGTGAGGAGGTGACAGCCCCGGCTCCTCAGTGTTCTGTGCTGTGAGGAGGTGACAGCCCCGGCTCCTCAGTGCTCTGTGCTGTGAGGAGGTGACAGCCCCGGCTCCTCAGTGTTCTGTGCTGTGAGGTGGTGACAGCCCCGGCTCCTCAGTGTTCTGTGCTGTGAGGTGGTGACAGCCCCGGCTCCTCAGTGTTCTGTGCTGTGAGGAGGTGACAGCCCCGGCTCCTCAGTGCTCTGTGCTGTGAGGAGGTGACAGCCCCGGCTCCTCAGTGCTCTGTGCTGTGAGGAGGTGACAGCCCCGGCTCCTCAGTGTTCTGTACTGTGAGGAGGTGACAGCCCCGGCTCCTCAGTGCTCTGTGCTGTGAGGTGGTGACAGCCCCGGCTCCTCAGTGTTCTGTGCTGTGAGGAGGTGACAGCCCCGGCTCCTCAGTGCTCTGTGCTGTGAGGAGGTGACAGCCCCGGCTCCTCAGTGTTCTGTGCTGTGAGGTGGTGACAGCCCCGGCTCCTCAGTGTTCTGTGCTGTGAGGTGGTGACAGCCCCGGCTCCTCAGTGTTCTGTGCTGTGAGGAGGTGACAGCCCCGGCTCCTCAGTGTTCTGTGAGGTGGTGACAGCCCCGGCTCCTCAGTGTTCTGTGCTGTGAGGTGGTGACAGCCCCGGCTCCTCAGTGTTCTGTGCTGTGAGGAGGTGACAGCCCCGGCTCCTCAGTGTTCTGTGCTGTGAGGAGGTGACAGCCCCGGCTCCTCAGTGTTCTGTACTGTGAGGAGGTGACAGCCCCGGCTCCTCAGTGCTCTGTGCTGTGAGGTGGTGACAGCCCCGGCTCCTCAGTGTTCTGTGCTGTGAGGAGGTGACAGCCCCGGCTCCTCAGTGTTCTGTGCTGTGAGGAGGTGACAGCTCCGGCTCCTCAGTGCTCTGTACTGTGAGGAGGTGACAGCCCCGGCTCCTCAGTGCTCTGTGCTGTGAGGAGGTGACAGCCCCGGCTCCTCAGTGTTCTGTGCTGTGAGGAGGTGACAGCCCCGGCTCCTCAGTGCTCTGTGCTGTGAGGTGGTGACAGCCCCGGCTCCTCAGTGTTCTGTGCTGTGAGGAGGTGACAGCCCCGGCTCCTCAGTGCTCTGTGCTGTGAGGTGGTGACAGCCCCGGCTCCTCAGTGTTCTGTGCTGTGAGGTGGTGACAGCCCCGGCTCCTCAGTGTTCTGTGCTGTGAGGTGGTGACAGCCCCGGCTCCTCAGTGTTCTGTACTGTGAGGAGGTGACAGCCCCGGCTCCTCAGTATTCTGTGCTGTGAGGAGGTGACAGCCCCGGCTCCTCAGTGCTCTGTGCTGTGAGGTGACAGCCCCGGCTCCTCAGTGTTCTGTGCTGTGAGGAGGTGACAGCCCCGGCTCCTCAGTGCTCTGTACTGTGAGGAGGTGACAGCCCCGGCTCCTCAGTGTTCTGTGCTGTGAGGAGGTGACAGCCCCGGCTCCTCAGTGCTCTGTGCTGTGAGGAGGTGACAGCCCCGGCTCCTCAGTGCTCTGTGCTGTGAGGAGGTGACAGCCCCGGCTCCTCAGTGTTCTGTGCTGTGAGGAGGTGACAGCCCCGGCTCCTCAGTGTTCTGTGCTGTGAGGAGGTGACAGCCCCGGCTCCTCAGTGCTCTGTGCTGTGAGGAGGTGACAGCCCCGGCTCCTCAGTGTTCTGTGCTGTGAGGAGGTGACAGCCCCGGCTCCTCAGTGTTCTGTGCTGTGAGGAGGTGACAGCCCCGGCTCCTCAGTGCTCTGTGCTGTGAGGAGGTGACAGCCCCGGCTCCTCAGTGTTCTGTGCTGTGAGGAGGTGACAGCCCCGGCTCCTCAGTGTTCTGTACTGTGAGGAGGTGACAGCCCCGGCTCCTCAGTGTTCTGTGCTGTGAGGAGGTGACAGCCCCGGCTCCTCAGTGTTCTGTGCTGTGAGGAGGTGACAGCCCCGGCTCCTCAGTGCTCTGTGCTGTGAGGAGGTGACAGCCCCGGCTCCTCAGTGTTCTGTGCTGTGAGGTGGTGACAGCCCCGGCTCCTCAGTGTTCTGTGCTGTGAGGTGGTGACAGCCCCGGCTCCTCAGTGTTCTGTGCTGTGAGGAGGTGACAGCCCCGGCTCCTCAGTGCTCTGTGCTGTGAGGAGGTGACAGCCCCGGCTCCTCAGTGTTCTGTGCTGTGAGGTGACAGCCCCGGCTCCTCAGTGTTCTGTGCTGTGAGGAGGTGACAGCCCCGGCTCCTCAGTGCTCTGTGCTGTGAGGTGGTGACAGCCCCGGCTCCTCAGTGCTCTGTGCTGTGAGGAGGTGACAGCCCCGGCTCCTCTGTGCTGTGAGGAGGTGACAGCCCCGGCTCCTCAGTGTTCTGTGCTGTGAGGAGGTGACAGCCCCGGCTCCTCAGTGTTCTGTGCTGTGAGGAGGTGACAGCCCCGGCTCCTCAGTGTTCTGTGCTGTGAGGAGGTGACAGCCCCGGCTCCTCAGTGCTCTGTGCTGTGAGGAGGTGACAGCCCCGGCTCCTCAGTGTTCTGTGCTGTGAGGAGGTGACAGCCCCGGCTCCTCAGTGTTCTGTGCTGTGAGGAGGTGACAGCCCCGGCTCCTCAGTGCTCTGTGCTGTGAGGAGGTGACAGCCCCGGCTCCTCAGTGTTCTGTGCTGTGAGGAGGTGACAGCCCCGGCTCCTCAGTGTTCTGTGCTGTGAGGTGGTGACAGCCCCGGCTCCTCAGTGTTCTGTGCTGTGAGGTGGTGACAGCCCCGGCTCCTCAGTGCTCTGTGCTGTGAGGAGGTGACAGCCCCGCCTCCTCAGTGTTCTGTGCTGTGAGGAGGTGACAGCCCCGGCTCCTCAGTGTTCTGTGCTGTGAGGTGGTGACAGCCCCGGCTCCTCAGTGCTCTGTGCTGTGAGGAGGTGACAGCCCCGGCTCCTCAGTGTTCTGTGCTGTGAGGTGGTGACAGCCCCGGCTCCTCAGTGCTCTGTGCTGTGAGGTGGTGACAGCCCCGGCTCCTCAGTGTTCTGTGCTGTGAGGTGGTGACAGCCCCGGCTCCTCAGTGTTCTGTGCTGTGAGGAGGTGACAGCCCCGGCTCCTCAGTGCTCTGTGCTGTGAGGAGGTGACAGCCCCGGCTCCTCAGTGCTCTGTGCTGTGAGGAGGTGACAGCCCCGGCTCCTCAGTGTTCTGTGCTGTGAGGAGGTGACAGCCCCGGCTCCTCAGTGCTCTGTGCTGTGAGGAGGTGACAGCCCCGGCTCCTCAGTGCTCTGTGCTGTGAGGAGGTGACAGCCCCGGCTCCTCAGTGTTCTGTGCTGTGAGGTGGTGACAGCCCCGGCTCCTCAGTGTTCTGTGCTGTGAGGAGGTGACAGCCCCGGCTCCTCAGTGTTCTGTGCTGTGAGGAGGTGACAGCCCCGGCTCCTCAGTGTTCTGTGCTGTGAGGTGGTGACAGCCCCGGCTCCTCAGTGTTCTGTGCTGTGAGGAGGTGACAGCCCCGGCTCCTCAGTGTTCTGTGCTGTGAGGAGGTGACAGCCCCGGCTCCTCAGTGTTCTGTGCTGTGAGGAGGTGACAGCCCCGGCTCCTCTGTGCTGTGAGGTGGTGACAGCCCCGGCTCCTCAGTGTTCTGTGCTGTGAGGAGGTGACAGCCACGGCTCCTCAGTGTTCTGTGCTGTGAGGAGGTGACAGCCCCGGCTCCTCAGTGTTCTGTGCTGTGAGGTGGTGACAGCCCCGGCTCCTCAGTGTTCTGTGCTGTGAGGTGGTGACAGCCCCGGCTCCTCAGTGTTCTGTGCTGTGAGGTGGTGACAGCCCCGGCTCCTCAGTGTTCTGTGCTGTGAGGAGGTGACAGCCCCGGCTCCTCAGTGTTCTGTGCTGTGAGGTGGTGACAGCCCCGGCTCCTCAGTGTTCTGTGCTGTGAGGAGGTGACAGCCCCGGCTCCTCAGTGTTCTGTGCTGTGAGGAGGTGACAGCCCCGGCTCCTCAGTGTTCTGTGCTGTGAGGAGGTGACAGCCCCGGCTCCTCAGTGTCCTGTGCTGTGAGGTGGTGACAGCCCCGGCTCCTCAGTGTTCTGTGCTGTGAGGAGGTGACAGCCCCGGCTCCTCAGTGTTCTGTGCTGTGAGGAGGTGACAGCCCCGGCTCCTCAGTGCTCTGTGCTGTGAGGAGGTGACAGCCCCGGCTCCTCAGTGTTCTCTGCTGTGAGGAGGTGACAGCCCCGGCTCCTCAGTGTTCTGTGCTGTGAGGTGGTGACAGCCCCGGCTCCTCAGTGCTCTGTGCTGTGAGGAGGTGACAGCCCCGGCTCCTCAGTGTTCTGTGCTGTGAGGAGGTGACAGCCCCGGCTCCTCAGTGCTCTGTGCTGTGAGGAGGTGACAGCCCCGGCTCCTCAGTGTTCTGTGCTGTGAGGTGGTGACAGCCCCCTGCTCCTCTGTGCTCTGTGCTGTGAGGAGGTGACAGCCCCGGCTCCTCAGTGTTCTGTGCTGTGAGGAGGTGACAGCCCCGGCTCCTCAGTGTTCTGTGCTGTGAGGAGGTGACAGCCCCGGCTCCTCAGTGTTCTGTGCTGTGAGGAGGTGACAGCCCCGGCTCCTCAGTGTTCTGTGCTGTGAGGAGGTGACAGCCCCGGCTCCTCAGTGCTCTGTACTGTGAGGAGGTGACAGCCCCGGCTCCTCAGTGCTCTGTGCTGTGAGGAGGTGACAGCCCCGGCTCCTCAGTGTTCTGTGCTGTGAGGAGGTGACAGCCCCGGCTCCTCAGTGTTCTGTGCTGTGAGGAGGTGACAGCCCCGGCTCCTCAGTGTTCTGTGCTGTGAGGTGGTGACAGCCCCGGCTCCTCAGTGTTCTGTGCTGTGAGGAGGTGACAGCCCCGGCTCCTCAGCGTTCTGTGCTGTGAGGAGGTGACAGCCCCGGCTCCTCAGCGTTCTGTGCTGTGAGGAGGTGACAGCCCCGGCTCCTCAGTGTTCTGTGCTGTGAGGAGGTGACAGCCCCGGCTCCTCAGTGTTCTGTGCTGTGAGGAGGTGACAGCCCCGGCTCCTCAGTGTTCTGTGCTGTGAGGAGGTGACAGCCCCGGCTCCTCAGTGTTCTGTGCTGTGAGGAGGTGACAGCCCCGGCTCCTCAGTGCTCTGTGCTGTGAGGTGGTGACAGCCCCGGCTCCTCAGTGTTCTGTGCTGTGAGGTGGTGACAGCCCCGGCTCCTCAGTGTTCTGTGCTGTGAGGAGGTGACAGCCCCGGCTCCTCAGTGTCCTGTGCTGTGAGGAGGTGACAGCCCCGGCTCCTCAGTGTTCTGTGCTGTGAGGAGGTGACAGCCCCGGCTCCTCAGTGCTCTGTGCTGTGAGGAGGTGACAGCCCCGGCTCCTCAGTGTTCTGTGCTGTGAGGAGGTGACAGCCCCGGCTCCTCAGTGTTCTGTGCTGTGAGGAGGTGACAGCCCCGGCTCCTCAGTGCTCTGTGCTGTGAGGAGGTGACAGCCCCGGCTCCTCAGTGCTCTGTGCTGTGAGGAGGTGACAGCCCCGGCTCCTCAGTGCTCTGTGCTGTGAGGAGGTGACAGCCCCGGCTCCTCAGTGTTCTGTGCTGTGAGGAGGTGACAGCCCCGGCTCCTCAGTGTTCTGTGCTGTGAGGTGGTGACAGCCCCGGCTCCTCAGTGTTCTGTGCTGTGAGGAGGTGACAGCCCCGGCTCCTCAGTGTTCTGTGCTGTGAGGATGTGACAGCCCCGGCTCCTCAGTGTTCTGTGCTGTGAGGAGGTGACAGCCCCGGCTCCTCAGTGTTCTGTGCTGTGAGGAGGTGACAGCCCCGGCTCCTCAGTGCTCTGTACTGTGAGGAGGTGACAGCCCCGGCTCCTCAGTGTTCTGTGCTGTGAGGTGACAGCCCCGGCTCCTCAGTGTTCTGTGCTGTGAGGAGGTGACAGCCCCGGCTCCTCAGTGCTCTGTGCTGTGAGGTGGTGACAGCCCCGGCTCCTCAGTGTTCTGTGCTGTGAGGAGGTGACAGCCCCGGCTCCTCAGTGTTCTGTGCTGTGAGGAGGTGACAGCCCCGGCTCCTCAGTGTTCTGTGCTGTGAGGAGGTGACAGCCCCGGCTCCTCAGTGCTCTGTGCTGTGAGGAGGTGACAGCCCCGGCTCCTCAGTGCTCTGTGCTGTGAGGAGGTGACAGCCCCGGCTCCTCAGTGTTCTGTGCTGTGAGGAGGTGACAGCCCCGGCTCCTCAGTGTTCTGTGCTGTGAGGAGGTGACAGCCCCGGCTCCTCAGTGTTCTGTGCTGTGAGGAGGTGACAGCCCCGGCTCCTCAGTGCTCTGTGCTGTGAGGAGGTGACAGCCCCGGCTCCTCAGTGTTCTGTGCTGTGAGGAGGTGACAGCCCCGGCTCCTCAGTGTTCTGTGCTGTGAGGAGGTGACAGCCCCGGCTCCTCAGTGTTCTGTGCTGTGAGGAGGTGACAGCCCCGGCTCCTCAGTGTTCTGTGCTGTGAGGAGGTGACAGCCCCGGCTCCTCAGTGTTCTGTGCTGTGAGGTGATGACAGCCCCGGCTCCTCAGTGTTCTGTGCTGTGAGGTGGTGACAGCCCCGGCTCCTCAGTGTTCTGTGCTATGAGGAGGTGACAGCCCCGGCTCCTCTGTGCTGTGAGGTGGTGACAGCCCCGGCTCCTCAGTGTTCTGTGCTGTGAGGAGGTGACAGCCCCGGCTCCTCAGTGTTCTGTGCTGTGAGGAGGTGACAGCCCCGGCTCCTCAGTATTCTGTGCTGTGAGGAGGTGACAGCCCCGGCTCCTCAGTATTCTGTGCTGTGAGGTGGTGACAGCCCCGGCTCCTCAGTGTTCTGTGCTGTGAGGAGGTGACAGCCCCCGGCTCCTCAGTGTTCTGTGCTGTGAGGAGGTGACAGCCCCGGCTCCTCAGTGCTCTGTGCTGTGAGGTGGTGACAGCCCCGGCTCCTCAGTGTTCTGTGCTGTGAGGAGGTGACAGCCCCGGCTCCTCAGTGTTCTGTGCTGTGAGGAGGTGACAGCCCCGGCTCCTCAGTGTTCTGTGCTGTGAGGAGGTGACAGCCCCGGCTCCTCAGTGTTCTGTGCTGTGAGGAGGTGACAGCCCCGGCTCCTCAGTGCTCTGTGCTGTGAGGAGGTGACAGCCCCGGCTCCTCAGTGTTCTGTGCTGTGAGGAGGTGACAGCCCCGGCTCCTCTGTGCTCTGTGCTGTGAGGAGGTGACAGCCCCGGCTCCTCAGTGTTCTGTGCTGTGAGGAGGTGACAGCCCCGGCTCCTCAGTGTTCTGTGCTGTGAGGAGGTGACAGCCCCTGCTCCTCTGTGCTCTGTGCTGTGAGGAGGTGACAGCCCCGGCTCCTCAGTGTTCTGTGCTGTGAGGAGGTGACAGCCCCGGCTCCTCAGTGCTCTGTGCTGTGAGGAGGTGACAGCCCCGGCTCCTCAGTGTTCTGTGCTGTGAGGAGGTGACAGCCCCGGCTCCTCAGTGTTCTGTGCTGTGAGGAGGTGACAGCCCCGGCTCCTCAGTGTTCTGTACTGTGAGGAGGTGACAGCCCCGGCTCCTCAGTGCTCTGTGCTGTGAGGAGGTGACAGCCCCGGCTCCTCAGTGTTCTGTGCTGTGAGGAGGTGACAGCCCCGGCTCCTCAGTGTTCTGTGCTGTGAGGAGGTGACAGCCCCTGCTCCTCTGTGCTCTGTGCTGTGAGGAGGTGACAGCCCCGGCTCCTCAGTGTTCTGTGCTGTGAGGAGGTGACAGCCCCGGCTCCTCAGTGTTCTGTGCTGTGAGGAGGTGACAGCCCCGGCTCCTCAGTGTTCTGTGCTGTGAGGTGGTGACAGCCCCGGCTCCTCAGTGTTCTGTGCTGTGAGGTGGTGACAGCCCCGGCTCCTCAGTGTTCTGTGCTGTGAGGTGGTGACAGCCCCGGCTCCTCAGTGCTCTGTGCTGTGAGGAGGTGACAGCCCCGGCTCCTCAGTGCTCTGTGCTGTGAGGAGGTGACAGCCCCGGCTCCTCAGTGCTCTGTGCTGTGAGGAGGTGACAGCCCCGGCTCCTCAGTGTTCTGTGCTGTGAGGAGGTGACAGCCCCGGCTCCTCAGTGCTCTGTGCTGTGAGGAGGTGACAGCCCCGGCTCCTCAGTGTTCTGTGCTGTGAGGAGGTGACAGCCCCGGCTCCTCAGTGTTCTGTGCTGTGAGGAGGTGACAGCCCCGGCTCCTCAGTGCTCTGTGCTGTGAGGAGGTGACAGCCCCGGCTCCTCAGTGTTCTGTGCTGTGAGGTGGTGGCAGCCCCGGCTCCTCAGTGTTCTGTGCTGTGAGGTGGTGACAGCCCCGGCTCCTCAGTGTTCTGTGCTGTGAGGAGGTGACAGCCCCGGCTCCTCAGTGTTCTGTGCTGTGAGGAGGTGACAGCCCCGGCTCCTCTGTGCTGTGAGGTGGTGACAGCCCCGGCTCCTCAGTGTTCTGTGCTGTGAGGCGGTGACAGCCCCGGCTCCTCAGTGTTCTGTGCTGTGAGGAGGTGACAGCCCCGGCTCCTCAGTGCTCTGTGCTGTGAGGTGGTGACAGCCCCGGCTCCTCAGTGCTCTGTGCTGTGAGGTGGTGACAGCCCCGGCTCCTCAGTGCTCTGTGCTGTGAGGTGGTGACAGCCCCGGCTCCTCAGTGTTCTGTGCTGTGAGGAGGTGACAGCCCCGGCTCCTCAGTGTTCTGTGCTGTGAGGAGGTGACAGCCCCGGCTCCTCAGTGTTCTGTGCTGTGAGGAGGTGACAGCCCCGGCTCCTCAGTGCTCTGTGCTGTGAGGAGGTGACAGCCCCGGCTCCTCAGTGTTCTGTGCTGTGAGGAGGTGACAGCCCCGGCTCCTCAGTGCTCTGTGCTGTGAGGAGGTGACAGCCCCGGCTCCTCAGTGCTCTGTGCTGTGAGGAGGTGACAGCCCCGGCTCCTCAGTGTTCTGTGCTGTGAGGAGGTGACAGCCCCGGCTCCTCAGTGTTCTGTGCTGTGAGGAGGTGACAGCCCCGGCTCCTCAGTGTTCTGTGCTGTGAGGAGGTGACAGCCCCGGCTTCTCAGTGTTCCGTACTGTGAGGAGGTGACAGCCCCGGCTCCTCAGTGTTCTGTGCTGTGAGGAGGTGACAGCCCCGGCTCCTCAGTGTTCTGTGCTGTGAGGTGGTGACAGCCCCGGCTCCTCAGTGTTCTGTGCTGTGAGGAGTTGACAGCCCCGGCTCCTCAGTGTTCTGTGCTGTGAGGAGGTGACAGCCCCGGCTCCTCAGTGTTCTGTGCTGTGAGGTGGTGACAGCCCCGGCTCCTCAGTGTTCTGTGCTGTGAGGAGGTGACAGCCCCGGCTCCTCAGTGTTCTGTGCTGTGAGGAGGTGACAGCCCCGACTCCTCAGTGCTCTGTGCTGTGAGGTGACAGCCCCGGCTCCTCAGTGCTCTGTGCTGTGAGGAGGTGTGTGAGGAGGTGACAGCCCCGGCTCCTCAGTGCTCTGTGCTGTGAGGAGGTGACAGCCCCGGCTCCTCAGTGTTCTGTGCTGTGAGGTGGTGACAGCCCCGGCTCCTCAGTGTTCTGTGCTGTGAGGTGGTGACAGCCCCGGCTCCTCAGTGTTCTGTGCTGTGAGGAGGTGACAGCCCCGGCTCCTCAGTGCTCTGTGCTGTGAGGAGGTGACAGCCCCGGCTCCTCAGTGTTCTGTGCTGTGAGGTGGTGACAGCCCCGGCTCCTCTGTGCTGTGAGGTGGTGACAGCCCCGGCTCCTCAGTGTCCTGTGCTGTGAGGAGTTGACAGCCCCGGCTCCTCAGTATTCTGTGCTGTGAGGAGGTGACAGCCCCGGCTCCTCAGTGTTCTGTGCTGTGAGGTGGTGACAGCCCCGGCTCCTCAGTGTTCTGTGCTGTGAGGAGGTGACAGCCCCGGCTCCTCAGTGTTCTGTGCTGTGAGGAGGTGACAGCCCCGGCTCCTCAGTGTTCTGTGCTGTGAGGAGGTGACAGCCCCGGCTCCTCAGTGCTCTGTGCTGTGAGGAGGTGACAGCCCCGGCTCCTCAGTGTTCTGTGCTGTGAGGTGGTGACAGCCCCGGCTCCTCTGTGCTGTGAGGTGGTGACAGCCCCGGCTCCTCAGTGTCCTGTGCTGTGAGGAGGTGACAGCCCCGGCTCCTCAGTGTTCTGTGCTGTGAGGAGGTGACAGCCCCGGCTCCTCAGTGCTCTGTGCTGTGAGGAGGTGACAGCCCCGGCTCCTCAGTGTTCTGTGCTGTGAGGTGGTGACAGCCCCGGCTCCTCAGTGTTCTGTGCTGTGAGGTGGTGACAGCCCCGGCTCCTCAGTGTTCTGTGCTGTGAGGAGGTGACAGCCCCGGCTCCTCAGTGCTCTGTGCTGTGAGGAGGTGACAGCCCCGGCTCCTCAGTGCTCTGTGCTGTGAGGAGGTGACAGCCCCGGCTCCTCAGTGTTCTGTACTGTGAGGAGGTGACAGCCCCGGCTCCTCAGTGCTCTGTGCTGTGAGGTGGTGACAGCCCCGGCTCCTCAGTGTTCTGTGCTGTGAGGAGGTGACAGCCCCGGCTCCTCAGTGCTCTGTGCTGTGAGGAGGTGACAGCCCCGGCTCCTCAGTGTTCTGTGCTGTGAGGTGGTGACAGCCCCGGCTCCTCAGTGTTCTGTGCTGTGAGGTGGTGACAGCCCCGGCTCCTCAGTGTTCTGTGCTGTGAGGAGGTGACAGCCCCGGCTCCTCAGTGTTCTGTGAGGTGGTGACAGCCCCGGCTCCTCAGTGTTCTGTGCTGTGAGGTGGTGACAGCCCCGGCTCCTCAGTGTTCTGTGCTGTGAGGAGGTGACAGCCCCGGCTCCTCAGTGTTCTGTGCTGTGAGGAGGTGACAGCCCCGGCTCCTCAGTGTTCTGTGCTGTGAGGTGGTGACAGCCCCGGCTCCTCAGTGTTCTGTGCTGTGAGGAGGTGACAGCCCCGGCTCCTCAGTGCTCTGTGCTGTGAGGTGGTGACAGCCCCGGCTCCTCAGTGTTCTGTGCTGTGAGGTGGTGACAGCCCCGGCTCCTCAGTGTTCTGTGCTGTGAGGTGGTGACAGCCCCGGCTCCTCAGTGTTCTGTACTGTGAGGAGGTGACAGCCCCGGCTCCTCAGTATTCTGTGCTGTGAGGAGGTGACAGCCCCGGCTCCTCAGTGCTCTGTGCTGTGAGGTGACAGCCCCGGCTCCTCAGTGTTCTGTGCTGTGAGGAGGTGACAGCCCCGGCTCCTCAGTGCTCTGTACTGTGAGGAGGTGACAGCCCCGGCTCCTCAGTGTTCTGTGCTGTGAGGAGGTGACAGCCCCGGCTCCTCAGTGCTCTGTGCTGTGAGGAGGTGACAGCCCCGGCTCCTCAGTGCTCTGTGCTGTGAGGAGGTGACAGCCCCGGCTCCTCAGTGTTCTGTGCTGTGAGGAGGTGACAGCCCCGGCTCCTCAGTGCTCTGTGCTGTGAGGAGGTGACAGCCCCGGCTCCTCAGTGTTCTGTGCTGTGAGGAGGTGACAGCCCCGGCTCCTCAGTGTTCTGTGCTGTGAGGAGGTGACAGCCCCGGCTCCTCAGTGCTCTGTGCTGTGAGGAGGTGACAGCCCCGGCTCCTCAGTGTTCTGTGCTGTGAGGAGGTGACAGCCCCGGCTCCTCAGTGTTCTGTACTGTGAGGAGGTGACAGCCCCGGCTCCTCAGTGTTCTGTGCTGTGAGGAGGTGACAGCCCCGGCTCCTCAGTGTTCTGTGCTGTGAGGAGGTGACAGCCCCGGCTCCTCAGTGCTCTGTGCTGTGAGGAGGTGACAGCCCCGGCTCCTCAGTGTTCTGTGCTGTGAGGTGGTGACAGCCCCGGCTCCTCAGTGTTCTGTGCTGTGAGGTGGTGACAGCCCCGGCTCCTCAGTGTTCTGTGCTGTGAGGAGGTGACAGCCCCGGCTCCTCAGTGCTCTGTGCTGTGAGGAGGTGACAGCCCCGGCTCCTCAGTGTTCTGTGCTGTGAGGTGACAGCCCCGGCTCCTCAGTGTTCTGTGCTGTGAGGAGGTGACAGCCCCGGCTCCTCAGTGCTCTGTGCTGTGAGGTGGTGACAGCCCCGGCTCCTCAGTGCTCTGTGCTGTGAGGAGGTGACAGCCCCGGCTCCTCTGTGCTGTGAGGAGGTGACAGCCCCGGCTCCTCAGTGTTCTGTGCTGTGAGGAGGTGACAGCCCCGGCTCCTCAGTGTTCTGTGCTGTGAGGAGGTGACAGCCCCGGCTCCTCAGTGTTCTGTGCTGTGAGGAGGTGACAGCCCCGGCTCCTCAGTGCTCTGTGCTGTGAGGAGGTGACAGCCCCGGCTCCTCAGTGTTCTGTGCTGTGAGGAGGTGACAGCCCCGGCTCCTCAGTGTTCTGTGCTGTGAGGAGGTGACAGCCCCGGCTCCTCAGTGCTCTGTGCTGTGAGGAGGTGACAGCCCCGGCTCCTCAGTGTTCTGTGCTGTGAGGAGGTGACAGCCCCGGCTCCTCAGTGTTCTGTGCTGTGAGGTGGTGACAGCCCCGGCTCCTCAGTGTTCTGTGCTGTGAGGTGGTGACAGCCCCGGCTCCTCAGTGCTCTGTGCTGTGAGGAGGTGACAGCCCCGCCTCCTCAGTGTTCTGTGCTGTGAGGAGGTGACAGCCCCGGCTCCTCAGTGTTCTGTGCTGTGAGGTGGTGACAGCCCCGGCTCCTCAGTGCTCTGTGCTGTGAGGAGGTGACAGCCCCGGCTCCTCAGTGTTCTGTGCTGTGAGGTGGTGACAGCCCCGGCTCCTCAGTGCTCTGTGCTGTGAGGTGGTGACAGCCCCGGCTCCTCAGTGTTCTGTGCTGTGAGGTGGTGACAGCCCCGGCTCCTCAGTGTTCTGTGCTGTGAGGAGGTGACAGCCCCGGCTCCTCAGTGCTCTGTGCTGTGAGGAGGTGACAGCCCCGGCTCCTCAGTGCTCTGTGCTGTGAGGAGGTGACAGCCCCGGCTCCTCAGTGTTCTGTGCTGTGAGGAGGTGACAGCCCCGGCTCCTCAGTGCTCTGTGCTGTGAGGAGGTGACAGCCCCGGCTCCTCAGTGCTCTGTGCTGTGAGGAGGTGACAGCCCCGGCTCCTCAGTGTTCTGTGCTGTGAGGTGGTGACAGCCCCGGCTCCTCAGTGTTCTGTGCTGTGAGGAGGTGACAGCCCCGGCTCCTCAGTGTTCTGTGCTGTGAGGAGGTGACAGCCCCGGCTCCTCAGTGTTCTGTGCTGTGAGGTGGTGACAGCCCCGGCTCCTCAGTGTTCTGTGCTGTGAGGAGGTGACAGCCCCGGCTCCTCAGTGTTCTGTGCTGTGAGGAGGTGACAGCCCCGGCTCCTCAGTGTTCTGTGCTGTGAGGAGGTGACAGCCCCGGCTCCTCTGTGCTGTGAGGTGGTGACAGCCCCGGCTCCTCAGTGTTCTGTGCTGTGAGGAGGTGACAGCCACGGCTCCTCAGTGTTCTGTGCTGTGAGGAGGTGACAGCCCCGGCTCCTCAGTGTTCTGTGCTGTGAGGTGGTGACAGCCCCGGCTCCTCAGTGTTCTGTGCTGTGAGGTGGTGACAGCCCCGGCTCCTCAGTGTTCTGTGCTGTGAGGTGGTGACAGCCCCGGCTCCTCAGTGTTCTGTGCTGTGAGGAGGTGACAGCCCCGGCTCCTCAGTGTTCTGTGCTGTGAGGTGGTGACAGCCCCGGCTCCTCAGTGTTCTGTGCTGTGAGGAGGTGACAGCCCCGGCTCCTCAGTGTTCTGTGCTGTGAGGAGGTGACAGCCCCGGCTCCTCAGTGTTCTGTGCTGTGAGGAGGTGACAGCCCCGGCTCCTCAGTGTCCTGTGCTGTGAGGTGGTGACAGCCCCGGCTCCTCAGTGTTCTGTGCTGTGAGGAGGTGACAGCCCCGGCTCCTCAGTGTTCTGTGCTGTGAGGAGGTGACAGCCCCGGCTCCTCAGTGCTCTGTGCTGTGAGGAGGTGACAGCCCCGGCTCCTCAGTGTTCTCTGCTGTGAGGAGGTGACAGCCCCGGCTCCTCAGTGTTCTGTGCTGTGAGGTGGTGACAGCCCCGGCTCCTCAGTGCTCTGTGCTGTGAGGAGGTGACAGCCCCGGCTCCTCAGTGTTCTGTGCTGTGAGGAGGTGACAGCCCCGGCTCCTCAGTGCTCTGTGCTGTGAGGAGGTGACAGCCCCGGCTCCTCAGTGTTCTGTGCTGTGAGGTGGTGACAGCCCCCTGCTCCTCTGTGCTCTGTGCTGTGAGGAGGTGACAGCCCCGGCTCCTCAGTGTTCTGTGCTGTGAGGAGGTGACAGCCCCGGCTCCTCAGTGCTCTGTGCTGTGAGGAGGTGACAGCCCCGGCTCCTCAGTGTTCTGTGCTGTGAGGAGGTGACAGCCCCGGCTCCTCAGTGTTCTGTGCTGTGAGGAGGTGACAGCCCCGGCTCCTCAGTGTTCTGTGCTGTGAGGAGGTGACAGCCCCGGCTCCTCAGTGTTCTGTGCTGTGAGGAGGTGACAGCCCCGGCTCCTCAGTGTTCTGTGCTGTGAGGTGATGACAGCCCCGGCTCCTCAGTGTTCTGTGCTGTGAGGTGGTGACAGCCCCGGCTCCTCAGTGTTCTGTGCTATGAGGAGGTGACAGCCCCGGCTCCTCTGTGCTGTGAGGTGGTGACAGCCCCGGCTCCTCAGTGTTCTGTGCTGTGAGGAGGTGACAGCCCCGGCTCCTCAGTGTTCTGTGCTGTGAGGAGGTGACAGCCCCGGCTCCTCAGTATTCTGTGCTGTGAGGAGGTGACAGCCCCGGCTCCTCAGTGTTCTGTGCTGTGAGGTGGTGACAGCCCCGGCTCCTCAGTGTTCTGTGCTGTGAGGAGGTGACAGCCCCGGCTTCTCAGTGTTCCGTGCTGTGAGGAGGTGACAGCCCCGGCTCCTCAGTGTTCTGTGCTGTGAGGCGGTGACAGCCCCGGCTCCTCAGTGTTCTGTGCTGTGAGGAGGTGACAGCCCCGGCTCCTCAGTGTTCTGTGCTGTGAGGAGGTGACAGCCCCGGCTCCTCAGTGCTCTGTGCTGTGAGGTGGTGACAGCCCCGGCTCCTCTGTGCTGTGAGGAGGTGACAGCCCCGGCTCCTCAGTGTTCTGTGCTGTGAGGAGGTGACAGCCCCGGCTCCTCAGTGTTCTGTGCTGTGAGGAGGTGACAGCCCCCGGCTCCTCAGTGCTCTGTGCTGTGAGGAGGTGACAGCCCCGGCTCCTCAGTGTTCTGTGCTGTGAGGAGGTGACAGCCCCGGCTCCTCAGTGTTCTGTGCTGTGAGGTGGTGAGGGCCCCGGCTCCTCAGTGTTCTGTGCTGTGAGGAGGTGACAGCCCCGGCTCCTCAGTGTTCTGTGCTGTGAGGAGGTGACAGCCCCGGCTCCTCAGTGCTCTGTGCTGTGAGGTGACAGCCCCGGCTCCTCAGTGCTCTGTGCTGTGAGGAGGTGACAGCCCCGGCTCCTCAGTGCTCTGTGCTGTGAGGTGGTGACAGCCCCGGCTCCTCAGTGCTCTGTGCTGTGAGGAGGTGACAGCCCCCGGCTCCTCAGTGTTCTGTGCTGTGAGGAGGTGACAGCCCCGGCTCCTCAGTGTGCTGTGCTGTGAGGTGACAGCCCCGGCTCCTCAGTGCTCTGTGCTGTGAGGAGGTGACAGCCCCGGCTCCTCTGTGCTGTGAGGTGGTGACAGCCCCGGCTCCTCTGTGCTGTGAGGAGGTGACAGCCCCGGCTCCTCAGTGTTCTGTGCTGTGAGGAGGTGACAGCCCCGGCTCCTCAGTGTTCTGTGCTGTGAGGAGGTGACAGCCCCGGCTCCTCAGTGTTCTGTGCTGTGAGGAGGTGACAGCCCCGGCTCCTCAGTGTTCTGTGCTGTGAGGAGGTGACAGCCCCGGCTCCTCAGTGTTCTGTGCTGTGAGGAGGTGACAGCCCCGGCTCCTCAGTGCTCTGTGCTGTGAGGAGGTGACAGCCCCGGCTCCTCAGTGCTCTGTGCTGTGAGGAGGTGACAGCCCCGGCTCCTCAGTGTTCTGTGCTGTGAGGAGGTGACAGCCCCGGCTCCTCAGTGTTCTGTGCTGTGAGGAGGTGACAGCCCCGGCTCCTCAGTGTTCTGTGCTGTGAGGAGGTGACAGCCCCGGCTCCTCAGTGTTCTGTGCTGTGAGGAGGTGACAGCCCCGGCTCCTCAGTGCTCTGTGCTGTGAGGTGGTGACAGCCCCGGCTCCTCAGTGCTCT
Organism: Ranitomeya variabilis; assembly: GCF_051348905.1. Classification (NCBI taxonomy): domain Eukaryota; kingdom Metazoa; phylum Chordata; class Amphibia; order Anura; family Dendrobatidae; genus Ranitomeya; species Ranitomeya variabilis. Next base: position 1,112,204,489 of record NC_135233.1, on the reverse strand, counting down.
GTGCTGTGAGGAGGTGACAGCCCCGGCTCCTCAGTGTCCTGTGCTGTGAGGAGGTGACAGCCCCGGCTCCTCAGTGTTCTGTGCTGTGAGGTGGTGACAGCCCCGGCTCCTCAGTATTCTGTGCTGTGAGGTGGTGACAGCCCCGGCTCCTCAGTGTTCTGTGCTGTGAGGAGGTGACAGCCCCGGCTCCTCAGTGTTCTGTGCTGTGAGGAGGTGACAGCCCCGGCTCCTCAGTGTTCCGTGCTGTGAGGTGGTGACAGCCCCGGCTCCTCAGTGTTCTGTGCTGTGAGGAGGTGACAGCCCCGGCTCCTCAGTGTTCTGTGCTGTGAGGTGGTGACAGCCCCGGCTCCTCAGTGTTCTGTGCTGTGAGGAGGTGACAGCCCCGGCTCCTCAGTGTTCTGTGAGGTGGTGACAGCCCCGGCTCCTCAGTGCTCTGTGCTGTGAGGTGGTGACAGCCCCGGCTCCTCAGTGTTCTGTGCTGTGAGGAGGTGACAGCCCCGGCTCCTCAGTGTTCTGTGCTGTGAGGTGGTGACAGCCCCGGCTCCTCAGTGTTCTGTGCTGTGAGGAGGTGACAGCCCCGGCTCCTCAGTGCTCTGTGCTGTGAGGTGGTGACAGCCCCGGCTCCTCAGTGTTCTGTGCTGTGAGGAGGTGACAGCCCCGGCTCCTCAGTGCTCTGTGCTGTGAGGAGGTGACAGCCCCGGCTCCTCAGTGTTCTGTGCTGTGAGGAGGTGACAGCCCCGGCTCCTCAGTGCTCTGTGCTGTGAGCTGACAGCCCTGGCTCCTCAGTGCTCTGTGCTGTGAGGAGGTGACAGCCCCGGCTCCTCAGTGTCCTGTGCTGTGAGGAGGTGACAGCCCCGGCTCCTCAGTGTTCTGTGCTGTGAGGTGGTGACAGCCCCGGCTCCTCAGTGTTCTGTGCTGTGAGGAGGTGACAGCCCCGGCTCCTCAGTGTTCTGTGCTGTGAGGAGGTGACAGCCCCGGCTCCTCAGTGTTCTGTGCTGTGAGGAGGTGACAGCCCCGGCTCCTCAGTGCTCTGTGCTGTGAGGAGGTGACAGCCCCGGCTCCTCAGTGTCCTGTGCTGTGAGGAGGTGACAGCCCCGGCTCCTCAGTGCTCTGTGCTGTGAGGAGGTGACAGCCCCGGCTCCTCAGTGTTCTGTGCTGTGAGGAGGTGACAGCCCCGGCTCCTCAGTGTTCTGTGCTGTGAGGTGGTGACAGCCCCGGCTCCTCAGTGTCCTGTGCTGTGAGGAGGTGACAGCCCCGGCTCCTCAGTGTTCTGTGCTGTGAGGTGGTGACAGCCCCGGCTCCTCAGTGCTCTGTGCTGTGAGGAGGTGACAGCCCCGGCTCCTCAGTGTTCTGTGCTGTGAGGTGGTGACAGCCCCGGCTCCTCAGTGTTCTGTGCTGTGAGGTGATGACAGCCCCGGCTCCTCAGTGTTCTGTGCTGTGAGGTGGTGACAGCCCCGGCTCCTCAGTGTTCTGTGCTGTGAGGAGGTGACAGCCCCGGCTCCTCTGTGCTGTGAGGTGGTGACAGCCCCGGCTCCTCAGTGTTCTGTGCTGTGAGGAGGTGACAGCCCCGGCTCCTCAGTGTTCTGTGCTGTGAGGAGGTGACAGCCCCGGCTCCTCAGTATTCTGTGCTGTGAGGAGGTGACAGCCCCGGCTCCTCAGTGTTCTGTGCTGTGAGGTGGTGACAGCCCCGGCTCCTCAGTGTTCTGTGCTGTGAGGAGGTGACAGCCCCGGCTCCTCAGTGTTCTGTGCTGTGAGGAGGTGACAGCCCCGGCTCCTCAGTGTTCTGTGCTGTGAGGAGGTGACAGCCCCGGCTTCTCAGTGTTCCGTGCTGTGAGGAGGTGACAGCCCCGGCTCCTCAGTGCTCTGTGCTGTGAGGAGGTGACAGCCCCGGCTCCTCTGTGCTGTGAGGTGGTGACAGCCCCGGCTCCTCAGTGTCCTGTGCTGTGAGGAGGTGACAGCCCCGGCTCCTCAGTGTGCTGTGCTGTGAGGAGGTGACAGCCCCGGCTCCTCAGTGTTCTGTGCTGTGAGGCGGTGACAGCCCCGGCTCCTCAGTGCTCTGTGCTGTGAGGAGGTGACAGCCCCGGCTCCTCAGTGTTCTGTGCTGTGAGGTGGTGACAGCCCCGGCTCCTCAGTGTTCTGTGCTGTGAGGAGGTGACAGCCCCGGCTTCTCAGTGTTCCGTGCTGTGAGGAGGTGACAGCCCCGGCTCCTCAGTGTTCTGTGCTGTGAGGCGGTGACAGCCCCGGCTCCTCAGTGTTCTGTGCTGTGAGGAGGTGACAGCCCCGGCTCCTCAGTGTTCTGTGCTGTGAGGAGGTGACAGCCCCGGCTCCTCAGTGCTCTGTGCTGTGAGGTGGTGACAGCCCCGGCTCCTCAGTGTTCTGTGCTGTGAGGAGGTGACAGCCCCGGCTCCTCAGTGCTCTGTGCTGTGAGCTGACAGCCCTGGCTCCTCAGTGTTCTGTGCTGTGAGGTGGTGACAGCCCCGGCTCCTCAGTGCTCTGTGCTGTGAGGTGGTGACAGCCCCGGCTCCTCAGTGTTCTGTGCTGTGAGGAGGTGACAGCCCCGGCTCCTCAGTGCTCTGTGCTGTGAGCTGACAGCCCTGGCTCCTCAGTGCTCTGTGCTGTGAGGAGGTGACAGCCCCGGCTCCTCAGTGTCCTGTGCTGTGAGGAGGTGACAGCCCCGGCTCCTCAGTGTTCTGTGCTGTGAGGTGGTGACAGCCCCGGCTCCTCAGTGTTCTGTGCTGTGAGGAGGTGACAGCCCCGGCTCCTCAGTGCTCTGTGCTGTGAGGAGGTGACAGCCCCGGCTCCTCAGTGTCCTGTGCTGTGAGGAGGTGACAGCCCCGGCTCCTCAGTGTTCTGTGCTTTGAGGTGGTGACAGCCCCGGCTCCTCAGTGCTCTGTGCTGTGAGGAGGTGACAGCCCCGGCTCCTCAGTGTTCTGTGCTGTGAGGTGGTGACAGCCCCGGCTCCTCAGTGTTCTGTGCTGTGAGGTGATGACAGCCCCGGCTCCTCAGTGTTCTGTGCTGTGAGGTGGTGACAGCCCCGGCTCCTCAGTGTTCTGTGCTGTGAGGAGGTGACAGCCCCGGCTCCTCTGTGCTGTGAGGTGGTGACAGCCCCGGCTCCTCAGTGTTCTGTGCTGTGAGGAGGTGACAGCCCCGGCTCCTCAGTGTTCTGTGCTGTGAGGAGGTGACAGCCCCGGCTCCTCAGTGTTCTGTGCTGTGAGGAGGTGACAGCCCCGGCTCCTCAGTGTTCTGTGCTGTGAGGAGGTGACAGCCCCGGCTCCTCAGTGTTCTGTGCTGTGAGGTGGTGACAGCCCCGGCTCCTCAGTGTTCTGTGCTGTGAGGAGGTGACAGCCCCGGCTTCTCAGTGTTCCGTGCTGTGAGGAGGTGACAGCCCCGGCTCCTCAGTGTTCTGTGCTGTGAGGCGGTGACAGCCCCGGCTCCTCAGTGTTCTGTGCTGTGAGGAGGTGACAGCCCCGGCTCCTCAGTGTTCTGTGCTGTGAGGAGGTGACAGCCCCGGCTCCTCAGTGTTCTGTGCTGTGAGGTGGTGACAGCCCCGGCTCCTCTGTGCTGTGAGGAGGTGACAGCCCCGGCTCCTCAGTGTTCTGTGCTGTGAGGAGGTGACAGCCCCGGCTCCTCAGTGTTCTGTGCTGTGAGGAGGTGACAGCCCCGGCTCCTCAGTGTTCTGTGCTGTGAGGTGGTGACAGCCCCGGCTCCTCAGTGCTCTGTGCTGTGAGGAGGTGACAGCCCCGGCTCCTCAGTGTTCTGTGCTGTGAGGTGGTGACAGCCCCGGCTCCTCAGTGTTCTGTGCTGTGAGGTGATGACAGCCCCGGCTCCTCAGTGTTCTGTGCTGTGAGGTGGTGACAGCCCCGGCTCCTCAGTGTTCTGTGCTGTGAGGAGGTGACAGCCCCGGCTCCTCTGTGCTTTGAGGTGGTGACAGCCCCGGCTCCTCAGTGTTCTGTGCTGTGAGGAGGTGACAGCCCCGGCTCCTCAGTATTCTGTGCTGTGAGGAGGTGACAGCCCCGGCTCCTCAGTGTTCTGTGCTGTGAGGTGGTGACAGCCCCGGCTCCTCAGTGTTCTGTGCTGTGAGGAGGTGACAGCCCCGGCTCCTCAGTGTTCTGTGCTGTGAGGAGGTGACAGCCCCGGCTTCTCAGTGTTCCGTACTGTGAGGAGGTGACAGCCCCGGCTCCTCAGTGTTCTGTGCTGTGAGGCGGTGACAGCCCCGGCTCCTCAGTGTTCTGTGCTGTGAGGAGGTGACAGCCCCGGCTCCTCAGTGTTCTGTGCTGTGAGGAGGTGACAGCCCCGGCTCCTCAGTGTTCTGTGCTGTGAGGAGGTGACAGCCCCGGCTCCTCAGTGTTCTGTGCTGTGAGGTGGTGACAGCCCCGGCTCCTCTGTGCTGTGAGGAGGTGACAGCCCCGGCTCCTCAGTGTTCTGTGCTGTGAGGAGGTGACAGCCCCGGCTCCTCAGTGTTCTGTGCTGTGAGGTGGTGACAGCCCCGGCTCCTCAGTGTTCTGTGCTGTGAGGAGGTGACAGCCCCGGCTTCTCAGTGTTCCGTGCTGTGAGGAGGTGACAGCCCCGGCTCCTCAGTGTTCTGTGCTGTGAGGAGGTGACAGCCCCGGCTTCTCAGTGTTCCGTGCTGTGAGGAGGTGACAGCCCCGGCTCCTCAGTGTTCTGTGCTGTGAGGAGGTGACAGCCCCGGCTCCTCAGTGTTCTGTGCTGTGAGGTGGTGAGGGCCCCGGCTCCTCAGTGTTCTGTGCTGTGAGGAGGTGACAGCCCCGGCTCCTCAGTGTTCTGTGCTGTGAGGAGGTGACAGCCCCGGCTCCTCAGTGCTCTGTGCTGTGAGGTGACAGCCCCGGCTCCTCAGTGCTCTGTGCTGTGAGGAGGTGACAGCCCCGGCTCCTCAGTGCTCTGTGCTGTGAGGTGGTGACAGCCCCGGCTCCTCAGTGCTCTGTGCTGTGAGGAGGTGACAGCCCCCGGCTCCTCAGTGTTCTGTGCTGTGAGGAGGTGACAGCCCCGGCTCCTCAGTGTGCTGTGCTGTGAGGTGACAGCCCCGGCTCCTCAGTGCTCTGTGCTGTGAGGAGGTGACAGCCCCGGCTCCTCTGTGCTGTGAGGTGGTGACAGCCGCGGCTCCTCTGTGCTGTGAGGAGGTGACAGCCCCGGCTCCTCAGTGTTCTGTGCTGTGAGGAGGTGACAGCCCCGGCTCCTCAGTGTTCTGTGCTGTGAGGAGGTGACAGCCCCGGCTCCTCAGTGTTCTGTGCTGTGAGGAGGTGACAGCCCCGGCTCCTCAGTGTTCTGTGCTGTGAGGAGGTGACAGCCCCGGCTCCTCAGTGTTCTGTGCTGTGAGGAGGTGACAGCCCCGGCTCCTCAGTGCTCTGTGCTGTGAGGAGGTGACAGCCCCGGCTCCTCAGTGTTCTGTGCTGTGAGGTGGTGACAGCCCCGGCTCCTCAGTGTGCTGTGAAGAGGTGACAGCCCCGGCTCCTCAGTGTTCTGTGCTGTGAGGAGGTGACGGCCCCGGCTCCTCCGTGTTCTGTGCTGTGAGGTGGTGACAGCCCTGGCTCCTCAGTGTGCTGTGACGAGGTGACAGCCCCGGCTCCTCAGTGCTCTGTGCTGTGAGGAGGTGACAGCCCCGGCTCCTCAGTGTTCTGTGCTGTGAGGTGGAGACAGCCCCGGCTCCTCAGTGTTCTGTGCTGTGAGGTGGTGGCAGCCCCGGCTCCTCAGTGTTCTGTGCTGTAAGGTGGTGACAGCCCCGGCTCTTCAGTGTTCTGTGCTGTGAGGAGGTGACAGCCCCGGCTCCTCAGTGTTCTGTGCTGTGAGGTGGTGACAGCCCCGGCTCCTCTGTGCTGTGAGGAGGTGACAGCCCCGGCTCCTCAGTGCTCTGTGCTGTGAGGAGGTGACAGCCCCGGCTCCTCAGTGTTCTGTGCTGTGAGGTGGTGACAGCCCCGGCTCCTCAGTGTTCTGTGCTGTGAGGAGGTGACAGCCCCGGCTCCTCTGTGCTGTGAGGAGGTGACAGCCCCGGCTCCTCAGTGTTCTGTGCTGTGAGGAGGTGACAGCCCCGGCTCCTCAGTGTTCTGTGCTGTGAGGAGGTGACAGCCCCGGCTCCTCAGTGTTCTGTGCTGTGAGGAGGTGACAGCCCCGGCTCCTCAGTGCTCTGTGCTGTGAGGAGGTGACAGCCCCGGCTCCTCAGTGTCCTGTGCTGTGAGGAGGTGACAGCCCCGGCTCCTCAGTGCTCTGTGCTGTGAGGAGGTGACAGCCCCGGCTCCTCAGTGTTCTGTGCTGTGAGGAGGTGACAGCCCCGGCTCCTCAGTGTTCTGTGCTGTGAGGTGGTGACAGCCCCGGCTCCTCAGTGTCCTGTGCTGTGAGGAGGTGACAGCCCCGGCTCCTCAGTGTTCTGTGCTGTGAGGTGGTGACAGCCCCGGCTCCTCAGTGCTCTGTGCTGTGAGGAGGTGACAGCCCCGGCTCCTCAGTGTTCTGTGCTGTGAGGTGGTGACAGCCCCGGCTCCTCAGTGTTCTGTGCTGTGAGGTGATGACAGCCCCGGCTCCTCAGTGTTCTGTGCTGTGAGGTGGTGACAGCCCCGGCTCCTCAGTGTTCTGTGCTGTGAGGAGGTGACAGCCCCGGCTCCTCTGTGCTGTGAGGTGGTGACAGCCCCGGCTCCTCAGTGTTCTGTGCTGTGAGGAGGTGACAGCCCCGGCTCCTCAGTGTTCTGTGCTGTGAGGAGGTGACAGCCCCGGCTCCTCAGTATTCTGTGCTGTGAGGAGGTGACAGCCCCGGCTCCTCAGTGTTCTGTGCTGTGAGGTGGTGACAGCCCCGGCTCCTCAGTGTTCTGTGCTGTGAGGAGGTGACAGCCCCGGCTCCTCAGTGTTCTGTGCTGTGAGGAGGTGACAGCCCCGGCTCCTCAGTGTTCTGTGCTGTGAGGAGGTGACAGCCCCGGCTTCTCAGTGTTCCGTGCTGTGAGGAGGTGACAGCCCCGGCTCCTCAGTGCTCTGTGCTGTGAGGAGGTGACAGCCCCGGCTCCTCTGTGCTGTGAGGTGGTGACAGCCCCGGCTCCTCAGTGTCCTGTGCTGTGAGGAGGTGACAGCCCCGGCTCCTCAGTGTGCTGTGCTGTGAGGAGGTGACAGCCCCGGCTCCTCAGTGTTCTGTGCTGTGAGGCGGTGACAGCCCCGGCTCCTCAGTGCTCTGTGCTGTGAGGAGGTGACAGCCCCGGCTCCTCAGTGTTCTGTGCTGTGAGGTGGTGACAGCCCCGGCTCCTCAGTGTTCTGTGCTGTGAGGAGGTGACAGCCCCGGCTTCTCAGTGTTCCGTGCTGTGAGGAGGTGACAGCCCCGGCTCCTCAGTGTTCTGTGCTGTGAGGCGGTGACAGCCCCGGCTCCTCAGTGTTCTGTGCTGTGAGGAGGTGACAGCCCCGGCTCCTCAGTGTTCTGTGCTGTGAGGAGGTGACAGCCCCGGCTCCTCAGTGCTCTGTGCTGTGAGGTGGTGACAGCCCCGGCTCCTCAGTGTTCTGTGCTGTGAGGAGGTGACAGCCCCGGCTCCTCAGTGCTCTGTGCTGTGAGCTGACAGCCCTGGCTCCTCAGTGTTCTGTGCTGTGAGGTGGTGACAGCCCCGGCTCCTCAGTGCTCTGTGCTGTGAGGTGGTGACAGCCCCGGCTCCTCAGTGTTCTGTGCTGTGAGGAGGTGACAGCCCCGGCTCCTCAGTGCTCTGTGCTGTGAGCTGACAGCCCTGGCTCCTCAGTGCTCTGTGCTGTGAGGAGGTGACAGCCCCGGCTCCTCAGTGTCCTGTGCTGTGAGGAGGTGACAGCCCCGGCTCCTCAGTGTTCTGTGCTGTGAGGTGGTGACAGCCCCGGCTCCTCAGTGTTCTGTGCTGTGAGGAGGTGACAGCCCCGGCTCCTCAGTGCTCTGTGCTGTGAGGAGGTGACAGCCCCGGCTCCTCAGTGTCCTGTGCTGTGAGGAGGTGACAGCCCCGGCTCCTCAGTGTTCTGTGCTTTGAGGTGGTGACAGCCCCGGCTCCTCAGTGCTCTGTGCTGTGAGGAGGTGACAGCCCCGGCTCCTCAGTGTTCTGTGCTGTGAGGTGGTGACAGCCCCGGCTCCTCAGTGTTCTGTGCTGTGAGGTGATGACAGCCCCGGCTCCTCAGTGTTCTGTGCTGTGAGGTGGTGACAGCCCCGGCTCCTCAGTGTTCTGTGCTGTGAGGAGGTGACAGCCCCGGCTCCTCTGTGCTGTGAGGTGGTGACAGCCCCGGCTCCTCAGTGTTCTGTGCTGTGAGGAGGTGACAGCCCCGGCTCCTCAGTGTTCTGTGCTGTGAGGAGGTGACAGCCCCGGCTCCTCAGTGTTCTGTGCTGTGAGGAGGTGACAGCCCCGGCTCCTCAGTGTTCTGTGCTGTGAGGAGGTGACAGCCCCGGCTCCTCAGTGTTCTGTGCTGTGAGGTGGTGACAGCCCCGGCTCCTCAGTGTTCTGTGCTGTGAGGAGGTGACAGCCCCGGCTTCTCAGTGTTCCGTGCTGTGAGGAGGTGACAGCCCCGGCTCCTCAGTGTTCTGTGCTGTGAGGCGGTGACAGCCCCGGCTCCTCAGTGTTCTGTGCTGTGAGGAGGTGACAGCCCCGGCTCCTCAGTGTTCTGTGCTGTGAGGAGGTGACAGCCCCGGCTCCTCAGTGTTCTGTGCTGTGAGGTGGTGACAGCCCCGGCTCCTCTGTGCTGTGAGGAGGTGACAGCCCCGGCTCCTCAGTGTTCTGTGCTGTGAGGAGGTGACAGCCCCGGCTCCTCAGTGTTCTGTGCTGTGAGGAGGTGACAGCCCCGGCTCCTCAGTGTTCTGTGCTGTGAGGTGGTGACAGCCCCGGCTCCTCAGTGCTCTGTGCTGTGAGGAGGTGACAGCCCCGGCTCCTCAGTGTTCTGTGCTGTGAGGTGGTGACAGCCCCGGCTCCTCAGTGTTCTGTGCTGTGAGGTGATGACAGCCCCGGCTCCTCAGTGTTCTGTGCTGTGAGGTGGTGACAGCCCCGGCTCCTCAGTGTTCTGTGCTGTGAGGAGGTGACAGCCCCGGCTCCTCTGTGCTTTGAGGTGGTGACAGCCCCGGCTCCTCAGTGTTCTGTGCTGTGAGGAGGTGACAGCCCCGGCTCCTCAGTATTCTGTGCTGTGAGGAGGTGACAGCCCCGGCTCCTCAGTGTTCTGTGCTGTGAGGTGGTGACAGCCCCGGCTCCTCAGTGTTCTGTGCTGTGAGGAGGTGACAGCCCCGGCTCCTCAGTGTTCTGTGCTGTGAGGAGGTGACAGCCCCGGCTTCTCAGTGTTCCGTACTGTGAGGAGGTGACAGCCCCGGCTCCTCAGTGTTCTGTGCTGTGAGGCGGTGACAGCCCCGGCTCCTCAGTGTTCTGTGCTGTGAGGAGGTGACAGCCCCGGCTCCTCAGTGTTCTGTGCTGTGAGGAGGTGACAGCCCCGGCTCCTCAGTGTTCTGTGCTGTGAGGAGGTGACAGCCCCGGCTCCTCAGTGTTCTGTGCTGTGAGGTGGTGACAGCCCCGGCTCCTCTGTGCTGTGAGGAGGTGACAGCCCCGGCTCCTCAGTGTTCTGTGCTGTGAGGAGGTGACAGCCCCGGCTCCTCAGTGTTCTGTGCTGTGAGGTGGTGACAGCCCCGGCTCCTCAGTGTTCTGTGCTGTGAGGAGGTGACAGCCCCGGCTTCTCAGTGTTCCGTGCTGTGAGGAGGTGACAGCCCCGGCTCCTCAGTGTTCTGTGCTGTGAGGAGGTGACAGCCCCGGCTTCTCAGTGTTCCGTGCTGTGAGGAGGTGACAGCCCCGGCTCCTCAGTGTTCTGTGCTGTGAGGAGGTGACAGCCCCGGCTCCTCAGTGTTCTGTGCTGTGAGGTGGTGAGGGCCCCGGCTCCTCAGTGTTCTGTGCTGTGAGGAGGTGACAGCCCCGGCTCCTCAGTGTTCTGTGCTGTGAGGAGGTGACAGCCCCGGCTCCTCAGTGCTCTGTGCTGTGAGGTGACAGCCCCGGCTCCTCAGTGCTCTGTGCTGTGAGGAGGTGACAGCCCCGGCTCCTCAGTGCTCTGTGCTGTGAGGTGGTGACAGCCCCGGCTCCTCAGTGCTCTGTGCTGTGAGGAGGTGACAGCCCCCGGCTCCTCAGTGTTCTGTGCTGTGAGGAGGTGACAGCCCCGGCTCCTCAGTGTGCTGTGCTGTGAGGTGACAGCCCCGGCTCCTCAGTGCTCTGTGCTGTGAGGAGGTGACAGCCCCGGCTCCTCTGTGCTGTGAGGTGGTGACAGCCGCGGCTCCTCTGTGCTGTGAGGAGGTGACAGCCCCGGCTCCTCAGTGTTCTGTGCTGTGAGGAGGTGACAGCCCCGGCTCCTCAGTGTTCTGTGCTGTGAGGAGGTGACAGCCCCGGCTCCTCAGTGTTCTGTGCTGTGAGGAGGTGACAGCCCCGGCTCCTCAGTGTTCTGTGCTGTGAGGAGGTGACAGCCCCGGCTCCTCAGTGTTCTGTGCTGTGAGGAGGTGACAGCCCCGGCTCCTCAGTGCTCTGTGCTGTGAGGAGGTGACAGCCCCGGCTCCTCAGTGTTCTGTGCTGTGAGGTGGTGACAGCCCCGGCTCCTCAGTGTGCTGTGAAGAGGTGACAGCCCCGGCTCCTCAGTGTTCTGTGCTGTGAGGAGGTGACGGCCCCGGCTCCTCCGTGTTCTGTGCTGTGAGGTGGTGACAGCCCTGGCTCCTCAGTGTGCTGTGACGAGGTGACAGCCCCGGCTCCTCAGTGCTCTGTGCTGTGAGGAGGTGACAGCCCCGGCTCCTCAGTGTTCTGTGCTGTGAGGTGGAGACAGCCCCGGCTCCTCAGTGTTCTGTGCTGTGAGGTGGTGGCAGCCCCGGCTCCTCAGTGTTCTGTGCTGTAAGGTGGTGACAGCCCCGGCTCTTCAGTGTTCTGTGCTGTGAGGAGGTGACAGCCCCGGCTCCTCAGTGTTCTGTGCTGTGAGGTGGTGACAGCCCCGGCTCCTCTGTGCTGTGAGGAGGTGACAGCCCCGGCTCCTCAGTGCTCTGTGCTGTGAGGAGGTGACAGCCCCGGCTCCTCAGTGTTCTGTGCTGTGAGGTGGTGACAGCCCCGGCTCCTCAGTGTTCTGTGCTGTGAGGAGGTGACAGCCCCGGCTCCTCTGTGCTGTGAGGAGGTGACAGCCCCCGGCTCCTCAGTGTTCTGTGCTGTGAGGTGGTGACAGCCCCGGCTCCTCAGTGTTCTGTGCTGTGAGGAGGTGACAGCCCCGGCTCCTCAGTGTTCTGTGCTGTGACGAGGTGACAGGCCCGGCTCCTCAGTGCTCTGTGCTGTGAGGAGGTGACAGCCCCGGCTCCTCAGTGTTCTGTGCTGTGAGGAGGTAATAGCCCCGGCTCCTCAGTGTTCTGTGCTGTGAGGAGGTGACAGCCCCGGCTCCTCAGTGTTCTGTGCTGTGAGGAGGTGACAGCCCCCGGCTCCTCAGTGTTCTGTGCTGTGAGGAGGTGACAGCCCCGGCTCCTCAGTGCTCTGTGCTGTGAGGAGGTGACAGCCCCGGCTCCTCAGTGTTCTGTGCTGTGAGGTGGTGACAGCCCCGGCTCCTCAGTGTTCTGTGCTGTGAGGAGGTGACAGCCCCGGCTCCTCAGTGTTCTGTGCTGTGAGGAGGTGACAGCCCCGGCTCCTCAGTGTTCTGTGCTGTGAGGTGGTGACAGCCCCGGCTCCTCTGTGCTGTGAGGAGGTGACAGCCCCGGCTCCTCAGTGTTCTGTGCTGTGAGGAGGTGACAGCCCCGGCTCCTCAGTGTTCTGTGCTGTGAGGTGGTGACAGCCCCGGCTCCTCAGTGTTCTGTGCTGTGAGGAGGTGACAGCCCCGGCTTCTCAGTGTTCCGTGCTGTGAGGAGGTGACAGCCCCGGCTCCTCAGTGTTCTGTGCTGTGAGGAGGTGACAGCCCCGGCTTCTCAGTGTTCCGTGCTGTGAGGAGGTGACAGCCCCGGCTCCTCAGTGTTCTGTGCTGTGAGGAGGTGACAGCCCCGGCTCCTCAGTGTTCTGTGCTGTGAGGTGGTGAGGGCCCCGGCTCCTCAGTGTTCTGTGCTGTGAGGAGGTGACAGCCCCGGCTCCTCAGTGTTCTGTGCTGTGAGGAGGTGACAGCCCCGGCTCCTCAGTGCTCTGTGCTGTGAGGTGACAGCCCCGGCTCCTCAGTGCTCTGTGCTGTGAGGAGGTGACAGCCCCGGCTCCTCAGTGCTCTGTGCTGTGAGGTGGTGACAGCCCCGGCTCCTCAGTGCTCTGTGCTGTGAGGAGGTGACAGCCCCCGGCTCCTCAGTGTTCTGTGCTGTGAGGAGGTGACAGCCCCGGCTCCTCAGTGTGCTGTGCTGTGAGGTGACAGCCCCGGCTCCTCAGTGCTCTGTGCTGTGAGGAGGTGACAGCCCCGGCTCCTCTGTGCTGTGAGGTGGTGACAGCCGCGGCTCCTCTGTGCTGTGAGGAGGTGACAGCCCCGGCTCCTCAGTGTTCTGTGCTGTGAGGAGGTGACAGCCCCGGCTCCTCAGTGTTCTGTGCTGTGAGGAGGTGACAGCCCCGGCTCCTCAGTGTTCTGTGCTGTGAGGAGGTGACAGCCCCGGCTCCTCAGTGTTCTGTGCTGTGAGGAGGTGACAGCCCCGGCTCCTCAGTGTTCTGTGCTGTGAGGAGGTGACAGCCCCGGCTCCTCAGTGCTCTGTGCTGTGAGGAGGTGACAGCCCCGGCTCCTCAGTGTTCTGTGCTGTGAGGTGGTGACAGCCCCGGCTCCTCAGTGTGCTGTGAAGAGGTGACAGCCCCGGCTCCTCAGTGTTCTGTGCTGTGAGGAGGTGACGGCCCCGGCTCCTCCGTGTTCTGTGCTGTGAGGTGGTGACAGCCCTGGCTCCTCAGTGTGCTGTGACGAGGTGACAGCCCCGGCTCCTCAGTGCTCTGTGCTGTGAGGAGGTGACAGCCCCGGCTCCTCAGTGTTCTGTGCTGTGAGGTGGAGACAGCCCCGGCTCCTCAGTGTTCTGTGCTGTGAGGTGGTGGCAGCCCCGGCTCCTCAGTGTTCTGTGCTGTAAGGTGGTGACAGCCCCGGCTCTTCAGTGTTCTGTGCTGTGAGGAGGTGACAGCCCCGGCTCCTCAGTGTTCTGTGCTGTGAGGTGGTGACAGCCCCGGCTCCTCTGTGCTGTGAGGAGGTGACAGCCCCGGCTCCTCAGTGCTCTGTGCTGTGAGGAGGTGACAGCCCCGGCTCCTCAGTGTTCTGTGCTGTGAGGTGGTGACAGCCCCGGCTCCTCAGTGTTCTGTGCTGTGAGGAGGTGACAGCCCCGGCTCCTCTGTGCTGTGAGGAGGTGACAGCCCCCGGCTCCTCAGTGTTCTGTGCTGTGAGGTGGTGACAGCCCCGGCTCCTCAGTGTTCTGTGCTGTGAGGAGGTGACAGCCCCGGCTCCTCAGTGTTCTGTGCTGTGACGAGGTGACAGGCCCGGCTCCTCAGTGCTCTGTGCTGTGAGGAGGTGACAGCCCCGGCTCCTCAGTGTTCTGTGCTGTGAGGAGGTAATAGCCCCGGCTCCTCAGTGTTCTGTGCTGTGAGGAGGTGACAGCCCCGGCTCCTCAGTGTTCTGTGCTGTGAGGAGGTGACAGCCCCCGGCTCCTCAGTGTTCTGTGCTGTGAGGAGGTGACAGCCCCGGCTCCTCAGTGCTCTGTGCTGTGAGGAGGTGACAGCCCCGGCTCCTCAGTGTTCTGTGCTGTGAGGTGGTGACAGCCCCGGCTCCTCAGTGTTCTGTGCTGTGAGGAGGTGACAGCCCCGGCTCCTCAGTGTTCTGTGCTGTGAGGAGGTGACAGCCCCGGCTCCTCAGTGTTCTGTGCTGTGAGGTGGTGACAGCCCCGGCTCCTCAGTGTTCTGTGCTGTGAGGAGGTGACAGCCCCGGCTCCTCAGTGTTCTGTTCTGTGAGGAGGTGACAGCCCCGGCTCCTCAGTGTTCTGTGCTGTGAGGTGGTGACAGCCCCGGCTCCTCAGTGCTCTCTGCTGTGAGGTGGTGACAGCCCCCGGCTCCTCAGTGTTCTGTGCTGTGAGGAGGTGACAGCCCCGGCTCCTCAGTGTTCTGTGCTGTGAGGAGGTGACAGCCCCGGCTTCTCAGTGTTCTGTGCTGTGAGGAGGTGACAGCCCCGGCTCCTCAGTGCTCTGTGCTGTGAGGAGGTGACAGCCCCGGCTCCTCAGTGTTCTGTGCTGTGAGGAGGTGACAGCCCCGGCTCCTCAGTGTTCTGTGAGGTGGTGACAGCCCCGGCTCCTCAGTGTTCTGTGCTGTGAGGTGGTGACACCCCCGGCTCCTCAGTGTTCTGTGCTGTGAGGAGGTGACAGCCCCGGCTCCTCAGTGCTCTGTGCTGTGAGGTGGTGACAGCCCCGGCTCCTCAGTGTTCTGTGCTGTGAGGAGGTGACAGCCCCGGCTCCTCAGTGTTCTGTGCTGTGAGGAGGTGACAGCCCCGGCTCCTCAGTGTTCTGTGCTGTGAGGAGGTGACAGCCCCGGCTTCTCAGTGTTCCGTGCTGTGAGGAGGTGACAGCCCCGGCTCCTCAGTGTTCTGTGCTGTGAGGAGGTGACAGCCCCGGCTCCTCAGTGTTCTGTGCTGTGAGGTGGTGAGGGCCCCGGCTCCTCAGTGTTCTGTGCTGTGAGGAGGTGACAGCCCCGGCTCCTCAGTGTTCTGTGCTGTGAGGAGGTGACAGCCCCGGCTCCTCAGTGCTCTGTGCTGTGAGGTGACAGCCCCGGCTCCTCAGTGCTCTGTGCTGTGAGGAGGTGACAGCCCCGGCTCCTCAGTGCTCTGTGCTGTGAGGTGGTGACAGCCCCGGCTCCTCAGTGCTCTGTGCTGTGAGGAGGTGACAGCCCCCGGCTCCTCAGTGTTCTGTGCTGTGAGGAGGTGACAGCCCCGGCTCCTCAGTGTGCTGTGCTGTGAGGTGACAGCCCCGGCTCCTCAGTGCTCTGTGCTGTGAGGAGGTGACAGCCCCGGCTCCTCTGTGCTGTGAGGTGGTGACAGCCGCGGCTCCTCTGTGCTGTGAGGAGGTGACAGCCCCGGCTCCTCAGTGTTCTGTGCTGTGAGGAGGTGACAGCCCCGGCTCCTCAGTGTTCTGTGCTGTGAGGAGGTGACAGCCCCGGCTCCTCAGTGTTCTGTGCTGTGAGGAGGTGACAGCCCCGGCTCCTCAGTGTTCTGTGCTGTGAGGAGGTGACAGCCCCGGCTCCTCAGTGTTCTGTGCTGTGAGGAGGTGACAGCCCCGGCTCCTCAGTGCTCTGTGCTGTGAGGAGGTGACAGCCCCGGCTCCTCAGTGTTCTGTGCTGTGAGGTGGTGACAGCCCCGGCTCCTCAGTGTGCTGTGAAGAGGTGACAGCCCCGGCTCCTCAGTGTTCTGTGCTGTGAGGAGGTGACGGCCCCGGCTCCTCCGTGTTCTGTGCTGTGAGGTGGTGACAGCCCTGGCTCCTCAGTGTGCTGTGACGAGGTGACAGCCCCGGCTCCTCAGTGCTCTGTGCTGTGAGGAGGTGACAGCCCCGGCTCCTCAGTGTTCTGTGCTGTGAGGTGGAGACAGCCCCGGCTCCTCAGTGTTCTGTGCTGTGAGGTGGTGGCAGCCCCGGCTCCTCAGTGTTCTGTGCTGTAAGGTGGTGACAGCCCCGGCTCTTCAGTGTTCTGTGCTGTGAGGAGGTGACAGCCCCGGCTCCTCAGTGTTCTGTGCTGTGAGGTGGTGACAGCCCCGGCTCCTCTGTGCTGTGAGGAGGTGACAGCCCCGGCTCCTCAGTGCTCTGTGCTGTGAGGAGGTGACAGCCCCGGCTCCTCAGTGTTCTGTGCTGTGAGGTGGTGACAGCCCCGGCTCCTCAGTGTTCTGTGCTGTGAGGAGGTGACAGCCCCGGCTCCTCTGTGCTGTGAGGAGGTGACAGCCCCCGGCTCCTCAGTGTTCTGTGCTGTGAGGTGGTGACAGCCCCGGCTCCTCAGTGTTCTGTGCTGTGAGGAGGTGACAGCCCCGGCTCCTCAGTGTTCTGTGCTGTGACGAGGTGACAGGCCCGGCTCCTCAGTGCTCTGTGCTGTGAGGAGGTGACAGCCCCGGCTCCTCAGTGTTCTGTGCTGTGAGGAGGTAATAGCCCCGGCTCCTCAGTGTTCTGTGCTGTGAGGAGGTGACAGCCCCGGCTCCTCAGTGTTCTGTGCTGTGAGGAGGTGACAGCCCCCGGCTCCTCAGTGTTCTGTGCTGTGAGGAGGTGACAGCCCCGGCTCCTCAGTGCTCTGTGCTGTGAGGAGGTGACAGCCCCGGCTCCTCAGTGTTCTGTGCTGTGAGGTGGTGACAGCCCCGGCTCCTCAGTGTTCTGTGCTGTGAGGAGGTGACAGCCCCGGCTCCTCAGTGTTCTGTGCTGTGAGGAGGTGACAGCCCCGGCTCCTCAGTGTTCTGTGCTGTGAGGTGGTGACAGCCCCGGCTCCTCAGTGTTCTGTGCTGTGAGGAGGTGACAGCCCCGGCTCCTCAGTGTTCTGTTCTGTGAGGAGGTGACAGCCCCGGCTCCTCAGTGTTCTGTGCTGTGAGGTGGTGACAGCCCCGGCTCCTCAGTGCTCTCTGCTGTGAGGTGGTGACAGCCCCCGGCTCCTCAGTGTTCTGTGCTGTGAGGAGGTGACAGCCCCGGCTCCTCAGTGTTCTGTGCTGTGAGGAGGTGACAGCCCCGGCTTCTCAGTGTTCTGTGCTGTGAGGAGGTGACAGCCCCGGCTCCTCAGTGCTCTGTGCTGTGAGGAGGTGACAGCCCCGGCTCCTCAGTGTTCTGTGCTGTGAGGAGGTGACAGCCCCGGCTCCTCAGTGTTCTGTGAGGTGGTGACAGCCCCGGCTCCTCAGTGTTCTGTGCTGTGAGGTGGTGACACCCCCGGCTCCTCAGTGTTCTGTGCTGTGAGGAGGTGACAGCCCCGGCTCCTCAGTGCTCTGTGCTGTGAGGTGGTGACAGCCCCGGCTCCTCAGTGTTCTGTGCTGTGAGGAGGTGACAGCCCCGGCTCCTCAGTGTTCTGTGCTGTGAGGAGGTGACAGCCCCGGCTCCTCAGTGCTCTGTGCTGTGAGGTGGTGACAGCCCCGGCTCCTCAGTGCTCTGTGCTGTGAGGAGGTGACATCCCCGGCTCCTCAGTGTTCTGTGCTGTGAGGTGGTGACAGCCCCGGCTCCTCAGTGCTCTGTGCTGTGAGGTGACAGCCCCGGCTCCTCAGTGTTCTGTGCTGTGAGGTGGTGACAGCCCCCGGCTCCTCAGTGCTCTGTGCTGTGACGAGGTGACAGCCCCGGCTCCTCAGTGCTCTGTGCTGTGAGGAGGTGACAGCCCCGGCTCCTCAGTGTTCTGTGCTGTGAGGTGGTGACATCCCCGGCTCCTCAGTGTTCTGTGCTGTGAGGAGGTGACATCCCCGGCTCCTCAGTGTTCTGTGCTGTGAGGAGGTGACGGCCCCGGCTCCTCCGTGTTCTGTGCTGTCAGGTGGTGACAGCCCTGGCTCCTCAGTGTGCTGTGACGAGGTGACAGCCCCGGCTCCTCAGTGCTCTGTGCTGTGAGGAGGTGACAGCCCCGGCTCCTCAGTGTTTTGTGCTGTGAGGTGGTGACAGCCCCGGCTCCTCAGTGTTCTGTGCTGTGAGGTGGTGACAGCCCCGGCTCCTCAGTGTTCTGTGCTGTGAGGAGGTGACAGCCCCGGCTCCTCAGTGTTCTGTGCTGTGAGGAGGTGACAGCCCCAGCTCCTCAGTGTTCTGTGCTGTGAGGAGGTGACAGCCCCGGCTCCTCAGTGTTCTGTGCTGTGAGGAGGTGACAGCCCCGGCTTCTCAGTGTTCCGTGCTGTGAGGAGGTGACAGCCCCGGCTCCTCAGTGCTCTGTGCTGTGAGGAGGTGACAGCCCCGGCTCCTCTGTGCTGTGAGGTGGTGACAGCCCCGGCTCCTCAGTGTCCTGTGCTGTGAGGAGGTGACAGCCCCGGCTCCTCAGTGTGCTGTGCTGTGAGGCGGTGACAGCCCCGGCTCCTCAGTGTTCTGTGCTGTGAGGCGGTGACAGCCCCGGCTCCTCAGTGCTCTGTGCTGTGAGGAGGTGACAGCCCCGGCTCCTCAGTGTTCTGTGCTGTGAGGTGGTGACAGCCCCGGCTCCTCAGTGTTCTGTGCTGTGAGGAGGTGACAGCCCCGGCTTCTCAGTGTTCCGTGCTGTGAGGAGGTGACAGCCCCGGCTCCTCAGTGTTCTGTGCTGTGAGGCGGTGACAGCCCCGGCTCCTCAGTGTTCTGTGCTGTGAGGAGGTGACAGCCCCGGCTCCTCAGTGTTCTGTGCTGTGAGGAGGTGACAGCCCCGGCTCCTCAGTGCTCTGTGCTGTGAGGTGGTGACAGCCCCGGCTCCTCAGTGCTCTGTGCTGTGAGGAGGTGACAGCCCCGGCTCCTCAGTGTTCTGTGCTGTGAGGAGGTGACAGCCCCGGCTCCTCAGTGCTCTGTGCTGTGAGCTGACAGCCCTGGCTCCTCAGTGCTCTGTGCTGTGAGGAGGTGACAGCCCCGGCTCCTCAGTGTCCTGTGCTGTGAGGAGGTGACAGCCCCGGCTCCTCAGTGTTCTGTGCTGTGAGGTGGTGACAGCCCCGGCTCCTCAGTGTTCTGTGCTGTGAGGAGGTGACAGCCCCGGCTCCTCAGTGCTCTGTGCTGTGAGGAGGTGACAGCCCCGGCTCCTCAGTGTCCTGTGCTGTGAGGAGGTGACAGCCCCGGCTCCTCAGTGTTCTGTGCTGTGAGGTGGTGACAGCCCCGGCTCCTCAGTGCTCTGTGCTGTGAGGAGGTGACAGCCCCGGCTCCTCAGTGTTCTGTGCTGTGAGGTGGTGACAGCCCTGGCTCCTCAGTGTTCTGTGCTGTGAGGTGATGACAGCCCCGGCTCCTCAGTGTTCTGTGCTGTGAGGTGGTGACAGCCCCGGCTCCTCAGTGTTCTGTGCTGTGAGGAGGTGACAGCCCCGGCTCCTCTGTGCTGTGAGGTGGTGACAGCCCCGGCTCCTCAGTGTTCTGTGCTGTGAGGAGGTGACAGCCCCGGCTCCTCAGTGTTCTGTGCTGTGAGGAGGTGACAGCCCCGGCTCCTCAGTATTCTGTGCTGTGAGGAGGTGACAGCCCCGGCTCCTCAGTGTTCTGTGCTGTGAGGTGGTGACAGCCCCGGCTCCTCAGTGTTCTGTGCTGTGAGGAGGTGACAGCCCCGGCTTCTCAGTGTTCCGTGCTGTGAGGAGGTGACAGCCCCGGCTCCTCAGTGTTCTGTGCTGTGAGGCGGTGACAGCCCCGGCTCCTCAGTGTTCTGTGCTGTGAGGAGGTGACAGCCCCGGCTCCTCAGTGTTCTGTGCTGTGAGGAGGTGACAGCCCCGGCTCCTCAGTGTTCTGTGCTGTGAGGTGGTGACAGCCCCGGCTCCTCTGTGCTGTGAGGAGGTGACAGCCCCGGCTCCTCAGTGTTCTGTGCTGTGAGGAGGTGACAGCCCCGGCTCCTCAGTGTTCTGTGCTGTGAGGAGGTGACAGCCCCGGCTCCTCAGTGTTCTGTGCTGTGAGGTGGTGACAGCCCCGGCTCCTCAGTGCTCTGTGCTGTGAGGAGGTGACAGCCCCGGCTCCTCAGTGTTCTGTGCTGTGAGGTGGTGACAGCCCCGGCTCCTCAGTGTTCTGTGCTGTGAGGTGATGACAGCCCCGGCTCCTCAGTGTTCTGTGCTGTGAGGTGGTGACAGCCTCGGCTCCTCAGTGTTCTGTGCTGTGAGGAGGTGACAGCCCCGGCTCCTCTGTGCTTTGAGGTGGTGACAGCCCCGGCTCCTCAGTGTTCTGTGCTGTGAGGAGGTGACAGCCCCGGCTCCTCAGTATTCTGTGCTGTGAGGAGGTGACAGCCCCGGCTCCTCAGTGTTCTGTGCTGTGAGGTGGTGACAGCCCCGGCTCCTCAGTGTTCTGTGCTGTGAGGAGGTGACAGCCCCGGCTCCTCAGTGTTCTGTGCTGTGAGGAGGTGACAGCCCCGGCTTCTCAGTGTTCCGTACTGTGAGGAGGTGACAGCCCCGGCTCCTCAGTGTTCTGTGCTGTGAGGAGGTGACAGCCCCGGCTCCTCAGTGTTCTGTGCTGTGAGGAGGTGACAGCCCCGGCTCCTCAGTGTTCTGTGCTGTGAGGTGGTGACAGCCCCGGCTCCTCTGTGCTGTGAGGAGGTGACAGCCCCGGCTCCTCAGTGTTCTGTGCTGTGAGGAGGTGACAGCCCCGGCTCCTCAGTGTTCTGTGCTGTGAGGTGGTGACAGCCCCGGCTCCTCAGTGTTCTGTGCTGTGAGGAGGTGACAGCCCCGGCTTCTCAGTGTTCCGTGCTGTGAGGAGGTGACAGCCCCGGCTCCTCAGTGCTCTGTGCTGTGAGGAGGTGACAGCCCCGGCTCCTCAGTGTTCTGTGCTGTGAGGTGGTGACAGCCCCGGCTCCTCAGTGCTCTGTGCTGTGAGGAGGTGACAGCCCCGGCTCCTCAGTGTTCTGTGCTGTGAGGTGGTGACAGCCCCGGCTCCTCAGTGTTCTGTGCTGTGAGGTGATGACAGCCCCGGCTCCTCAGTGTTCTGTGCTGTGAGGTGGTGACAGCCTCGGCTCCTCAGTGTTCTGTGCTGTGAGGAGGTGACAGCCCCGGCTCCTCTGTGCTTTGAGGTGGTGACAGCCCCGGCTCCTCAGTGTTCTGTGCTGTGAGGAGGTGACAGCCCCGGCTCCTCAGTATTCTGTGCTGTGAGGAGGTGACAGCCCCGGCTCCTCAGTGTTCTGTGCTGTGAGGTGGTGACAGCCCCGGCTCCTCAGTGTTCTGTGCTGTGAGGAGGTGACAGCCCCGGCTCCTCAGTGTTCTGTGCTGTGAGGAGGTGACAGCCCCGGCTTCTCAGTGTTCCGTACTGTGAGGAGGTGACAGCCCCGGCTCCTCAGTGTTCTGTGCTGTGAGGAGGTGACAGCCCCGGCTCCTCAGTGTTCTGTGCTGTGAGGAGGTGACAGCCCCGGCTCCTCAGTGTTCTGTGCTGTGAGGAGGTGACAGCCCCGGCTCCTCAGTGTTCTGTGCTGTGAGGAGGTGACAGCCCCGGCTCCTCAGTGTTCTGTGCTGTGAGGAGGTGACAGCCCCGGCTCCTCAGTGCTCTGTGCTGTGAGGAGGTGACAGCCCCGGCTCCTCAGTGTTCTGTGCTGTGAGGTGGTGACAGCCCCGGCTCCTCAGTGTTCTGTGCTGTGAGGAGTTGACAGCCCCGGCTCCTCAGTGTTCTGTGCTGTGAGGAGGTGACAGCCCCGGCTCCTCAGTATTCTGTGCTGTGAGGAGGTGACAGCCCCGGCTCCTCAGTGTTCTGTGCTGTGAGGTGGTGACAGCCCCGGCTCCTCAGTGTTCTGTGCTGTGAGGAGGTGACAGCCCCGGCTCCTCAGTGTTCTGTGCTGTGAGGAGGTGACAGCCCCGGCTCCTCAGTGTTCTGTGCTGTGAGGAGGTGACAGCCCCGGCTCCTCAGTGCTCTGTGCTGTGAGGAGGTGACAGCCCCGGCTCCTCAGTGTTCTGTGCTGTGAGGTGGTGACAGCCCCGGCTCCTCTGTGCTGTGAGGTGGTGACAGCCCCGGCTCCTCAGTGTCCTGTGCTGTGAGGAGGTGACAGCCCCGGCTCCTCAGTGTTCTGTGCTGTGAGGAGGTGACAGCCCCGGCTCCTCAGTGCTCTGTGCTGTGAGGAGGTGACAGCCCCGGCTCCTCAGTGTTCTGTGCTGTGAGGTGGTGACAGCCCCGGCTCCTCAGTGTTCTGTGCTGTGAGGTGGTGACAGCCCCGGCTCCTCAGTGTTCTGTGCTGTGAGGAGGTGACAGCCCCGGCTCCTCAGTGCTCTGTGCTGTGAGGAGGTGACAGCCCCGGCTCCTCAGTGCTCTGTGCTGTGAGGAGGTGACAGCCCCGGCTCCTCAGTGTTCTGTACTGTGAGGAGGTGACAGCCCCGGCTCCTCAGTGCTCTGTGCTGTGAGGTGGTGACAGCCCCGGCTCCTCAGTGTTCTGTGCTGTGAGGAGGTGACAGCCCCGGCTCCTCAGTGCTCTGTGCTGTGAGGAGGTGACAGCCCCGGCTCCTCAGTGTTCTGTGCTGTGAGGTGGTGACAGCCCCGGCTCCTCAGTGTTCTGTGCTGTGAGGTGGTGACAGCCCCGGCTCCTCAGTGTTCTGTGCTGTGAGGAGGTGACAGCCCCGGCTCCTCAGTGTTCTGTGAGGTGGTGACAGCCCCGGCTCCTCAGTGTTCTGTGCTGTGAGGTGGTGACAGCCCCGGCTCCTCAGTGTTCTGTGCTGTGAGGAGGTGACAGCCCCGGCTCCTCAGTGTTCTGTGCTGTGAGGAGGTGACAGCCCCGGCTCCTCAGTGTTCTGTACTGTGAGGAGGTGACAGCCCCGGCTCCTCAGTGCTCTGTGCTGTGAGGTGGTGACAGCCCCGGCTCCTCAGTGTTCTGTGCTGTGAGGAGGTGACAGCCCCGGCTCCTCAGTGTTCTGTGCTGTGAGGAGGTGACAGCTCCGGCTCCTCAGTGCTCTGTACTGTGAGGAGGTGACAGCCCCGGCTCCTCAGTGCTCTGTGCTGTGAGGAGGTGACAGCCCCGGCTCCTCAGTGTTCTGTGCTGTGAGGAGGTGACAGCCCCGGCTCCTCAGTGCTCTGTGCTGTGAGGTGGTGACAGCCCCGGCTCCTCAGTGTTCTGTGCTGTGAGGAGGTGACAGCCCCGGCTCCTCAGTGCTCTGTGCTGTGAGGTGGTGACAGCCCCGGCTCCTCAGTGTTCTGTGCTGTGAGGTGGTGACAGCCCCGGCTCCTCAGTGTTCTGTGCTGTGAGGTGGTGACAGCCCCGGCTCCTCAGTGTTCTGTGCTGTGAGGAGGTGACAGCCCCGGCTCCTCAGTATTCTGTGCTGTGAGGAGGTGACAGCCCCGGCTCCTCAGTGCTCTGTGCTGTGAGGTGACAGCCCCGGCTCCTCAGTGTTCTGTGCTGTGAGGAGGTGACAGCCCCGGCTCCTCAGTGCTCTGTACTGTGAGGAGGTGACAGCCCCGGCTCCTCAGTGTTCTGTGCTGTGAGGAGGTGACAGCCCCGGCTCCTCAGTGCTCTGTGCTGTGAGGAGGTGACAGCCCCGGCTCCTCAGTGCTCTGTGCTGTGAGGAGGTGACAGCCCCGGCTCCTCAGTGTTCTGTGCTGTGAGGAGGTGACAGCCCCGGCTCCTCAGTGTTCTGTGCTGTGAGGAGGTGACAGCCCCGGCTCCTCAGTGCTCTGTGCTGTGAGGAGGTGACAGCCCCGGCTCCTCAGTGTTCTGTGCTGTGAGGAGGTGACAGCCCCGGCTCCTCAGTGTTCTGTGCTGTGAGGAGGTGACAGCCCCGGCTCCTCAGTGCTCTGTGCTGTGAGGAGGTGACAGCCCCGGCTCCTCAGTGTTCTGTGCTGTGAGGAGGTGACAGCCCCGGCTCCTCAGTGTTCTGTACTGTGAGGAGGTGACAGCCCCGGCTCCTCAGTGTTCTGTGCTGTGAGGAGGTGACAGCCCCGGCTCCTCAGTGTTCTGTGCTGTGAGGAGGTGACAGCCCCGACTCCTCAGTGCTCTGTGCTGTGAGGAGGTGACAGCCCCGGCTCCTCAGTGTTCTGTGCTGTGAGGTGGTGACAGCCCCGGCTCCTCAGTGTTCTGTGCTGTGAGGTGGTGACAGCCCCGGCTCCTCAGTGTTCTGTGCTGTGAGGAGGTGACAGCCCCGGCTCCTCAGTGCTCTGTGCTGTGAGGAGGTGACAGCCCCGGCTCCTCAGTGTTCTGTGCTGTGAGGTGACAGCCCCGGCTCCTCAGTGTTCTGTGCTGTGAGGAGGTGACAGCCCCGGCTCCTCAGTGCTCTGTGCTGTGAGGTGGTGACAGCCCCGGCTCCTCAGTGCTCTGTGCTGTGAGGAGGTGACAGCCCCGGCTCCTCTGTGCTGTGAGGAGGTGACAGCCCCGGCTCCTCAGTGTTCTGTGCTGTGAGGAGGTGACAGCCCCGGCTCCTCAGTGTTCTGTGCTGTGAGGAGGTGACAGCCCCGGCTCCTCAGTGTTCTGTGCTGTGAGGAGGTGACAGCCCCGGCTCCTCAGTGCTCTGTGCTGTGAGGAGGTGACAGCCCCGGCTCCTCAGTGTTCTGTGCTGTGAGGAGGTGACAGCCCCGGCTCCTCAGTGTTCTGTGCTGTGAGGAGGTGACAGCCCCGGCTCCTCAGTGCTCTGTGCTGTGAGGAGGTGACAGCCCCGGCTCCTCAGTGTTCTGTGCTGTGAGGAGGTGACAGCCCCGGCTCCTCAGTGTTCTGTGCTGTGAGGTGGTGACAGCCCCGGCTCTTCAGTGTTCTGTGCTGTGAGGTGGTGACAGCCCCGGCTCCTCAGTGCTCTGTGCTGTGAGGAGGTGACAGCCCCGGCTCCTCAGTGTTCTGTGCTGTGAGGAGGTGACAGCCCCGGCTCCTCAGTGTTCTGTGCTGTGAGGTGGTGACAGCCCCGGCTCCTCAGTGCTCTGTGCTGTGAGGAGGTGACAGCCCCGGCTCCTCAGTGTTCTGTGCTGTGAGGTGGTGACAGCCCCGGCTCCTCAGTGCTCTGTGCTGTGAGGTGGTGACAGCCCCGGCTCCTCAGTGTTCTGTGCTGTGAGGTGGTGACAGCCCCGGCTCCTCAGTGTTCTGTGCTGTGAGGAGGTGACAGCCCCGGCTCCTCAGTGCTCTGTGCTGTGAGGAGGTGACAGCCCCGGCTCCTCAGTGCTCTGTGCTGTGAGGAGGTGACAGCCCCGGCTCCTCAGTGTTCTGTGCTGTGAGGAGGTGACAGCCCCGGCTCCTCAGTGCTCTGTGCTGTGAGGAGGTGACAGCCCCGGCTCCTCAGTGCTCTGTGCTGTGAGGAGGTGACAGCCCCGGCTCCTCAGTGTTCTGTGCTGTGAGGTGGTGACAGCCCCGGCTCCTCAGTGTTCTGTGCTGTGAGGAGGTGACAGCCCCGGCTCCTCAGTGTTCTGTGCTGTGAGGAGGTGACAGCCCCGGCTCCTCAGTGTTCTGTGCTGTGAGGTGGTGACAGCCCCGGCTCCTCAGTGTTCTGTGCTGTGAGGAGGTGACAGCCCCGGCTCCTCAGTGTTCTGTGCTGTGAGGAGGTGACAGCCCCGGCTCCTCAGTGTTCTGTGCTGTGAGGAGGTGACAGCCCCGGCTCCTCTGTGCTGTGAGGTGGTGACAGCCCCGGCTCCTCAGTGTTCTGTGCTGTGAGGAGGTGACAGCCACGGCTCCTCAGTGTTCTGTGCTGTGAGGAGGTGACAGCCCCGGCTCCTCAGTGTTCTGTGCTGTGAGGTGGTGACAGCCCCGGCTCCTCAGTGTTCTGTGCTGTGAGGTGGTGACAGCCCCGGCTCCTCAGTGTTCTGTGCTGTGAGGTGGTGACAGCCCCGGCTCCTCAGTGTTCTGTGCTGTGAGGAGGTGACAGCCCCGGCTCCTCAGTGTTCTGTGCTGTGAGGTGGTGACAGCCCCGGCTCCTCAGTGTTCTGTGCTGTGAGGAGGTGACAGCCCCGGCTCCTCAGTGTTCTGTGCTGTGAGGAGGTGACAGCCCCGGCTCCTCAGTGTTCTGTGCTGTGAGGAGGTGACAGCCCCGGCTCCTCAGTGTCCTGTGCTGTGAGGTGGTGACAGCCCCGGCTCCTCAGTGTTCTGTGCTGTGAGGAGGTGACAGCCCCGGCTCCTCAGTGTTCTGTGCTGTGAGGAGGTGACAGCCCCGGCTCCTCAGTGCTCTGTGCTGTGAGGAGGTGACAGCCCCGGCTCCTCAGTGTTCTCTGCTGTGAGGAGGTGACAGCCCCGGCTCCTCAGTGTTCTGTGCTGTGAGGTGGTGACAGCCCCGGCTCCTCAGTGCTCTGTGCTGTGAGGAGGTGACAGCCCCGGCTCCTCAGTGTTCTGTGCTGTGAGGAGGTGACAGCCCCGGCTCCTCAGTGCTCTGTGCTGTGAGGAGGTGACAGCCCCGGCTCCTCAGTGTTCTGTGCTGTGAGGTGGTGACAGCCCCCTGCTCCTCTGTGCTCTGTGCTGTGAGGAGGTGACAGCCCCGGCTCCTCAGTGTTCTGTGCTGTGAGGAGGTGACAGCCCCGGCTCCTCAGTGTTCTGTGCTGTGAGGAGGTGACAGCCCCGGCTCCTCAGTGTTCTGTGCTGTGAGGAGGTGACAGCCCCGGCTCCTCAGTGTTCTGTGCTGTGAGGAGGTGACAGCCCCGGCTCCTCAGTGCTCTGTACTGTGAGGAGGTGACAGCCCCGGCTCCTCAGTGCTCTGTGCTGTGAGGAGGTGACAGCCCCGGCTCCTCAGTGTTCTCTGCTGTGAGGAGGTGACAGCCCCGGCTCCTCAGTGTTCTGTGCTGTGAGGAGGTGACAGCCCCGGCTCCTCAGTGTTCTGTGCTGTGAGGAGGTGACAGCTCCGGCTCCTCAGTGCTCTGTACTGTGAGGAGGTGACAGCCCCGGCTCCTCAGTGCTCTGTGCTGTGAGGAGGTGACAGCCCCGGCTCCTCAGTGTTCTGTGCTGTGAGGAGGTGACAGCCCCGGCTCCTCAGTGCTCTGTGCTGTGAGGTGGTGACAGCCCCGGCTCCTCAGTGTTCTGTGCTGTGAGGAGGTGACAGCCCCGGCTCCTCAGTGCTCTGTGCTGTGAGGTGGTGACAGCCCCGGCTCCTCAGTGTTCTGTGCTGTGAGGTGGTGACAGCCCCGGCTCCTCAGTGTTCTGTGCTGTGAGGTGGTGACAGCCCCGGCTCCTCAGTGTTCTGTGCTGTGAGGAGGTGACAGCCCCGGCTCCTCAGTATTCTGTGCTGTGAGGAGGTGACAGCCCCGGCTCCTCAGTGCTCTGTGCTGTGAGGTGACAGCCCCGGCTCCTCAGTGTTCTGTGCTGTGAGGAGGTGACAGCCCCGGCTCCTCAGTGCTCTGTACTGTGAGGAGGTGACAGCCCCGGCTCCTCAGTGTTCTGTGCTGTGAGGAGGTGACAGCCCCGGCTCCTCAGTGCTCTGTGCTGTGAGGAGGTGACAGCCCCGGCTCCTCAGTGCTCTGTGCTGTGAGGAGGTGACAGCCCCGGCTCCTCAGTGTTCTGTGCTGTGAGGAGGTGACAGCCCCGGCTCCTCAGTGTTCTGTGCTGTGAGGAGGTGACAGCCCCGGCTCCTCAGTGCTCTGTGCTGTGAGGAGGTGACAGCCCCGGCTCCTCAGTGTTCTGTGCTGTGAGGAGGTGACAGCCCCGGCTCCTCAGTGTTCTGTGCTGTGAGGAGGTGACAGCCCCGGCTCCTCAGTGCTCTGTGCTGTGAGGAGGTGACAGCCCCGGCTCCTCAGTGTTCTGTGCTGTGAGGAGGTGACAGCCCCGGCTCCTCAGTGTTCTGTACTGTGAGGAGGTGACAGCCCCGGCTCCTCAGTGTTCTGTGCTGTGAGGAGGTGACAGCCCCGGCTCCTCAGTGTTCTGTGCTGTGAGGAGGTGACAGCCCCGACTCCTCAGTGCTCTGTGCTGTGAGGAGGTGACAGCCCCGGCTCCTCAGTGTTCTGTGCTGTGAGGTGGTGACAGCCCCGGCTCCTCAGTGTTCTGTGCTGTGAGGTGGTGACAGCCCCGGCTCCTCAGTGTTCTGTGCTGTGAGGAGGTGACAGCCCCGGCTCCTCAGTGCTCTGTGCTGTGAGGAGGTGACAGCCCCGGCTCCTCAGTGTTCTGTGCTGTGAGGTGACAGCCCCGGCTCCTCAGTGTTCTGTGCTGTGAGGAGGTGACAGCCCCGGCTCCTCAGTGCTCTGTGCTGTGAGGTGGTGACAGCCCCGGCTCCTCAGTGCTCTGTGCTGTGAGGAGGTGACAGCCCCGGCTCCTCTGTGCTGTGAGGAGGTGACAGCCCCGGCTCCTCAGTGTTCTGTGCTGTGAGGAGGTGACAGCCCCGGCTCCTCAGTGTTCTGTGCTGTGAGGAGGTGACAGCCCCGGCTCCTCAGTGTTCTGTGCTGTGAGGAGGTGACAGCCCCGGCTCCTCAGTGCTCTGTGCTGTGAGGAGGTGACAGCCCCGGCTCCTCAGTGTTCTGTGCTGTGAGGAGGTGACAGCCCCGGCTCCTCAGTGTTCTGTGCTGTGAGGAGGTGACAGCCCCGGCTCCTCAGTGCTCTGTGCTGTGAGGAGGTGACAGCCCCGGCTCCTCAGTGTTCTGTGCTGTGAGGAGGTGACAGCCCCGGCTCCTCAGTGTTCTGTGCTGTGAGGTGGTGACAGCCCCGGCTCCTCAGTGTTCTGTGCTGTGAGGTGGTGACAGCCCCGGCTCCTCAGTGCTCTGTGCTGTGAGGAGGTGACAGCCCCGGCTCCTCAGTGTTCTGTGCTGTGAGGAGGTGACAGCCCCGGCTCCTCAGTGTTCTGTGCTGTGAGGTGGTGACAGCCCCGGCTCCTCAGTGCTCTGTGCTGTGAGGAGGTGACAGCCCCGGCTCCTCAGTGTTCTGTGCTGTGAGGTGGTGACAGCCCCGGCTCCTCAGTGCTCTGTGCTGTGAGGTGGTGACAGCCCCGGCTCCTCAGTGTTCTGTGCTGTGAGGTGGTGACAGCCCCGGCTCCTCAGTGTTCTGTGCTGTGAGGAGGTGACAGCCCCGGCTCCTCAGTGCTCTGTGCTGTGAGGAGGTGACAGCCCCGGCTCCTCAGTGCTCTGTGCTGTGAGGAGGTGACAGCCCCGGCTCCTCAGTGTTCTGTGCTGTGAGGAGGTGACAGCCCCGGCTCCTCAGTGCTCTGTGCTGTGAGGAGGTGACAGCCCCGGCTCCTCAGTGCTCTGTGCTGTGAGGAGGTGACAGCCCCGGCTCCTCAGTGTTCTGTGCTGTGAGGTGGTGACAGCCCCGGCTCCTCAGTGTTCTGTGCTGTGAGGAGGTGACAGCCCCGGCTCCTCAGTGTTCTGTGCTGTGAGGAGGTGACAGCCCCGGCTCCTCAGTGTTCTGTGCTGTGAGGTGGTGACAGCCCCGGCTCCTCAGTGTTCTGTGCTGTGAGGAGGTGACAGCCCCGGCTCCTCAGTGTTCTGTGCTGTGAGGAGGTGACAGCCCCGGCTCCTCAGTGTTCTGTGCTGTGAGGAGGTGACAGCCCCGGCTCCTCTGTGCTGTGAGGTGGTGACAGCCCCGGCTCCTCAGTGTTCTGTGCTGTGAGGAGGTGACAGCCACGGCTCCTCAGTGTTCTGTGCTGTGAGGAGGTGACAGCCCCGGCTCCTCAGTGTTCTGTGCTGTGAGGTGGTGACAGCCCCGGCTCCTCAGTGTTCTGTGCTGTGAGGTGGTGACAGCCCCGGCTCCTCAGTGTTCTGTGCTGTGAGGTGGTGACAGCCCCGGCTCCTCAGTGTTCTGTGCTGTGAGGAGGTGACAGCCCCGGCTCCTCAGTGTTCTGTGCTGTGAGGTGGTGACAGCCCCGGCTCCTCAGTGTTCTGTGCTGTGAGGAGGTGACAGCCCCGGCTCCTCAGTGTTCTGTGCTGTGAGGAGGTGACAGCCCCGGCTCCTCAGTGTTCTGTGCTGTGAGGAGGTGACAGCCCCGGCTCCTCAGTGTCCTGTGCTGTGAGGTGGTGACAGCCCCGGCTCCTCAGTGTTCTGTGCTGTGAGGAGGTGACAGCCCCGGCTCCTCAGTGTTCTGTGCTGTGAGGAGGTGACAGCCCCGGCTCCTCAGTGCTCTGTGCTGTGAGGAGGTGACAGCCCCGGCTCCTCAGTGTTCTCTGCTGTGAGGAGGTGACAGCCCCGGCTCCTCAGTGTTCTGTGCTGTGAGGTGGTGACAGCCCCGGCTCCTCAGTGCTCTGTGCTGTGAGGAGGTGACAGCCCCGGCTCCTCAGTGTTCTGTGCTGTGAGGAGGTGACAGCCCCGGCTCCTCAGTGCTCTGTGCTGTGAGGAGGTGACAGCCCCGGCTCCTCAGTGTTCTGTGCTGTGAGGTGGTGACAGCCCCCTGCTCCTCTGTGCTCTGTGCTGTGAGGAGGTGACAGCCCCGGCTCCTCAGTGTTCTGTGCTGTGAGGAGGTGACAGCCCCGGCTCCTCAGTGTTCTGTGCTGTGAGGAGGTGACAGCCCCGGCTCCTCAGTGTTCTGTGCTGTGAGGAGGTGACAGCCCCGGCTCCTCAGTGTTCTGTGCTGTGAGGAGGTGACAGCCCCGGCTCCTCAGTGCTCTGTACTGTGAGGAGGTGACAGCCCCGGCTCCTCAGTGCTCTGTGCTGTGAGGAGGTGACAGCCCCGGCTCCTCAGTGTTCTGTGCTGTGAGGAGGTGACAGCCCCGGCTCCTCAGTGTTCTGTGCTGTGAGGAGGTGACAGCCCCGGCTCCTCAGTGTTCTGTGCTGTGAGGTGGTGACAGCCCCGGCTCCTCAGTGTTCTGTGCTGTGAGGAGGTGACAGCCCCGGCTCCTCAGCGTTCTGTGCTGTGAGGAGGTGACAGCCCCGGCTCCTCAGCGTTCTGTGCTGTGAGGAGGTGACAGCCCCGGCTCCTCAGTGTTCTGTGCTGTGAGGAGGTGACAGCCCCGGCTCCTCAGTGTTCTGTGCTGTGAGGAGGTGACAGCCCCGGCTCCTCAGTGTTCTGTGCTGTGAGGAGGTGACAGCCCCGGCTCCTCAGTGTTCTGTGCTGTGAGGAGGTGACAGCCCCGGCTCCTCAGTGCTCTGTGCTGTGAGGTGGTGACAGCCCCGGCTCCTCAGTGTTCTGTGCTGTGAGGTGGTGACAGCCCCGGCTCCTCAGTGTTCTGTGCTGTGAGGAGGTGACAGCCCCGGCTCCTCAGTGTCCTGTGCTGTGAGGAGGTGACAGCCCCGGCTCCTCAGTGTTCTGTGCTGTGAGGAGGTGACAGCCCCGGCTCCTCAGTGCTCTGTGCTGTGAGGAGGTGACAGCCCCGGCTCCTCAGTGTTCTGTGCTGTGAGGAGGTGACAGCCCCGGCTCCTCAGTGTTCTGTGCTGTGAGGAGGTGACAGCCCCGGCTCCTCAGTGCTCTGTGCTGTGAGGAGGTGACAGCCCCGGCTCCTCAGTGCTCTGTGCTGTGAGGAGGTGACAGCCCCGGCTCCTCAGTGCTCTGTGCTGTGAGGAGGTGACAGCCCCGGCTCCTCAGTGTTCTGTGCTGTGAGGTGGTGACAGCCCCGGCTCCTCAGTGTTCTGTGCTGTGAGGAGGTGACAGCCCCGGCTCCTCAGTGTTCTGTGCTGTGAGGATGTGACAGCCCCGGCTCCTCAGTGTTCTGTGCTGTGAGGAGGTGACAGCCCCGGCTCCTCAGTGTTCTGTGCTGTGAGGAGGTGACAGCCCCGGCTCCTCAGTGCTCTGTACTGTGAGGAGGTGACAGCCCCGGCTCCTCAGTGTTCTGTGCTGTGAGGTGACAGCCCCGGCTCCTCAGTGTTCTGTGCTGTGAGGAGGTGACAGCCCCGGCTCCTCAGTGCTCTGTGCTGTGAGGTGGTGACAGCCCCGGCTCCTCAGTGTTCTGTGCTGTGAGGAGGTGACAGCCCCGGCTCCTCAGTGTTCTGTGCTGTGAGGAGGTGACAGCCCCGGCTCCTCAGTGTTCTGTGCTGTGAGGAGGTGACAGCCCCGGCTCCTCAGTGCTCTGTGCTGTGAGGAGGTGACAGCCCCGGCTCCTCAGTGCTCTGTGCTGTGAGGAGGTGACAGCCCCGGCTCCTCAGTGTTCTGTGCTGTGAGGAGGTGACAGCCCCGGCTCCTCAGTGTTCTGTGCTGTGAGGAGGTGACAGCCCCGGCTCCTCAGTGTTCTGTGCTGTGAGGAGGTGACAGCCCCGGCTCCTCAGTGCTCTGTGCTGTGAGGAGGTGACAGCCCCGGCTCCTCAGTGTTCTGTGCTGTGAGGAGGTGACAGCCCCGGCTCCTCAGTGTTCTGTGCTGTGAGGAGGTGACAGCCCCGGCTCCTCAGTGTTCTGTGCTGTGAGGAGGTGACAGCCCCGGCTCCTCAGTGTTCTGTGCTGTGAGGAGGTGACAGCCCCGGCTCCTCAGTGTTCTGTGCTGTGAGGTGATGACAGCCCCGGCTCCTCAGTGTTCTGTGCTGTGAGGTGGTGACAGCCCCGGCTCCTCAGTGTTCTGTGCTGTGAGGAGGTGACAGCCCCGGCTCCTCTGTGCTGTGAGGTGGTGACAGCCCCGGCTCCTCAGTGTTCTGTGCTGTGAGGAGGTGACAGCCCCGGCTCCTCAGTGTTCTGTGCTGTGAGGAGGTGACAGCCCCGGCTCCTCAGTATTCTGTGCTGTGAGGAGGTGACAGCCCCGGCTCCTCAGTGTTCTGTGCTGTGAGGTGGTGACAGCCCCGGCTCCTCAGTGTTCTGTGCTGTGAGGAGGTGACAGCCCCGGCTTCTCAGTGTTCCGTGCTGTGAGGAGGTGACAGCCCCGGCTCCTCAGTGTTCTGTGCTGTGAGGCGGTGACAGCCCCGGCTCCTCAGTGTTCTGTGCTGTGAGGAGGTGACAGCCCCGGCTCCTCAGTGTTCTGTGCTGTGAGGAGGTGACAGCCCCGGCTCCTCAGTGCTCTGTGCTGTGAGGTGGTGACAGCCCCGGCTCCTCTGTGCTGTGAGGAGGTGACAGCCCCGGCTCCTCAGTGTTCTGTGCTGTGAGGAGGTGACAGCCCCGGCTCCTCAGTGTTCTGTGCTGTGAGGAGGTGACAGCCCCCGGCTCCTCAGTGCTCTGTGCTGTGAGGAGGTGACAGCCCCGGCTCCTCAGTGTTCTGTGCTGTGAGGAGGTGACAGCCCCGGCTCCTCAGTGTTCTGTGCTGTGAGGTGGTGAGGGCCCCGGCTCCTCAGTGTTCTGTGCTGTGAGGAGGTGACAGCCCCGGCTCCTCAGTGTTCTGTGCTGTGAGGAGGTGACAGCCCCGGCTCCTCAGTGCTCTGTGCTGTGAGGTGACAGCCCCGGCTCCTCAATGCTCTGTGCTGTGAGGAGGTGACAGCCCCGGCTCCTCAGTGCTCTGTGCTGTGAGGTGGTGACAGCCCCGGCTCCTCAGTGCTCTGTGCTGTGAGGAGGTGACAGCCCCCGGCTCCTCAGTGTTCTGTGCTGTGAGGAGGTGACAGCCCCGGCTCCTCAGTGTGCTGTGCTGTGAGGTGACAGCCCCGGCTCCTCAGTGCTCTGTGCTGTGAGGAGGTGACAGCCCCGGCTCCTCTGTGCTGTGAGGTGGTGACAGCCCCGGCTCCTCTGTGCTGTGAGGAGGTGACAGCCCCGGCTCCTCAGTGTTCTGTGCTGTGAGGAGGTGACAGCCCCGGCTCCTCAGTGTTCTGTGCTGTGAGGAGGTGACAGCCCCGGCTCCTCAGTGTTCTGTGCTGTGAGGAGGTGACAGCCCCGGCTCCTCAGTGTTCTGTGCTGTGAGGAGGTGACAGCCCCGGCTCCTCAGTGTTCTGTGCTGTGAGGAGGTGACAGCCCCGGCTCCTCAGTGCTCTGTGCTGTGAGGAGGTGACAGCCCCGGCTCCTCAGTGCTCTGTGCTGTGAGGAGGTGACAGCCCCGGCTCCTCAGTGTTCTGTGCTGTGAGGAGGTGACAGCCCCGGCTCCTCAGTGTTCTGTGCTGTGAGGAGGTGACAGCCCCGGCTCCTCAGTGTTCTGTGCTGTGAGGAGGTGACAGCCCCGGCTCCTCAGTGTTCTGTGCTGTGAGGAGGTGACAGCCCCGGCTCCTCAGTGCTCTGTGCTGTGAGGTGGTGACAGCCCCGGCTCCTCAGTGCTCTGTGCTGTGAGGAGGTGACAGCCCCGGCTCCTCAGTGTCCTGTGCTGTGAGGAGGTGACAGCCCCGGCTCCTCAGTGTTCTGTGCTGTGAGGTGGTGACAGCCCCGGCTCCTCAGTATTCTGTGCTGTGAGGTGGTGACAGCCCCGGCTCCTCAGTGTTCTGTGCTGTGAGGAGGTGACAGCCCCGGCTCCTCAGTGTTCTGTGCTGTGAGGAGGTGACAGCCCCGGCTCCTCAGTGTTCCGTGCTGTGAGGTGGTGACAGCCCCGGCTCCTCAGTGTTCTGTGCTGTGAGGAGGTGACAGCCCCGGCTCCTCAGTGTTCTGTGCTGTGAGGTGGTGACAGCCCCGGCTCCTCAGTGTTCTGTGCTGTGAGGAGGTGACAGCCCCGGCTCCTCAGTGTTCTGTGAGGTGGTGACAGCCCCGGCTCCTCAGTGCTCTGTGCTGTGAGGTGGTGACAGCCCCGGCTCCTCAGTGTTCTGTGCTGTGAGGAGGTGACAGCCCCGGCTCCTCAGTGTTCTGTGCTGTGAGGTGGTGACAGCCCCGGCTCCTCAGTGTTCTGTGCTGTGAGGAGGTGACAGCCCCGGCTCCTCAGTGCTCTGTGCTGTGAGGTGGTGACAGCCCCGGCTCCTCAGTGTTCTGTGCTGTGAGGAGGTGACAGCCCCGGCTCCTCAGTGCTCTGTGCTGTGAGGAGGTGACAGCCCCGGCTCCTCAGTGTTCTGTGCTGTGAGGAGGTGACAGCCCCGGCTCCTCAGTGCTCTGTGCTGTGAGCTGACAGCCCTGGCTCCTCAGTGCTCTGTGCTGTGAGGAGGTGACAGCCCCGGCTCCTCAGTGTCCTGTGCTGTGAGGAGGTGACAGCCCCGGCTCCTCAGTGTTCTGTGCTGTGAGGTGGTGACAGCCCCGGCTCCTCAGTGTTCTGTGCTGTGAGGAGGTGACAGCCCCGGCTCCTCAGTGTTCTGTGCTGTGAGGAGGTGACAGCCCCGGCTCCTCAGTGTTCCGTGCTGTGAGGAGGTGACAGCCCCGGCTCCTCAGTGCTCTGTGCTGTGAGGAGGTGACAGCCCCGGCTCCTCAGTGTCCTGTGCTGTGAGGAGGTGACAGCCCCGGCTCCTCAGTGCTCTGTGCTGTGAGGAGGTGACAGCCCCGGCTCCTCAGTGTTCTGTGCTGTGAGGAGGTGACAGCCCCGGCTCCTCAGTGTTCTGTGCTGTGAGGTGGTGACAGCCCCGGCTCCTCAGTGTCCTGTGCTGTGAGGAGGTGACAGCCCCGGCTCCTCAGTGTTCTGTGCTGTGAGGTGGTGACAGCCCCGGCTCCTCAGTGCTCTGTGCTGTGAGGAGGTGACAGCCCCGGCTCCTCAGTGTTCTGTGCTGTGAGGTGGTGACAGCCCCGGCTCCTCAGTGTTCTGTGCTGTGAGGAGGTGACAGCCCCGGCTCCTCAGCGTTCTGTGCTGTGAGGTGGTGACAGCCCCGGCTCCTCTGTGCTGTGAGGAGGTGAGAGCCCCGGCTCCTCAGTGTTCTGTGCTGTGAGGAGGTGACAGCCCCGGCTCCTCAGTGTTCTGTGCTGTGAGGAGGTGACAGCCCCGGCTCCTCAGTGTTCTGTGCTGTGAGGTGGTTACAGCCCCGGCTCCTCAGTGTTCTGTGCTGTGAGGAGGTGACAGCCCCGGCTCCTCAGCGTTCTGTGCTGTGAGGTGGTGACAGCCCCGGCTCCTCAGTGTGCTGTGCTGTGAGGAGGTGACAGCCCCGGTGTCACGATATGGTATGAAATATCATATAGGTTTAGTTTCTCTTGTCAGCCCAGGATGTGGGCTAAGAAACCCCCCCTTCTCTTTTACTTTAGAGTTGAGCTGCCTTTCCACTGTGCATGGGGGAAAAGAGTTTTATTGACGAAAGGCATTTACGACCGGCATTTCCTGTAGTAGAAAGTGCTCAGCTTTAACTGTTAGAGAAGATTCTAGAATCCTGAAAGTCCTTTGTTCTGTTTTTGTAAGATATTAGGCAAACGATTTAAAATACGAACGCAAAAATATATCGTCATAATCACACTCGGAGGATCTACCCATCCCTCGAAACACAGGTTTCTAGCTCCATCTGGTACAGAGGTAGGGATTTCTCTGTCAGTGTGCGTGACAGGTGGGACATGTTTGGTCTCACTGGAATGCCGGCGATGATACGAGATGAATGAGGGGTATGGTGCGATTATGATAGGTTCAGCAGCGGAATTACAAGTCTTAGAAAGATTTAGCTTATACTTAGTCAGAATGTAGAGAGAGGAGGGTCTGGGATAGCCAGCCTTTTTGGTGATGTCACCGACCTAAGCTATAACTGTTTTGGCCGGACTCCAGCAGTGAGTCTGTTGCTGGAAGAACATGTGGGTCTGACCTGAAGAGCTGTACCTCATGCATTGGGATTTCTGGGAGCCCCTCCCCCTAGCATGGTGTTTGCCTGAACTGATATGAACTAAGAACATGTGAGTTATCTTTTCTTCCTTTAATCCTTTTATTTTCATAATTACCTTGTACATATTTGCAATTGTCTCATTTGTAACATCTTTGTAAAATATTTTGATAAACACTGCATAAACTTTATGGGTATATTATTTCATGCCAGTTATTTCTCCATGCTCTAAAAACGTACCCTGTCTTTGAAGGGAAATTACGCTACTATTTTGGGGTTAGCTCTGGACCCGTTTGATCGGAGCTTGTGGCAGCGACCGTGTGCAGGCTTTTGGGTGCTGTTTCAGCGACTGCGGCTTGATAATTATTGTTCCTGCCTTTGTGGGAGTAGTTATCGCGTCGCTGCAGCGCGCCCAATAGCCAGTACATAGCAGGCAGCCTTTCTGGCGACTAATTACCCTAGGTGCAGTACCTAATCTGACCTGAGCGTAAGGGGGGCGCCAGAGAGCTGCAAGTGTTAAGTGGAACTGTAAGCGGGATACACAAATCCCTGCAGTTCATGGTATATTGGAGAGCAGTGGGATACCTAAAATAAGCCCCTGCTGTAACCTAAGAGGTCAATAGCATTGTGTGTGTTTTTTTTTTTTATCACATTGTGGCAGTGGAGGGATAACTAGGATAAGCCCCCTGCACATGTGATAGCCGTCTGCTGGTCTAAAGTCACCCCAATCCGTGACATATTGTGGGCAGCGGCTAAGGGATCTTGACAGTCACGGTGTGAATCGTGACAAGTGGTGGCAAGGCGGTGGGATATTAGAGCATTAGTGATTTGGTTTGAGCAATCATTCCTCTCACTAAAAACTTGCAGAAAGTTCTTGCGAGAACTCTGCGCAAATAAGTTTTGAGAACGAACTCAGTGTTTATTAGTCTTGAGACAATTGTGTGTACTGGTGATTATCCCCTCCCTTTTTCTTCGTTTTTCTATCCTATCTTTTATTTGGCAACCATGGCAACGAAAGGAGAAGCCTGGTACACCCAGCAGAAGAAAGACACTCTTGCTGGGATATGCACGTATCATGGCCTGAACCCCCAGAGCATGACCAAGACTCAAATGGTCGCTGAACTGGTGCAATAGGAAGCCGCTCTAGACCACTCACAGAGGCCTAAGATGCCAGCACCAGCGAACGTGGTGCTGCAGCAGAGGTTCAACCACTGAATACGGGCCCTACTGGCAACCAGGGGGGTGCAGACCACCTCCTGCTGCTGGCTCTGCAACAATGCTCTGCAGATGACCTGGACCGACGTCTGCAGCTGATCCAGCAATACCAGGAGCGAGCCGAGCGAGAGGCCCAGCGAGCCGAGCGAGAGGCCCAGCGAGCCGAGCGAGAGGCCCAAGCGGAGAGGGAGTACCAGCTGCAGATGGCCCAACTACAAATGCAGGGGTCGTCCCAGTCCAGTCGTGAGCCCAGCAGCGCTCAGATACCGAAGCCCCGGCCTGACCACTTTCCTGTTATGGAAAAGGATGGGGACTTGGACACGTTTCTGCGGGCCTTTGAGAAAGCCTGCAGACAGTACCAGCTGCCTACACAAGAATGGGCACGGTACCTGACACCAGGGCTGAGAGGAAAAGCTCTGGAGGCGTTTGCTGCCCTCCCTCAAGAACAAGATGGTGACTATGAGGCCATCAAGCAGGCTCTCATAGCCAAGTACCAGCTTACACCCGAGGTGTACCGTAAAAAGTTTCGGACCCTCCAACGTGGCCCACACGACAGCTACAGTGATGTGGTGCATTGACTGGGGACCCACTTTGACCAGTGGACCCAAGGACTGTCAGTAACCACTTTTGCCCAGCTGCGAGACCTGATGATCAAAGACCAGTTCTTCCATCTATGCCCAACTGAGGTGCGACAGTTCGTGATGGACAGAGAACCCAAAGACGTGACGAAAATAGAATTATTCTTACCGTTAATTCGGTTTCTAGGAACCTTCCACGACGGCATATGGAGGTTGCCTCTTTGCCCTAATGGGGAACAGGAAATGGAGAGGTTAAAAGGCCCTCCCACCTCCCTCTCACCAGTGACTTATAACTGAAAACCATAGCACCGGTTTACCTTGAATCCCAGATTTAAATCCAGGAGTATAGGGAGGGAACTAGCGCCGTCGTGGAAGGTTCCTAGAAACCGAATTAACGGTAAGAATAATTCTATTTTCTCTAGTCACCTTCCACGACGGCATATGGAGGAATACCAACTGATTGGCGCTAGGGAGGGACAACGGCCTGGAGTACTTTCCGGCCGAAGGCTAAATCCTTGTTGGGCATTATATCCAATCTGTAATGCCTGGAGAAGGTATGCAAAGAAGACCATGTGGCTGCCCTGCAGATTTGCTCTGCTGATGCACCTGCTCTTTCTGCCCAGGAGACTGAGGTTGATCTAGTCGAATGAGCCTTGATTCCCACTGGAGGAGTTTTGTCTTGAGCAAGGTATGCTTCTGCTATTGCTTTCTTTATCCAGTTGGCAATAGTACTTTTGGCTACCTTTTTTCCCCTATTTTGTCCTGATGGATGGATAAATAGATTGTGGTCAATTCTGTAAGAACTGGTTTGTTCTAAGTAAAACAATACAGTGCGCCTGACATCCAGCATATGGAATCTCTCTTCTTTGGAATTTGCAGGATTTTGGCAAAAAGAAGGTAGAATAATTTCCTGGGAGCGGTGGAAGTCCGATACGACCTTTGGGAGAAAGGAAGGGTCTAGGCGCAGTACTATAGAGTCATCTCGAATGGTTAGGTATGGTTCTCTTATTGAGAGAGCTTGTAATTCTCCCACCCTCCTTGCTGATGTAATAGCCACAAGAAAAATTGTTTTGTAGATTAGGTTTTTCTGGGAGCAGGAGGATAATGGTTCGAAGGGGGGACCTGTGAGCCCCTGTAATACTAGGTTGAGATCCCACAGTGGTACTGTTATTTGCTTCTTAGGGTTCATTCTAGAAGCTGATATCATGAATCTCTTGATCCAGCGATGATTTGCCAGATCCTGATCAAATATTGAACTGAGGGCGGACACCTGGACTTTTAAGGTGCTAGGCATGAGGCCTATTTCTAAGCCCTTTTGCAAAAAGTCTAGAATTTTTGAAATATTCGGGTTGAAGGGATCCGGCACCTCAGGAAGACAGAAGGATGAAAATTTCTTCCAGATTTTATTATATATTGCAATGGTTACAGGTTTCCTAGATTTTTGAAGTGTGGAAACCACTGCTTCTGATAGTCCTCTTGCTCTTAATATTTGGGCTTCAGTAGCCATGCTGCCAGATTCCACTTGTGGGCATCTAGGAGATGGATTGGTCCTTGAGAAAGAAGGTCTTTTTCTATCGGAAAGTGGAGCGGCCCATCCACCTGAAGGTCCACTATCAGGTTGTACCAACTCCTCTTGGGCCATAGTGGAGCTACCAATATGGTAGGCGTTTGTTCTTCTCGCACTTTCTGTAAGACTTTTGCCAGAATTGGGATTGGTGGAAACGCATAAGCTAGCCGGAAATTCCACTTCTGGACCAGTGCATCCACTCCTTTGGAGCCGTCCCTGGGGTTCAGAGAGAAGAATGCTTCGACTTTCGCATTTCGGCTGGATGCAAAGAGGTCGATTTCTGGGAGACCCCATTTGTTCACCAGCATCTCGAAGCTTCGGTTGCTCAGGCACCATTCCCCCGGATGTATGTCTTGGCGACTTAGATAGTCTGCCTGAATGTTGGACGAGCCTTTCAGGTGAACCGCTGTCAGAGATAAGAGATGTCTTTCTGCCCAGGAGCATATCCGGGCAGATATATTCTTCAGGCAATTGTTTTTTGAACTGCCCTGATGTCTGATGTGGGCCACCGTGGTCACATTGTCCGAATATATCCGAACGTGATGTCCCTTGATTAGATGACTTCCTACTAGTAGGGCTTCTTCTACAGCTTTTAGCTCTCTGTAGTTGGAAGATTTCTTGCTTGTTGACTGGTCCCAGAGACCTTGGAAAGGGGTGTGATTTATCATGGCCCCCCAGCCTCTCTGGCTGGCGTCCGTTGTTACTGTGGTCAGTGGGACTTGCGTCCAGCTGACCCCTTTTTGTAGATTTTTTGGGGACATCCACCAAGCCAGGGAGGCCTTGACACGACCTGGTGTGTACAACCTCTTGTTTAAAGAATTGGGATGACCGTCCCAATTCTGCAAGATATGTGCCTGAAGAATTCTGGAATGGGCTTGGGCCCATGGTACCGATTGAATGCAGGCTGTCATCGAGCCCACAAGAGACATGCCTACTCTGACTGTAGGGGATCTGGTGTCCCTGAACGTTTTGACCTTTGATAAAAGGGTTTGACGGTGTTCCACTGGGAGGAAGGACATTTGTTTTGCCGAGTCCAGGAGAACTCCCAGGAATTTCCTGCATTTGGAGGGTCGTAGGTGAGATTTTTCCAGATTCGGCACCCATCCAAGAGATGTCAGGATTTCGAGAGTCTTGGATACATGGGACTCCAGGGCCTGTTTGGAAGGAGCTATTATCAGAAGGTCGTCTAGGTACGGCACTATACAGACGCCTTGCTTCCGGATAAAGGAGACTACCTCCCCCATTATTTTGGAAAATACTCTTGGAGCCGAGGAAATTCCAAATGGGAGGACGTTGAATTGATAGTGCTCTATCAGACGCCCTCTCTGTACAGCGAATTTGAGGTATTGGCGATGTCTTTGGTGAATAGGGATGTGAAAGTAGGCATCTTTCAGATCGAGAGTGGCCATGAAGTAGTGTGGACCTATCAAGGGGATGGCATTCTTCACTGATTCCATCTTGAATCTTCGGTACTTTATATGCCGATTGAGATTCTTTAGATTTATAATGACACGGGACTCGCCCGATGGCTTGGGAACCAGGAATAAGCGAGAGTAGTGGCCGTGATCCCTCTCCGATTCCGGTATCTGGGATATCGCACCTGACATCTTTAGGGCTCTGAGACCGGACGCCAATTTTGACTGATCTTTCAGGGAGGGTAGGGAGGTGACTTTTAGACCCCGTGGGGGGGAGGAAATGAATTCTATTAGGAGACCCTCTTTGATATTGAGGATCCAGGGGCAAGAGGTGATGTTTTGCCACTGGGAGTAAAAATTTGAAAGTCTCCCCCCCACTGGATCGAAGCCACCGTTTCTCCTGTTGAGACTGCTGCTGCTGTTGCTGAGGGATGAGGATGTTTCTCCCCCCTCCCTTCGGGTAACTCCACCTCCCGGACTTGCCTTTCCCTCTCTGAGAGGTTTGGGACTGAAAGGGACGAAAAAACTTCTTTTTGGGAGTTTTTTGTTCTGGGAGGGCTTTCTTTTTATCGGTTGCTTTCTCCAAGATGTCATCAAGAGAAGGCCCGAAGACGTAGTTACCTTTAAATGGTATGGCGCATAACTTGGCTTTGGAGGTGATATCACCAGACCACATTTTTAACCACAGCGCCCTTCTGGCCGAGTTAGTCTGTACTAACGACCTTGCAGCAATTCTGATCGTTTCCATCGAAGAATCTGCTAGGAAACCCGTGGCTCTAAGGAGACTAGGAAGGGAGTCTAACAACTCAGCTCTTGAAGTGCCCTGGGATATGTGAGACTCCAGTTCACCTATCCAGCGGAATAGAGCTCTAGCCACGCATGTTGATGCGATATTAGCTTTGAGGGCTACCGAGGAGGTCTCCCATGATTTCTTTAATAGACTCTCTATCTTCCTGTCCATCGGATCCTTTAATTGTGACGAGTCTTCAAATGGAAGAGCCGTTCTTTTAGCCACTCTTGCCACCTGAGAGTCAACTTTAGGGACATCCCATTTGGTCATTTCGCCTTCTAAGGGGAATCTACGCTTCATCTCGGATGGAGTACTGAGGCGCTTTTCAGGTAATTCCCACTCTTGGTCAATCATATCGGAAATATTCTGGTGGATTGGAAACCCCACCCGTTTACCCTTAGTTATGCCACCAAACATCTGGTCCTGTATGGACTGGGGTTCTGGCTCCTCCTCCAGCCCCATAGTACTGCGTACTGCGGCTACTAAGTCCTCAATCCAGTCAGAAGAAAAGAGATATTTTCTGGCCTCAGATGTAATAGAGGATGCAGATTCCTCCTGACGACCTGAGGATGAGGCATAAGAGAGGTCTGACTCAGATTCAGAATCCTCTTCCTGGATCTTCCTTTTTTTGGCTGGAGAGTGTGGCGGAGGGGGTGGCGGAGGGGGTGGAGGGGTAAAGGCTGCTAGGGAGGATTGCACCTCTTGCTTGACCAGGGATCGGATTTCCTCTAGTAAAGAAGGTTGCTCTGCCCTGACAACTTTGTCAGTACAGGTCCTGCAGAGTTTTTTCTCCCATGAAGGTGGCAGCTTAATGGTACAGATGGCACACTTCTTTTTAACAGTAGTTTTGGGGGTAGACCTTTCTCCCTGCAATGAGAGGGGAGAGAGAGAGTGACCAAGGATACCCCAAAGTTACTACCTAAGGACCCCTGTCCCTGCGGCACTTACTGTGGCAGGGGCAGCGCTGGGCTCTGCAAGCGCAGGGCAGGTACCGCTCTCCATGACAGGAACAGTCTTACCTGCGACGTTTTCTGGCAGGTTTTATACACGGTGGAATGCACCTGCCCCCAGCGATCACCTCTTCCCCTCCATAGTCCAGCGTGGAGGACGCCGTCCTGCACGAGACACCGCCGGCGGAAGTGCCTCCAGGGAGCGCAGAAAGGACCGGAAGTGACGCGCGCGATCACTTCCGGGTTGCCAGCAGCGTGTGTGGAGGGGAAGGAGACCGGAGAGCTCCAGGAGGACTCCGGTCAGAAACACTAGCCTGCTTTGCCCTCACGGGGGCGCGGGAAGGCTAGGCACAGGTCCCGAGGACACCGCAGCGCGGCGCGACGGGAGCAGCATAGGAGGGGAGGTAAGATACGACCCCATGCTGCCCGGTTACACACAAGCCGACGCTTGTAAGATGCAGCAGTCACCGGCCACCACTGCATACGAAGCAAACCTCTCCTGTCCCATGGGGAACAGGAAAAGACACTGGTGAGAGGGAGGTGGGAGGGCCTTTTAACCTCTCCATTTCCTGTTCCCCATTAGGGCAAAGAGGCAACCTCCATATGCCGTCGTGGAAGGTGACTAGAGAAAGCAGCGCAGATTGCCGATGCCTATGAGGCCAACCGTAGATCGGAAGTGCGGAAACCAGTCACCTCCAGCTGGAGAGGGGGTAAGCCTGCATCCAACGCCAGTACCCCTGCCAGCCAACATACCAGAGGTCCTGTCCCCGTGGCCAACAGCACCAGACCTACCACCGAACTTCGCCAGTGTTACCACTGCAGACAGACTGGACACCTCAGTCACCGATGTCCAGCCAAGCAGAAGAACCCCTCATCCCTCATGGTGGGTGGTGTGGCTGGGAGGAGGTGTGATAACGTACAGCATGTCTTTGTCGGAGGTCATGTTGCTACAGGCCTCAAGGACACCGGGGCTGAACGAACCCTCATCCGACCCGAACTGGCGGCCCCTGAAGAAATCATTCCGGGGAAAAGCCTAACTGTCACTGGGATTGGGGGCATCAGCTGTCCCTTACCGATGGCCCGGGTTTATATTGATTGGGGTGCTGGGAGCGGGGTGAAGGAAGTGGGGCTGTCTGATAATTTGCCCACTGATGTTTTGTTGGGGACTGATTTGGGGAGGTTGTTTGCATACTACGTCATTGACACCCCTCCCCAATCTACTAATGAGGGTAAAGTTAACCCTGGTGATGATGATGATGGGAAATCGCATGTGTTACCTGACCATGCTTTATCTTGTAGTGATGCATCTGCTAACCATTTTTTCCCTAGGATTGATGGTGAAAATGTTGTACCTGTGCCAACTGTATCTGATAATGATGTTTCTGTGAAAGTTGATGTGTCCATAGGTACAGGAGTGCTCAGCCACGTCGCTCTGCGTAGTGAGACGGCTGAGGAACCCCTAGCAGGGGCAAGTGCCGGTGCTACAAGAAATGGGGAGATACATGGGAACCGTGAGACCGGTGACGCCATGAAATTGACCAGTGCCACCGAGGAAGGTAACTGGCCCATAAGTAGCAATGCTCCTGAGGTAATGGGGGTGGATGGGGAGGTAGAGCCCATAGCAGCGTCGGCTGATGGGTCTGTGGAAACCCCCGGGGAGACAGCCTACGTAGCTGCTGTCACCCGCAGTCAGAGTGCCCGGAACGCAGATAACTGTTTGCCTCCCGGACCCTCCTCAGTCATCAGTGTGACTGAACCAGAGGTGGACCCAGAGCAGGTCCCAGAGGGCTCCCGTGGGGAAGGGACCCTGACGTCGCTTCTGGCTTCCCCTAGCCAGGAGTTTCAGGCCGCTCTGCACACAGATGCGAGCCTAGAG
This sequence comes from Ranitomeya variabilis, assembly GCF_051348905.1. Classification (NCBI taxonomy): domain Eukaryota; kingdom Metazoa; phylum Chordata; class Amphibia; order Anura; family Dendrobatidae; genus Ranitomeya; species Ranitomeya variabilis. The sequence continues at coordinate 1,112,160,339 of NC_135233.1, read as the reverse complement.
AGTTTGAGACAACTCGCCAGGACGTCATTCTCCGAGACTGATAAGGAGAAGGTGTTCTGGGAAGGAGGAAGGTTGTACCGGGAGACAGTACCCGGAGAATCACAAAAGGAGTGGTTGAGGGAAAGACAGCTGGTCGTCCCACAGCAATTCCGGGGTGAGTTGTTGCGGATTGCCCATGAGATCCCGCTAGCTGGACACTTGGGAATCAGCAAAACTAAGGCCCGGCTGTCTCAACACTTCTATTGGCCTAAGATGGGGACAGATGTGTCAAACTACTGCCGCTCCTGTGTCACCTGTCAAAGAGTGGGGAAGGCGGGGCCTGCTCCTAAGGCTCCCCTGATCCCTTTGCCAGTGATAGAGGAGCCTTTCCAGAGGATTGCGGTGGACATTGTGGGCCCGCTGGCCGTCTCCAGCAGCTCTGGAAAGCGATACATCCTTACTGTGGTAGACTACGCTACCCGGTACCCAGAGGCAGTAGCTCTGTCGTCAACTAGGGCAGATAAGGTGGCGGATGCCCTGTTGGCCATCTTTTCATGGGTAGGATTTCCCAGGGAAATGCTTACTGATCGAGGGACCCAATTTATGTCTCACCTAATGGAGGCTCTTTGTAAGAAAATGCAGGTGAAGCACCTGGTATCGAGTGCGTATCACCCACAGACCAATGGCTTGTGCGAACGCTTCAATGGTACCCTCAAACAGATGCTACGCATGCTGGTTGAGACACAAGGGCGCGACTGGGAGCGGTACCTCCCACACCTGCTATTTGCTTACCGAGAGGTTCCGCAGGCCTCGACGGGGTTCTCCCCCTTCGAGCGCCTGTACGGCAGGCGAGTCCGGGGACCCCTTGGGTTGGTAAGAGAATCCTGGGAAGAGGAGCCGAACCCTTCTGAAGTGTCCATAGTGGAGTATGTCCTGCGCTTCCGTGACAAGATGCAGACCTTGACGCAGTTGGTGCATGACAACATGACGCAGGCTCAGGCTGATCAGAAGCACTGGTACGACCAGAACGCCCGGGAGCGGACCTACCACGTGGGTCAAAAGGTGTGGGTGCTGGTTCCTGTACCAACGGATAAGCTTCAGGCAGCCTGGGAGGGCCCGTACGTCGTCCACCAACAGGTCAACCCGGTCACCTACGTGGTCACGCTTGACCACGCTCGGGGTAGGCGAAAGGCCTTTCACGTCAACATGATGAAGGCTCATCACGAACGTGAACCTTTCGTCCTACCGGTCTGCAGCTTACCCGAAGACGGGGAGGAAGACACCCTCCTGGACATGCTGGCCCAAGCCAAGGCCCGTGGGTCCATTGAGGACGTGGAGGTGAGCGCCTCGCTAGATGAACCACAGCGGTTGCAGTTGCAAACCACACTGGAACCCTTCCGGGTCGTGTTCTCCAACCGGCCTGGAAGGACTGAGTTAGCGGTCCACGAGGTGGACACCGGGAATCACGCCCCACTACGGCGAACACCCTATCGAATCTCTGACCAGGTGCAGCAGATTATGCGCCAGGAGATCGATGAGATGTTACAGCTGGGGGTGATTCGACGGTCAAAGAGTGCGTGGGCCTCACCGGTGGTTCTCGTGCCAAAGAAGGACCGGACCACCCGGTTCTGCGTGGACTACAGGGGGCTCAACGCCATTACAGCCTCTGACGCGCACCCAATGCCGCGCATCGAGGAGCTGCTTGAGAAGTTAGCTGGCGCAAAATACCTGACAATAATGGATCTGAGTCGCGGATACTGGCAGATTCCCCTGAGCCCCGAGGCGCAGGAGAAGTCCGCTTTTATCACACCCGTTGGACTGTACGAGTCCACGGTCATGCCCTTCGGCATGAAGAATGCCCCTGCCACTTTCCAGCGGATGGTCAATCTCCTGCTTCAGGGACTGGAGAAGTACGCTGTGGCGTACTTAGATGACATTGCCATCTTCAGTCCCTCCTGGGATGAACACCTGCAGCATCTCGAGGAGGTGCTCGGGCGAATTCACCGAGCAGGACTGACTATCAAGCCGGGAAAGTGCCAGATGGGCATGAGGGAGGTTCACTACCTGGGGCACCGGGTAGGTGGAAACACCCTAAAGCCAGAGCATGACAAAGTGGGCGTGATCGTGAACTGGCCCACTCCCAGGAACAAGAAACAGGTGATGTCCTTCCTGGGCACTGCAGGGTACTATAGGCGCTTCGTGCAGCAGTATAGTAGCCTGGCAAAACCTTTGACGGACCTCACCAGGAAGAAGCTACCCCACATCGTCAACTGGACAGATGGCTGTGAGGGGGCCTTCCAGGCGTTGAAAACAGCACTGTGCAACGCCCCGGTGTTGAAAGCAGTCGACCATTCTTGGTACAGACCGACGCCAGCGAGTTTGGCGTTGGTGCTGTGCTCAGCCAGGTTGACTCGGAGGACCAAGAGCACCCCGTGTTGTACCTGAGCCGGAAACTTTTGCCGAGGGAAGTGGCCTACTCCACCATTGAGAAGGAGTGCCTGGCCATAGTCTGGGCCCTACAGCGCTTGCAGCCCTACTTATACGGTCGCACCTTCACGGTGGTGACCGACCACAACCCTCTGCGCTGGCTAAGCACCATGTGTGGAACCAACGGCAGGTTGCTACGCTGGAGCCTTGCCCTTCAGCAATTTGACTTCACCATTGAACACAAAGCGGGCAGGGAGCATGGGAATGCAGATGGACTGTCCCGCCAGGGTGAACCCACGGAGGTGCGCATGGAGGCATACCGAGAGGTTCTGCCGCCGTAGCGCACGCTAAAAGGGGGAGGTGTCACGATATGGTATGAAATATCATATAGGTTTAGTTTCTCTTGTCAGCCCAGGATGTGGGCTAAGAAACCCCCCCTTCTCTTTTACTTCAGAGTTGAGCTGCCTTTCCACTGTGCATGGGGGAAGAGAGTTTTATTGACGAAAGGCATTTACGACCGGCATTTCCTGTAGTAGAAAGTGCTCAGCTTTAACTGTTAGAGAAGATTCTAGAATCCTGAAAGTCCTTTGTTCTGTTTTTGTAAGATATTAGGCAAACGATTTAAAATACGAACGCAAAAATATATCGTCATAATCACACTCGGAGGATCTACCCATCCCTCGAAACACAGGTTTCTAGCTCCATCTGGTACAGAGGTAGGGATTTCTCTGTCAGTGTGCGTGACAGGTGGGACATGTTTGGTCTCACTGGAATGCCGGCGATGATACGAGATGAATGAGGGGTATGGTGCGATTATGATAGGTTCAGCAGCGGAATTACAAGTCTTAGAAAGATTTAGCTTATACTTAGTCAGAATGTAGAGAGAGGAGGGTCTGGGATAGCCAGCCTTTTTGGTGATGTCACCGACCTAAGCTATAACTGTTTTGGCCGGACTCCAGCAGTGAGTCTGTTGCTGGAAGAACATGTGGGTCTGACCTGAAGAGCTGTACCTCATGCATTGGGATTTCTGGGAGCCCCTCCCCCTAGCATGGTGTTTGCCTGAACTGATATGAACTAAGAACATGTGAGTTATCTTTTCTTCCTTTAATCCTTTTATTTTCATAATTACCTTGTACATATTTGCAATTGTCTCATTTGTAACATCTTTGTAAAATATTTTGATAAACACTGCATAAACTTTATGGGTATATTATTTCATGCCAGTTATTTCTCCATGCTCTAAAAACGTACCCTGTCTTTGAAGGGAAATTACGCTACTATTTTGGGGTTAGCTCCGGACCCGTTTGATCGGAGCTGGTGGCAGCGACCGTGTGCAGGCTTTTGGGTGCTGTTTCAGCGACTGCGGCTTGATAATTATTGTTCCTGCCTGCGTGGGAGTAGTTATCGCGTCGCTGCAGCGCGCCCAATAGCCAGTACATAGCAGGCAGCCTTTCTGGCGACTAATTACCCTAGGTGCAGTACCTAATCTGACCTGAGACTAAGGGGGGCGCCAGAGAGCTGCAAGTGTTAAGTGGAACTGTAAGCGGGATACACAAATCCCTGCAGTTCATGGTATATTGGAGAGCAGTGGGATACCTAAAATAAGCCCCTGCTGTAACCTAAGAGGTCAATAGCATTGTGTGTGTGTTTTTTTTTTTTTATCACATTGTGGCAGTGGAGGGATAACTAAGATAAGCCCCCTGCACATGTGATAGCCGTCTGCTGGTCTAAAGTCACCCCAATCCGTGACATATTGTGGGCAGCGGCTAAGGGATCTTGACAGTCACGGTGTGAATCGTGACACCTGGCTCCTCAGCGTTCTGTGCTGTGAGGAGGTGACAGCCCCGGCTCCTCAGTGCTCTGTGCTGTGAGGAGGTGACAGCCCCCGGCTCCTCAGTGTAATGTGCTGTGAGGTGGTGACAGCCCCGGCTCCTCAGTGCTCTGTGCTGTGAGGAGGTGACAGCCCCGGCTCCTCAGTGTTCTGTGCTGTGAGGAGGTGACAGCCCCGGCTCCTCAGTGCTCTGCTGTGAGGAGGTGACAGCCCCGGCTCCTCAGTGTTCTGTGCTGTGAGGAGGTGACAGCCCCGGCTCCTCAGTGTTCTGTGCTGTGAGGAGGTGACAGCCCTCGGCTCCTCAGTGTTCTGTGCTGTGAGGAGGTGACAGCCCCGGCTCCTCAGCGTTCTGTGCTGTGAGGAGGTGACAGCCCCGGCTCCTCAGTGTTCTGTGCTGTGAGGAGGTGACAGCCCCGGATCCTCAGTGTTCTGTGCTGTGAGGAGGTGACAGCCCCGGCTCCTCAGTGTTCTGTGCTGTGAGGAGGTGACAGCCCCGGCTCCTCAGCGTCCTGTGCTGTGAGGAGGTGACAGCCCCGGCTCCTCAGTGTTCCGTGCTGTGAGGAGGTGACAGCCCCGACTCCTCAGTGTTCTGTGCTGTGAGGAGGTGACAGCCCCGGCTCCTCAGTGTTCTGTGCTGTGAGGAGGTGACAGCCCCGGCTCCTCTGTGCTGTGAGGTGATGACAGCCCCGGCTCCTCAGTGCTCTGTGCTGTGAGGTGGTGACAGCCCCGGCTCCTCAGTGCTCTGTGCTGTGAGGAGGTGACAGCCTCGGCTCCTCAGTGCTCTGTGATGTGAGGAGGTGACAGCCCCGGCTCCTCAGTGCTCTGTGCTGTGAGGAGGTGACAGCCTCGGCTCCTCAGTGCTCTGTGCTGTGAGGAGGTGACAGCCCCGGCTCCTCAGTGTTCTGTGCTGTTAGGTGGTGACAGCCCGGGGCTCCTCAGTGCTCTGTGCTGTGCTGTGAGGTGGTGACATCCCCGGCTCCTCAGTGTTCTGTGCTGTGAGGTGGTGACAGCCCCGGCTCCTCAGTGTTCTGTGCTGTGAGGTGGTGACAGCCCCGGCTCCTCAGTGTTCTGTGCTGTGAGGAGGTGACAGCCCCGACTCCTCAGTGCTCTGTGCTGTGAGGAGGTGACAGCCCCGGCTCCTCAGTGCTCTGTGCTGTGAGGAGATGACAGCCCCGGCTCCTCAGTGCTCTGTGCTGTGAGGAGGTGACAGCCCCGGCTCCTCAGTGTTCTGTGATGTGAGGTGGTGACAGCCCCGGCTCCACAGTGCTCTGTGCTGTGAGGTGGTAACAGCCCCGACTCCTCAGTGTCCTGTACTGTGAGGAGGTGACAGCCTCGGCTCCTCAGTGCTTTGTGCTGTGAGGAGGTGACAGCCCCTGGCTCCTCTGTGCTGTGAGGTGGTGACAGCCCCGACTCCTCAGGGTTCTGTGCTGTGAGGTGGTGACAGCCCCGGCTCCTCAGTGTTCTGTGCTGTGAGGAGGTGACAGCCCCGGCTCCTCTGTGCTGTGAGGAGGTGACAGCCCCGGCTCCTCTGTGCTGTGAGGGGATGACAGCCCCGGCTCCTCAGTGCTCTGTGCTGTGAGGTGGTGACAGCCCCCGGCTCCTCAGTGTTCTGTGCTGTGAGGTGGTGACAGCCTTCGGCTCCTCTGTGCTGTGCTGTGAGGTGGTGACATCCCCGGCTCCTCAGTGTTCTGTGCTGTGAGGTGGTGACAGCCCCGGCTCCTCATTGTTCTGCGCTGTGAGGTGGTGACAGCCCCGGCTCCTCAGTGTTCTGTGCTGTGAGGAGGTGACAGCCCCCGGCTCCTCAGTGTTCTGTGCTGTGAGGAGGTGACAGCCCCCGGCTCCTCAGTGTTCTGTGCTGTGAGGTGGTGACAGCCCCGGCTCCTCAGTGTTCTGTGCTGTGAGGTGGTGACAGCCCCGGCTCCTCAGTGCTCTGTGCTGTGAGGTGGTGACAGCCCCCGCTCCTTAGTGCTCTGTGCTGTGAGGAGGTGACAGCCCCGGCTCCTCAGTGTTCTGTGCTGTGAGGAGGTCACAGCCCCGGCTCCTCAGTGTGCTGTGCTGTGAGGAGGTGACAGCCCCGGCTCCTCAGTGTGCTGTGATGTGGTGACAGCCCGGCTCCTCAGTGCTCTGTGCTGAGGTGGTGACATCCCCGGCTCCTCAGTGTCCTGTGCTGTGCGGTGGTGACAGCCCCGGCTCCTCAGTGTTCTGTGCTGTGAGGAGGTGACATCCCCGGCTCCTCAGTGCTCTGTGCTGTGAGGCTGTGACATCCCCGGCTCCTCAGTGTTCTGTGCTGTGTTGTGAGGAGGTGACAGCCCCAGGCTCCTCAGTTTTCTGTGCTGTGAGGTGGTGACAGCCCCGGCTCCTCAGTGTTCTGTGCTATGAGGTGGTGACAGCCCCCGGCTCCTCAGTGTTCTGTGCTGTGAGGTGGTGACAGCCCCGGCTCCTCAGTGTTCTGTGCTGTGAGGAGGTGACAGCCCCGGCTCCTCAGTGTGCTGTGCTGTGAGGTGGTGACAACCCCGGCTCCTCTGTGCTGTGAGGTGATGACAGCCCCGGCTCCTCAGTGCTCTGTGCTGTGAGGTGGTGACAGCCCCCGGCTCCTCAGTGTTCTGTCCTGTGAGGTGGTGACAGCCCCCTGCTCCTCAGTGTTCTGTGCTGTGAGGAGGTGACAGCCCCGGCTCCTCAGTGCTCTGTGCTGTGAGGAGGTGGCAGCCCCGGCTCCTCAGTGCTCTGTGCTGTGAGGAGGTGACAGCCCCGGCTCCTCAGTGTTCTGTGCTGTGAGGTGGTGACAGCCCCCGGCTCCTCAGTGCTCTGTGCTGTGCTGTGAGGTGACATCCCCGGCTCCTCAGTGTTCTGTGCTGTGAGGTGGTGACAGCCCTGGCTCCTCAGTGTTCTGTGCTGTGAGGTGGTGGCAGCCCCCGGCTCCTCAGTGTTCTTTGCTGTGAGGAGGTGACGGCCCCGGCTCCTCAGTGTTCTGTGCTGTGCTGTGAGGTGGTGACATCCCCGGCTCCTCAGTGTTCTGTGCTGTGAGGTGGTGACAGCCCCCGGCTCCTCAGTGCTCTGTGCTGTGAGGTGGTGACAGCCCCGGCTCCTCAGTGTTCTGTGCTGTGAGGTGGTGACAGCCCCCGGCTCCTCAGTCCTCTGTGCTGTGAGGTGGTGACATCCCCGGGTCCTCAGTGCTCTGTGCTGTGAGGTGGTGACATCCCCGGGTCCTCAGTGCTCTGTGCTGTGAGGTGGTGACATCCCAGGCTCCTCAGTGTTCTGTGCTGTGAGGTGGTGACAGCCCCAGGCTCCTCAGTGTTCTGTGCTGTGAGGTGGTGACAGCCCCAGGCTCCTCAGTTTTCTGTGCTGTGAGGTGGTGACAGCCCCGGCTCCTCAGTGCTCTGTGCTGTGAGGTGGTGATAGCTGTTATGATCCGGTGACCTTGGAGCCGCATTAATCTTTCTCTGGAGTGGGTGGAAACTGTACTGACCGCAGATCCTGAACTAACACCGCAACTAGAAGTAGCCGTGGGGTGTGCCTAACAAACCCTAGACACCTCGACACAGCCGGAGGACTAAATACCCCTATAGATGGAAATAGGAATACTACCTTGCCTCAGAGCAGAACCGCAAAGGATAGGCAGCCCCCACGAATATTGACTGTGAGTAGGAGAAGAAAAGACACACGCAGGCAGAAAACAAGATTTAGCAAAAGAGGCCACTCTAGCTAAATAGGAAAGGATAGGACAGAATACTAGGCGGTCAGTATTAAAACCCTTCAAAAAATATCCACAGCAGATAATACAAAAAATTCCACAATCTAACTAAAGACGTGGAGTGATTATCTGCAACCCCCAGAGAATCCAACAAGACTGAGAAAATACTGACACAATCTAAGCTGGACAAGAAAACACAAAAGAATAGCACTGAATTATGAAGCACAGAGCATGTGTGCCACAGAAACAAAACCAGACACTTATCTTTGCTGATTTGGCAGAAAGGCAGGAGGAACCAGGCAGAGGTCCAACACCTCCCAACAACAATTGACAACTGGCAAGGACTAATGAATCCTGCACGCCTAAATACCCCAGTCAGAACTGCAATCAGCAAATACACCTGACCAGGACTGCAACTCAGGGACAACTGCATTACCACCTACAACCACTGGAGGGAGCCCAAAAGCAGAATTCACAAAAGTACCCCCCCCCTTGAGGAGGGGTCACCGAACCCTCACCAGAGCCCCCAGGCCGATCAGGACGAGCCAGATGAAAAGCATGAACCAAATCAGCAGCATGGACATCAGAGGCAAAAACCCAAGAATTATCCTCCTGGCCATAACCCTTCCATTTGACAAGATACTGAAGCCTCCGCCTCGAAAAACGAGAATCCAAAATCTTCTCAACCACATACTCCAACTCCCCATCAACCAACACAGGGGCCGGAGAATCAACAGAGGGAACAACGGGTACCACATATTTCCGCAATAAAGATCTATGGAAGACATTATGGATAGCAAAAGAGGCCGGAAGCGCCAATAGAAAAGACACCGGATTAATAATCCCAGAAATCCTATAAGGACCAATAAACCGAGGCTTAAACTTAGGAGAAGAAACCTTCATAGGTACATGACGGGAAGACAACCAGACCAGATCCCTGTTATGATCCCTAATGGCTGAGGATCACAAATAGATCAGCAAGTGATTAAACTAAGGACGAGCTCTAGGGAGATGGTAACTGGACTGATCGCAAATCTGAACCTATCCAAAACAACTAGAGGTAGCCGGTGAACGTGCCTAAAAAATTCCTAGACGTTTCGAGCCAGCCTGAGGAAGTAGCTACCCCTAAAGAGAAAGAAAGACCTCGCTTGCCTCCAGAGAAATAATCCCCAAAGATATAGAAGCCCCCAACAAATATTAACGGTGAAGTAAGAAGAAGGCACATACGTAGGGATGAAATCAGACTCAGCAAAAGAGGCCCACTAGTACTAGAAAGCAGAAAATAGAGCAGGGGTCTATGCGATCAATAAAAAACCCTTACAAAATATCCATCCTGAGATTTCAAGAACCCACACACCAACTAACGGTGTGTGGGGAGAAACTCAGCCCACTAGAGCAACCAGCAAGCGAGGGAAATACATTTTAGCAAGCTGGAACAGAAAACATGATAAACACTGCTGATCAAAAAATGAGCAAACAAAACTTAGCTTATCCAAGATGGACTGGGAGCAAGGTAGTCAGAAGGAATCTGAGTAGCACTGATTACATCGACAGCCGGCAACAAGCAGAAGTAAAACAGAGCTATATAGGAACCTCCCAGAGGATAACGAACCAGCTGATAGCCAGAGACCAGCAGGATAACAGGCAAAGCCACCAGGGGGAGCCCAAAGCAAAAGTCACACCATACCACCAGTGACCACAAGAGGGAGCCCGAACACAGAGCCCACAACAGATCCCCAACCTGAAGCCGGGAACCAACACACCGACGACGGTTAGCAAAACGTTGAGCCTCCTCCTGAGACAACACCAAATTGTCCACCACATGAGCCCAAATCTGCTGCAACCTGTCAACCACTGAATCCACACTAGGACAGTCAGAAGGCTCAACCTGCCCAGAAGAAAAACGAGGATGAAAAGCAAAATTACAAAAGAAAGGCGAAACCAAAGTAGCTGAACTAGCCCAATTATTAAGGGCAAACTCGGCCAATGGCAAAAAGGCCACCCAATCATCCTGATCAGCAGACACAAAGCATCTCAAATAGGTCTCCAAAGTCTGATTAGTTCGCTCGGTCTGGCCATTTGTCTGAGGATGAAATGCAGAAGAAAAAGACAAATCAATGCCCAGCTTAGCACAAAAGGCCCGCCAAAACCTAGAAACAAACTGGGAACCTCTGTCGGACACACTATTCTCCGGAATACCATGCAAACGAACCACATGCTGAACAAACAACGGAACCAAATCAGAAGAAGAAGGCAATTTAGGCAAAGGCACCAAATGAACCATCTTAGAAAACCGGTCACAAACCACCCAGATAACCGACATCCTCTGGGAAACCGGGAGATCAGAAATAAAATCCATAGAAATATGCGTCCAGGGCCTCTCCGGGACCGGCAATGGCAAAAGTAACCCACTAGCACGGGAACAACAAGGCTTGGCACAAGCACAAGTCCCACAGGACTGCACAAAAGAACGCACATCACGTGACAAGGAAGGCCACCAAAAGGACCTACCAACCAAATCTCTGGTACCAAAAATACCAGGATGACCAGCCAACACAGAACAGTGAACCTCAGAAATCACTCTACTAGTCCATCTGTCAGGAACAAAAAATGTCCCCACAGGACAGCGGTCAGGTCTGTCAGCCTGAAATTCCTGAAGAACCCACCGTAAATCAGGGGAAATGGCAGAAAGGACCACCCCTTCTTTCAGAATGCCGACCGGTTCAAGGACCTCAGGAGAATCAGGCAAAAAACTCCTAGAAAGGGCATCAGCCTTAATATTCTTAGAACCCGGAAGATACGAAACCACGAAATCAAAACGGGAAAAAAACAAGGACCATCGAGCCTGTCTAGGACTCAGCCGTTTGGCAGACTTGAGGTAATTCAGATTCTTATGATCGGTCAGGACCACAATACGGTGCTTAACTCCCTCAAGCCAATGTCGCCACTCCCCAAACGCCCACTTCATAGCCAACAACTCCCGATTGCCGACATCATAATTGCGTTCAGCAGGCGAAAACTTGCGGGAGAAGAAGGCACACGGTTTCATCAAGGAACCAACAGAATCCCTCTGAGACAAAACGGCCCCTGCCCCAATCTCAGAGGCGTCAATCTCAACCTGAAACGGAAGAGAAACATCCGGTTGGCGCAACACCGGAGCAGAAGTAAATCGGCGTTTAAGCTCCTGAAAGGCAGAGACAGCTGCAGAGGACCAATTCGCCACATCAGCGCCTTTCTTCGTCAAATCGGTCAAGGGTTTAACCACGCTGGAGGAATTAGCAATGAAACGGCGATAAAAATTTGCAAAACCCCAAAATTTCTGAAGGCTCTTCACGGATGTGGGTTGAATCCAATCATAAATGGCCTGAACCTTAACCGGATCCATCTCCATAGATGAGGGAGAAAAAATGAAGCCCAAAAAAGAAACCACCTTCACCCCAAAGAGGCACTTAGACCCCTTCACAAACAAAGCATTGTCACGAAGGATCTGAAATACCATCCTGACCTGTTCCACATGAGACTCCCAATCATCGGAAAAAATCAAAATATCGTCCAAATATACAATCAAGAATTTATCAATATAAGTCCGGAAGATATCATGCATGAAGGATTGAAAAACCGATGGAGCATTAGTGAGCCCGAATGGCATCACAAGGTATTCAAAATGGCCTTCGGGCATATTAAACGTAGTTTTCCATTCATCACCCTGTTTAATACGAACAAGATTATATGCCCCCCGAAGGTCAATCTTAGTAAACCAACTAGCCCCCTTAATCCTAGCAAACATTCAGAAAGCAAAGGTAAAGGGTATTGAAACTTGACCGTGATCTTATTCAAGAGGCGATAATCAATACAAGGTCTCAAGGAGCCTTCCTTCTTAGCAACAAAAAAAAATCCCGCTCCCAACGGTGAAGAAGATGGCCGAATATGCCCTTTCTCCAAAGACTCCTTAACATAACTCCGTATGGCGGTATGTTCAGGCACAGACAGGTTGAAAAGTCGGCCCTTAGGAAACTTACTGCCTGGAATCAAGTCAATCGCACAATCACAGTCCCTGTGCGGTGGAAGGGAACTGGACTTGGGCTCATCGAATACATCCTGAAAATCAGACAAAAACTCTGGAATTTCAGAAGAGGAAGAAGAGGAGATTGACATCAAAGGAACATCATTATGAACCCCCTGACAACCCCAACTAGTCACAGACATAGACTTCCAATCCAACACAGGATTATGTACCTGCAACCACGGAAAACCCAGCACGATAACATCATGCAAATTATGCAACACCAGAAAACGACAATCTTCCTGATGGGCTGGCGCCATGCACATGGTCACCTGTGTCCAAAACTGAGGCTTATTTTTAGCCAAAGGTGTAGCATCAATCCCCCTTAAAGGAATAGGGTTCTGCAAAGGCTGCAAGGGAAAACCACAACGCCTGGCAAACTCAAAATCCATTAAGTTCAAGGTGGCGCCTGAATCCACAAACGCCATGACAGAAAATGATGATAATGAGCAGATCAAGGACACCGATAACAGAAATTTAGGTTGTACAGTACTGATGGTAAATGAACTAGCGATCCTCTTTGTCCGTTTAGGGCAGACTGAAATGACATGAGAAGCGTCGCCACAATAATAACACAACCTATTCTGACGTCTGAGTCCTTGTCGTTCTGTCCTAGACAGAATCCTATCACACTGCATTGGCTCAGGACTCTGCTCTGAGGACAACGCCACAGCGCGCATAGTTCTGCACTCCCGCAAGCGCCGATCAATCTGAATGGCCAGAGACATAGAATCACTCAGACCGGAAGGCGTGGGAAACCCCACCATAACATCTTTAACGGATTCAGAAAGACCCTTTCTGAAAATTGCCGCCAAAGCATCATTCCATTTAGTCAACACAGACTATTTTCTAAATTTCTGACAATACAATTCTGCCGCCTCTTGACCCTGAGACAGGGCCAACAAGGTCTTCTCCACTTGATCCACAGAATTTGGTTCATCATATAATAATCCTAAAGCCTGAAAAAAGGAGTCTACATTAAGCAAAGCAGGATTCCCAGATTCCAGGGAAAATGCCCAATCCTGTGGATCACCACGCAGCAGGGAGATGACGATTTTAACCTGCTGAATGGAATCACCGGAGGATCGAGGTCTCAGAGCAAAAAACAGTTTACAATTGTTTTTAAAACTCAAAAATTTGGACCTGTCACCAAAAAACAAATCGGGAGTAGGAATCTTCGGCTCTGAAACAGGAGTCTGAACAATATAATCAGAAATACCCTGTACCCTAGCAGCAAGCTGGTCTACACGAGAAGCTAATTCATGAATATCCATGCTAGCACAAGACTCCTCAGCCACCCATAGATAAAGAGGGAAGAAAAGACAAAACAGACTACAGAAAAAAAAAATGGCTCAACACCTTTCTTCCCTTCTTCTGAGATGCATTTAACTCATTATTGGCCAGTTGTACTGATATGATCCGGTGACCTTGGAGCCGCATGAAACTTTCTCTGGAGTGGGTGGAAACTGTACTGACCGCAGATCCTGAACTAACACCGCAACTAGAAGTAGCCGTGGGGTGTGCCTAACAAACCCTAGACACCTCGACACAGCCGGAGGACTAAATACCCCTATAGATGGAAATAGGAATACTACCTAGCCTCAGAGCAGAACCCCAAAGGATAGGCAGCCCCCACGAATATTGACTGTGAGTAGGAGAAGAAAAGACACACGCAGGCAGAAAACAAGATTTAGCAAAAGAGGCCACTCTAGCTAAATAGGAAAGGATAGGACAGAATACTAGGCGGTCAGTATTAAAACCCTTCAAAAAATATCCACAGCAGATAATACAAAAAATTCCACAATCTAACTAAAGACGTGGAGTGAATATCTGCAACCCCCAGAGAATCCAACAAGACTGAGAAAATGCTGACACAATCTAAGCTGGACAAGAAAACACAAAAGAACAGCACTGAATTATGAAGCACACAGCATGTGTGCCACAGAAACAAAACCAGACACTTATCTTTGCTGATTTGGCAGAAAGGCAGGAGGAACCAGGCAGAGGTCCAACACCTCCCAACAACAATTGACAACTGGCAAGGACTAATGAATCCTGCACGCCTAAATACCCCAGTCAGAACTGCAATCAGCAGATACACCTGACCAGGACTGCAACTCAGGGACAACTGCATTACCACTTACAACCACCGGAGGGAACCCACAAGCAGAATTCACAACAGATAGCCCCGGCTCCTCAGTGTTCTGTGCTGTGAGGAGGTGACAGCCCCCGGCTCCTCAGTGTTCTGTGCTGTGAGGAGGTGACAGCCCCTGGCTCCTCAGTGTTCTGTGCTGTGCTGTGAGGTGATGGCAGCCCCTGGCTCCTCAGTGTTCTGTGCTGTGAGATGGTGACAGCACCGGCTCCTCAGTGTTCTGTGCTGTGAGGTGGTGACAGCCCCTGGCTCCTCAGTGTTCTGTGCTGTGAGGAGGTGACAGCCCCGGCTCAGTGTTCTGTGCTGTGAGGTGGTGACTGCTCCTCAGTGTTCTGTGCTGTGAGGTGGTGACGGCTCCTCAGTGTTCTGTGCTGTGAGGTGGTGACAGCCCCCGGCTCCTCTGTTTTCTGTGCTGTGAGGAGGTGACAGCCCCGGCTCCTCAGTGTTCTGTGCTGTGAGGTGGTGACATCGATCCCACTGTGCTATGTCAGGTATCCCACCAATATGTCACGGTTCACTGGAAGATACTCGAACTGAGGTTGTTTTGGTTGCCCGTTTCCTTATGAAGGGGATTTATCTATATCCCAGTTCTGGTTTGGAACTTGCAGCTCTCTAGCGCCCCACTTATCCTCAGGTCAGTCAGGTTACTGCAACTAGGGTAACTAGTCGCCAGAAAGGCTGAATGTTACAGTATGTACTGGATATTGGTCTCGCTGCAGCAAGGGCGATATGACTACTCCCACTCAGGCGGGAACAATAATTATCAATGCCGCCATTGCTACAAAGCGTCCCAAACGCACATAACAAAGTATGCTGCCACCAGCTCTGATTTCCTAAGGATTACCAGGTCTGGAGCCAACCCAAATCAGTAGTGTAATTCACCTCAGAGGATGCGACAGTTCGTTTAGAGCATGGAGTTACAAGCTAGTAAATTATATATTTTACTCCAATAAAAGTTAGGCAATGTTAACAAGGTATAAAAAGGTACTATAAAGAAGACAAAATCGTGTGTACAATGCAATTACAAATTAAAAAAACGATTAAAGTTGGAAAAGAACACTTACATATCTTTCATATCATTTCAGATCATGGCAAACCATGTACTATGAAGGATGCACACATCTAGATGCATAAGGGCAGCTGGCAGAGCTGATGTTAACTCGCTTCCTGGGCAAAACTGACTCGCAACTCACCAGGGTTAAGATATGCCCTCTCGTCGTGACATCATAGTGGGCTGAGTTATGAAATGCACTCTTTTCTCAGAATTATGATGACTATTTTCATGCCTAACTCGCTGTATGAATCTCATATACAAAAGATGCGATGATCAGAATGTGTCACACATCATGGGAATTCTTTTAAGTGTAAATACGGAGTGATTACCTGAACCGCTTACTGAGAAATTCGCACTTTGCCTTCGTTGCTTTTAGCTGCTAGTGCTTTCAGTGACTGATAGAACTATCGATGGACATCCAGAATATATGATTCTTATATCCCTAGCCCGGATCGGTGCCCCGATATATCCAGTTGATAGAACAAAGAAATGCCTGCAGGTTGGAAGTGGCTATACCAGTTTTGGGAGGAGAGAATGAGTAGCTTTCACAGAGTCTGGTATGTGCAGCTAAAAGCCATAAAACTTCAGTGATTCTACTGAGGGTTTTCAATTACACACAAGGCAGCAGGCAGAGTGAGAAGAGCGGGTTCGGAATGGCCCGCAGCGTGCTTGTTCTCCCCTTTTGGATGCAGCAGAGCTCAGTGTGTGCAACAATATGCAGTCAAATACTCCATGTTCCTGACAGGTGGTGACAGCCCCGGCCCCTCAGTGTTTTGTGCTGGGAGGTGGTGACAGCCCCAGCTCCTCACTGTTCTGTTGTAATGCTGCTTCAGTGCAATATAGCGCAGCCTCCACCAGGGGATGATGGGGAGGGAAGAGCGGTTGCACACAGCGTAACACCACTGAGCAGCAGCAGAAGCGCCACCTGGTGGCGAAAGAGTGGTCAGATGGGCTGAGTCAGAAACAGGACAAGAAGTACCAGAGGTCACAGCAATACATGTCATCAAATAGAAGTCAGAGCCAGAGATAACAGAGATGAGGGACAGTCAATCAGGTCAGAAGACAAGCCGGGTCACATACCAAAAGGTCCAAGAACGGGAGCGAACGCTAAGACAAGCGGAGAGGCAGGAAAGGGAAGTCACAGGAACAGAGTAAAAGGGCAAAGGACAAGACATGGTATCAAGGGGTCAGTTGCTCTAGCCTGAGAACATGGACTATCACTGACATTGGTCTGCAGGCCACAGCAGACTGAAATAGCCACACATAAACCAAAACGAGGCAGAGAAGGTTAACCCCCGCATGACCATACTGGGGAAAGAATAACATGAAACAAACCCTGGCCTGGATCATGACAGTACCCCTCTCTCAATGGGGAGCCATTGGACCCCCAGGTTTACTTGGATAACGAGTGTGAAAGGCCCGGACCAGCCAATCCGCATGGACCGAACGCGCCGGCACCCACAACCGGTCCTCAGGACCCTTCCTATGGACCAAATACTGAAGTGAACGGCGGAGCATGCAAGAATCCGCAACCCGTTCCACCTCATACTCGGTCTGACCATCTACCACAACGGGTGCGAGGGAGACGCACCTGAGGAAGATACAGACGGCTTCAGAAGCGCCTTATGGAACACATTGGGGATCTGCAACAACGAGCGCAGGCGAAAGGCCACAGGATTTACCACCTCTAAAATTTCATAAAGACCAATAAACTTGGAACCCAACTTAGCCGAAGGAATCCTAAACCTTATATTCTTGATGGATAACCATACCTATCCCCCACCTGGAAAGTCGGCCCCACCGAACGTCGTTTATCTGCAAAAATGTATACTTGTCCTGAGCCTTTCCAGTGTTTTTCTGAACCTCCCTCCAGACCTCCCCTAACCGCTGAAAGGCTGAATCCGCCCCTGGACACTCCAAATCGAGCTGGGAAAACTCACCAAAGTGAGGGTGAAACCCATAGTTGCAAAAGAACGGAGAAGTACCAGTGGAGTGATTGACACAATTATTGAAAGCGAATTCTGCCATGGGTACCGAAGAGCACGAATCATCCTGTCTAGACGTGGCAAGACGCCTCAATAACTGCTCCAAAGATTGATTGGTCCTTTCAGTCTGACCGTTGGTCTCGGGATGATAGGCCGATAAAAAGGTCAGACTGATACCCAGCCTTTTACAAAAAGCCCTCCAGAATTTTGAAACAAATTGCACCCCTCTATCGGACACTACACTGACAGGCACACCATGCAATTGAACCACATGCTCAATGAATAGTTTTTATAGAGTCTCAGCATTAGGAAGCCCCGCCAATCGTACAAAATGCGCCTGCTTACTGAACCTATCAACAACTACCCAGATCACGGTTTTGCCATAAGAGGAGGGAAGATCAGTGATAAAATCCATGGATATATGATTCCACGATCTATCTGGAATTGACAGTGGCACCAATTCGCCGGCCGGTTGTGGGAGGTTTTTGCGCGGGCACAAGTTTTGCATGATGACATGAACCCATTGACGTCAGAAGCCAACGAGGGCCACCAAAACAGCCTAGCGATGGCTTTACGCGTGGCCAAGATTCCAGGATGCCCACTCAGAGCCTAGTCATGGAATTCCTGAAGCACCCTTAACCAATACTGGACAGGCACGAAGAACTTATTATTAGGTCCAGATGGAGGAGCAAGAGATTAGGCCTCACGAATCTCCCACTTCAATGCCGAGGAAACCGCAGCCACCACCACTTCGCGCTGAAAAATGAAGGAAGGAGGTTTAGGAGGTGATATATTCGTGCAGGGGTGCATTCGTGCACTATTATTCGTGTACATTAATTAAAAGTAAGTTTTCTAAGTACTAGGCAGTTATAACATGGCAGAATATAACAAGCATCTCTTTTCTCTTCATAGAGGTAAACTTATCATTCATTCTCTGAACTGAAATATCCTGCATGTCTATTGCTCCAGTCCCTGACAGCAAGCATCCTGAATGGTATCTGAGTCATTCTATCTTCGGCATTGAATCCTGCATATATCTATATATGTTAGCCATCTTATTATGCAATTGTTTTGGTTTATAGATATTTAACTCACTTCTGCTTGTCCTTATGCAGAGAGATCACATAACTGTTTCAAAGCGGTCTATGATCCATGTACACCTGGACATTTGTTTATCTGTTCACTACATTTATTGTGTCCTGCTGTCTCAACTGAGATAGATTGATTGCTAACGAGAGGGGAAAAAAAGTGAGATCTAAGAGCTAGCCTTCTATAAATGTAGACATACTTTGGTGATGCATTCGTGCACTATTATTCGTGTACATTTATTCAAAGTACTTTTTCTAAGTACCCGGCAGTTATAACATGGCAGTTAGACAGGGCAGGAGACAGGTAAGACAATCTAAATCTATTCCCTATTCATTTGAAACAGAACAAATACTCACCATATGTATTTGTATAATCTATATCCTGGCTGCTGCATTCACTCACCGCCCTTGCATAAACTCTTTACACTCCATCCATATTGGCCCCTCTGTCCTTGCCTCTCCTATGTATAGCACTCATGCTCTGTTCACACTGCTTAACAGCGCAGATCCATTCAGTCCCACCATCCAACACAAGAGACGCTCTCACAAATCACTTAACCATCTGCTCACTCTTTCTATCCTCCTTCTCCTAGTTGCTGGAGACATCTCTCCCAACCCCGGCCCCCTATGTTATAGCCAGTCAAACCTCCCAATTGTTACACCCAGAAACCCCTCTAACCTTATTAATATTCCATGCATGCCTTCTGTCTCTTTCAATTGTGCCCTTTGGAATTCTCCCTCTGTGTGTAATAAACTCTCCATTCATGACTTCTTCCTTTTTATCTCTCTTAATCTTCTGGCTCATACTGAAACCTCGATCCAGCAGTCAGACACCACCGCTGCTGCTGCTCTTTCATATGGTGGACTACACTTTTCGCTTACCCCAAGATCAGACAACAGAGCAGGTGGAGGCGTTGGTCTGCTCCTTTCACCCAAATGTACCTTCCAAGTTATCCCCCAAGTACCCTCACTTGTATTCCCTTCCTTTGAGGTCCATGCTGTCAGACTCTACATCCCCTTCTCCATGCGAGTGGCGGTGGTGTATCGTCCTCCCGGCCCCTCTCATCAGTTCCTGGATCACTTTACCACCTGGCTTCCACACTTTCTCTTCTGTGACAACCCCACCCTCATCATGGGTGATTTCAACATCCCCATTGCTTCTCCTCATCTGCTTCTCACCTTTTATCTCTAACCTCTTTCGGCCTCTCGCAGCATACTAACTCTCCAACGCATGAAGATGGAAACTCCCTTGACTTGGTCTTCTCCCGGCTTTGCTCAGTGGACGATTTCACAAACTCCCCTCTCCTGCTCTCTGACCACAACCTTCTTTCATTCTCTATCAAGAACTGCCATCCCGCTCAGGTCACCCCCACTTTCCACACTTATAGAAACATACAGGCCATTGACACCCAGAAACTTATGAAGAACTTGCAGTCCTCATTGGCCCCAATCTCCTCCATCTCATGTCCTGATTCTGCACTGAAGCATTACAATGAAACCCTGCAAAGTGCCCTGGATGAAGCTGCAGCTCCTATACATAGAACAACTCAGCACAGACGGCGACAACTGTGGCACACGCTGCAAACACGCTTCCTGCAGCGATGCTCCAGGTGCGCCGAACGTCTGTGGAGAAAATCTAATCTACCCGAAGATTTCATCCATTATGAAGTGCTAAAAAAAAGTCAGTGCTAAAAACATACAACTCTGCCCTTCACCTCTCCAAACAAACCTATTTCAACACCCTCATCACCTCACTGTCCAATAACCCCAAACGTCTCTGACACTTTCCAGTCCCTACTCAACCCAAGAGTATTAAAATCACAGATGCACTACAAATTACCCTAATAAAATATATAAAACAATAAAATATATATTATATGTGTATATATATATATATATATATATATATATATATATATATATATATATATATATACACCTACATATATATGTGTATATGTATGTATAAAACTATAAAATGTGGTACCAGTGCTCTGTGAAGCAATGGGTGAGTGCTACCCAACAAGGAGAACAGCCCAAACAACCAGACAATAGATCCACAGAGAACCACCAAACAGGGAATCAATTATAAAATGCCTATATTATATAAAGCTGGCAACAACATTAATCAAGCTTACGTGCGCATGCTAGTACTAGGAGCCAATTTATATATATGCTCCGATATACTACGTAATGACAACCCTGTTTACATACGATATAAGCCTCAAAAAAAGTGCTGGATAAAAATATGCAACTGTGCAAAAATCAGAAAATCCTATATACACAAAAAATGCGTTTTATATGTAGGCCAAAGTGCCTTGTCCCACACCAAAATTTAGTGTGCCTAAATCAATCATATATCAGGATTAAGGATAAAGTGCTATCAAACAGAAAAATGTGTAAACAAAGGAATATATCCAGAGTATTACCTTCCAGGGTAGCCACGTCCTATATAGCGCACCCCGACGCGCGTTTCGGACCTTTGTCCTTCGTCAGGGGGTGACCATTGTTTAAAATAAGATCTTTTTATATACACTGCCCACCTGTCACCGTGGCCCGGGCATATGTGGCGCATGCGCGGTTAGGAGAATCCGGAAGTCCAGGCGCCCGCATCACGTGACCGGACGTACGGGGGCTGAGTACCTGACGTTACCTAGGACGCGCCGCGCCGAGACTCCAGACCGCAAACCGCGCACCCGCACTACCAGGGGCGTGACCTAGGAGAGACAGAGGGAGTGTGTGCAAATCTAAAGAACGCCCCCGCATGGTAATGCATGGAGCAGAGCCGAATACACATACGGCATAGCAAAAAACGCCTCTACATGGTAACATGCATGGAGCAGAGCCGGATACACATGGCATAGCAGAGATGGACAACCCACAGCCATATAATGCAGGGCCCTCTATGTGTGTATATATAATGGTATCTACACAAAATATGGGCTACACATAATTAGCCCATCAAAAACTGTGAAATAGAAAGAAACAAAAAAAGGGGGGAAGATAGTTGCTATCCACTATAATCTGCACCACAGACAATATAAAACAAGGGGGGATTATAGTGATAAAAGTGTATATAGCATACATATTACATCATACCATATAGTGCAAATATACGATTCATTGATATACAGTCCGCAATTCTATGAAAAATAATATTGTATATACACACAAAATCACATCTACATACACGTGAAAATAATAATAAAAAATAATAAACAAAAATGATAATAATAATACAAATAAAGATTAATAAAAATTATTAAAAAAATAAAATAATAAATGATGAATAATACATCATAAATATAAGACAGCAACTAAGTAAAAACAATAAATAAGATGTACTAATTCTATGTATCAGAATAGTACAAATAATAATAAACACCAATAGTGCCAAACACGAAAATATATAAAAATTATATCACCATAACCGTAATAATTCACATAACTGGTGTGAATACACATACAAGAATTTGTTCAATAAAATTTTTTTTATATTTATATAATACAATTGCAGAGGTGATAAAAATGGTCTTCCAAAAATTCCATCTTCATAGATCATCCAAAATACACAATACAGTCCATCTGAGGATATTGGTGTCCCCCATATAGATTTGCACAAGATAAAATGTCTAAAATAATTCAAAAAGAGAGATTATAAAAACAATAGCATTAAAAACATATTAACGTTAAAAGATAAATTGGTGGTTACCAGGGCTGTGGAGTCGGAGTTAGTTTTGGTCAGAGTCGGAGTCAGTAGAAATCTACCGACTCCGGCTTTAAAAAAAAATTATTAATATTTCATAATTGAACTTTCATATGAATTTTATAAATGTTACTCAAATATATATGTTCTATCAAACTGAACAACAGTGATAAGCAGTTCTGCTGGAGATAGACATTTCTTACTTCTTGTATGTCACTGTTCTCCACTGCCCTTATCTAATCTTATAGTTGGTTAACCTCATGGTGCCCCAACCCCCCTACTTACAATGTATGAAACTGAAAGTGAAAATGTGTTGCACATTTTTAGTAGTAAAGCTCCTCCTCTAGACTAGATGATTACTAGGTGTGAATCTTCCAAGCATCTCACAGCTGCTACTCAGAAGAGGAAGACTGTAAGAAGTATTATCCTTTCAACAAACTTTGCATCAGTTAACTGTGAGTACATGAGGAATAACAGTATTACTGACCACTATATCAGTTGTACGACCTGGCAATAATTTTATACAATTGTTTTTAGGAAAAACAATTGTCATTTGGATTGTGGATGCAAAATTAAAAACCTGAGGATGTCAAAGAAGCGTCACATTAAATCAGCTGTATTTGAACATTTCACCATCACTCAAGATAGAAAACATTATGTCTGTCAGTGTATGACAAATTATCCAGACGAAAACAAATGCTGTGAAGCCAAGATCAGTGCATATTCAGGCAAAGATAAAAATGCTCCTACCAGAGCTTCTAATCTAAAGAGACATTTACAGCGCTTTCATCCAGAATTACTGAAAGCAGTGGATGAGAAAGACTGCATCCAAACCAATGAACCAGTGCCCAGCTCTTCCAGCCAAACAAAGAAGCAGAGAACTTTGCAGCCATCAGTTGCAAAATTGTTATGACCTGGTGGTTAAGGAGCAACATGGGACGAGCTCTGAGGAGGTGGTATCTGTACTGACCGCAGTTCCTAATCCTAACACCAACACTAGAAGTAGCCGTGGGATGTTCCTGTCACTCCATAGACACCTCATCACAGCCTGAGAACTAACTACCCCTAAAGATGGAAACAGAAAGCTATCTTGCCTCAGAGAAAACCCTAAAGGAAAGATAACCCCCCACAAATATTGACTGTGAGTGGAGAGGGAAATGACATACACAGAATGAAAACAAGATTTAGCAAAGGAGGCCAATTCTAACTAAATAGACAGGATAGAAAAGGATACTGTGGGGTCAGTATTAAAAGCTAAAAATCCACGCAGAGTTTACAAAAAATCTCCACAGCGAATCACAGTGTGGAGGGGCAAATCTGCTTCCCCAGAGCTTCCAGCTAAGCTGAATATATCATACAGACAAGCTGGACCAGAAAAAACACAACATGAGCTGAACGATTAAGTCCACAGCAAGTGGACAACCAAAAGAAAAGCAATGACTTATCTTTGCTGAAATGGACAGGCTATCAGAGAAATCCAAGGAGAGATCTGAATCCAACCAAGAAACATTGACAGCTGGCACTGGCTGAAGACTAGAGCCAGGCTAAATAGCAGAGCCAGGAGAGACGATCAGTGGAAGCAGCTGCAATGCTAAACCCAAGGAGCAGCAGTTCCACTCAAAACCACCGGAGGGAGCCCAAGGGCAGAACTCACAAAAGTGCCATTTACAACCACCGGAGGGAGCCCAAGAACAGAATTCACAACAGTACCCCCCCCCCCCCTTGAGGAGGGGTCACCGAACCCTCACCAGAGCCCCCAGGCCGATCAGGACGAGCCATGTGAAAAGCACGAACCAAATCGGCAGCATGGACATCGGAGACAACAACCCAAGAATTATCCTCCTGGCCGTAACCCTTCCACTTGACCAGATACTGAAGCTTCCGCCTCGAAAAACAAGAATCCAATATCTTCTCCACCACATATTCCAACTCCCCCTCAACCAACACCGGAGCAGGAGGATCAACAGAGGGAACCACGGGCACCACATATCTCCGCAACAAAGATCTATGGAAAACATTATGGATGGAAAAAGAAGCTAGAAGGGCCAAATGAAAAGATACCGGATTGATAATTTCAGAAATCTTATAAGGACCAATAAAGCGAGGCTTGAACTTGGGGGAAGAAACCTTCATAGGAACATGACGAGAAGATAACCAGACTAAATCCCCAACACGAAGCCGGGGACCAACACACCGATGACGGTTAGCAAAACGTTGAGCCTTTTCCTGAGACAACGTCAAATTGTCCACCACATGAGTCCAAATCTGCTGTAACCTGTCCACCACAGAATCCACACCAGGACAGTCAGAAGGCTCAACCTGCCCTGAAGAAAAACGAGGATGAAAACCAAAATTACAAAAAAAAGGCGAAACCAAGGTAGCCGAACTAGCCCGATTATTAAGGGCAAACTTGGCCAACGGCAAGAAGGTCACCCAATCATCCTGATCAGCAGACACAAAGCATCTCAAATAGGTTTCCAAGGTTTGATTAGTTCGCTCAGTTTGGCCATTTGTCTGAGGATGGAACGCCGAAGAAAAAGACAAATTAATGCCCATCTTAGCACAAAAGGCCCGCCAAAACCTGGAAACAAACTGGGAACCTCTGTCAGACACAATATTCTCTGGAATGCCATGCAAACGAACCACATGCTGAAAAAATAATGGAACCAAATCAGAGTAGGAAGGCAATTTAGGCAAAGGTACCAAATGGACCATTTTAGAGAACCGGTCACAAACCACCCAGATAACAGACATCCTCTGGGACACAGGAAGATCCAAAATAAAATCCATGGAAATATGCGTCCAAGGCCTCTCCGGGACAGGCAAAGGCAAAAGCAACCCACTAGCGCGGGAACAGCAAGGCTTAGCCGGGGCACAAGTCCCACAGGACTGCACAAAAGAACGCACATCCCGCGACAAGGAAGGCCACCAAAAGGACCTAGCAACCAAATCTCTGGTACCAAAAATCTCAGGATGACCGGCCAACACAGAACAATGGACCTCAGAAATTACCTTACTTGTCCATCTATCAGGAACAAACAGCTTCCCCACAGGACAGCGGTCAGGTTTATCAGCCTGAAATTCCTGAAGCGCCCACCGCAAATCAGGGGAGATGGCAGACAGAATCACCCCTTCCCTAAGAATGCCAACCGGCTCAAGGACTCCAGGAGAATCAGGCAAAGAACTCCTAGAGAGGGCATCCGCTTTAACATTCTTAGATCCTGGAAGATATGAGACCACAAAATCAAAACGGGAGAAAAACAGGGACCACCGAGCCTGTCTAGGATTCAGCCGCTTGGCCGACTCGAGGTAATCAGATTCTTATGATCGGTCAAGACCGCAATGCGGTGCTTGGCTCCCTCAAGCCAATGTCGCCATTTCTCAAATGCCCACTTCATAGCCAACAACTCCCGATTGCCGACATCATAATTGCGTTCCGCAGGCGAAAACTTTCGGGAGAAGAAGGCACTTGGCTTCATCAAGGAACCATCAGAATTCCTCTGTGACAAAACGGTCCCTGCCCCAATCTCAGAAGCGTCAACCTCAACCTGAAAAGGAAGAGAAACATCCGGCTGACGCAAGACAGGGGCAGAAGTAAATCAGCGTTTAAGCTCCTGAAAGGCCTCAACAGCCTCAGAGGACCAATTAGTCACATCAGCGCCTTTCTTCGTCAGATCGGTCAGGGGTTTAACCACACTAGAGAAGTTGGCAATGAAACGGCGATAAAAATTAGCAAAGCCCAAAAATTTCTGAAGGCTCTTCACAGATGTGGGTTGAATACAGTCATGAATGGCTTGGACCTTAACAGGATCCATTTCTATAGACGAAGGAGAAAAAATAAACCCAAAAAAAGAGACCTTCTGAACTCCAAATAGGCACTTAGACCCCTTCACAAATAGAGCATTATCACGAAGGATCTGGAATACCATCCTGACCTGCTTCACATGAGACTCCCAATCATTGGAAAAAAATCAAAATATCATCCAAATACACAATCAAGAATTTGTCAAGATAATTGCGGAAAATATCATGCATAAAGGACTGAAATACAGAAGGAGCATTAGAAAGCCCGAAAGGCATCACCAGGTATTCAAAATGGCCTTCGGGCGTATTAAATGCAGTTTTCCATTCGTCACCCTGTTTAATACGAACAAGATTATATGCCCCTCGAAGGTCAATCTTGGTAAACCAACTAGCCCCCTTAATCCGAGCAAACAAATCAGAGAGCAAAGGTAAAGGGTATTGGAATTTGACTGTGATCTTATTAAGAAGACGATAATCAATACAGGGTCTCAAGGAGCCATCCTTCTTGGCAACAAAAAAGAATCCCGCTCCCAATGGTGACGAAGACGGCCGAATATGCCCCTTCTCTAAAGACTCCTTTACATAGCTCCGCATGGCGGTATGTTCAGGCACAGACAGATTGAAGAGTCGGCCCTTAGGGAACTTACAGCCAGGAATCAAGTCAATAGCACAATCACAGTCCCTATGTGGAGGAAGGGAACTGGACTTGGGCTCATCAAATACATCCTGGAAATCTGACAAAAATTCAGGAACATCAGAAGAGGGGGAAGAGGAAATTGACATTAAAGGAACGTCACTATGTACCCCTTGACAACCCCAACTAGTCACAGACATTGATTTCCAATCCAGCACTGGATTATGTACTTGTAACCATGGAAAACCCAGTACAACAACATCATGTAAATTATGCAACACCAGAAAACGACAATCTTCCTGATGTGCTAGAGCCATGCACATAGTCAGCTGAGTCCAATACTGAGGTTTATTCTTGGCCAACGGTGTAGCATCAATACCCCTTAAGGGTATGGGACTCTGCAAAGGCTGCAAAGAAAAAACACAGCGCCTAGCGAATTCTAAGTCTATTAAGTTCAGAGCAGCGCCCGAATCCACAAATGCCATGACAGAAAAAGATGACAATGAGCAAATCAGGGTCACAGACAGGAGAAACTTAGGCTGCACAGTACTAATGGTAACAGATCTAGCGACCCTCTTAATATGCTTAGGGCAATCAGAAATAGCATGAGCAGAATCCCCACAGTAAAAACACAGGCCATTCTGACGTCTGTATCCCTTCTGTTCCGCTCTAGTCAAAATCCTATCACATTGCATAGGCTCAGGACTCTGCTCAGAGGACGCTGCCATATGGTGCACCACTTTGCGTTCGCGCAGGCGCCGATCAATCTGAATGGCCAGAGACATAGACTTGCTCAAACCAACAGGCGTGGGGAACCCCACCATAACATCCTTAAGGGCTTCAGAAAGACCCTTTATGAAAATTGCTGCCAGAGCATCCTCATTCCATTTAGTGAGCACAGACCATTTTCTAAATTTCTGGCAGTATAATTCTGCCGCTTCCTGACCCTGACACAGGGCCAACAGTGTTTTCTCAGCATGCTCTACAGAGTTAGGTTCGTCATACAATAATCCGAGCAATTGAAAAAATGCATCTACATTAAGCAATGCCGGATCCCCTGACTCAAGGGAGAATGCCCAGTCCTGAGGGTCACCACGCAGCAGAGAAATAACTATTTTTACTTGCTGAATGGGGTCACCAGAGGAACGGGGTTTCAGAGCAAAAAACAATTTGCAGTTATTTTTAAAGTTCAAAAACTTAGATCTATCCCCGTAAAACAAATCTGGAGTAGGAATTCTAGGCTCTAAGGCCGGAGTCTGAACAACATAATCTTGAATACTCTGTACTCTTGCAGCAAGCTGATCCACACGAGAAAACAACCCCTGAACATCCATGCCCGCATCCAAATCCTGAATCACCCAGAGATTAAGAGGAAGGAAAAAGACAAAACAGACTAGAGAAAAAAAAATGGCTCAGAACTCTTTTTCTTTTCCTTCTTTTGAGATGCATTCAGCTAATTTTTGGCCAGTTGTACTGTTATGGTCTGGTGATTAAGGAGCGACATGCGACTAGCTCTGAGCAGGTGGTAACTATACTGAACACAGTTCCTAATCTTAACACAGACACTAGCAGTAGCCGTGGGATGTTCCTGTCACTCCCTGGACACCTCGTCACAACCGGAGAACTAGCTACCCCTAAAGGTAGAAACCGAAAAGCTATCTTGCCTCAGAGAAAATCCCCAAAGGATAGGACAGCCCCCCACAAATAATGACTGTGAGAGGAGAAGGAAATGACATACGTAGTATGAAACAAGATTTAGCAAAGGAGGCCACTACTAGCTAGACAGAATTAGTACAGAACAGAAAACTGTGCGGTCAGTAATAAAAACTAGAAAAAGTCCACCGCAGAGAAATTCAAAAATCTCCACACCTGACTAAAGGTGTGGAGGGCAAACTCTGCTGCCCAGAGCTTCCAGCTTAGCTAAATAGATCCATACTGATAAGCTGGACAAATGAGCAAAACATAGAAAGTGCCAAACAACAAAGTCCACAACAAGTGAACTGCAAAAAGACAAGCAAGGACTTAGCTTTGCTGAAATGGTCAGAGTGGCAGGGAAATCCTCAGAGAGCCATGACTCCAAGCTCAACAATTGACAACTGGCATTGAATTAGGGATAAGGCCAGACTAATATAGCCGAGCCAGAAAGACGATCAGTGAGAACAGCTGCTGATGCTAAATCCAAGAAGCAGCCATACCACTCAAAACCACAGGAGGGAGCCCAAGAGCAGAATTCACAAAAATGCTACTTATAACCACCGGAGGGAGCCCAAGAGTGGAATTCACAACACCGGTGTATCTTGTCATTAGAGCACATAAGCACTGTAGATGTCATTTAGTGCACCTGGGTGCGGGTTGCGGGTAGCTATGAGAGATGGGAGGGTCTGGCTACCCACATACCTCACCACTGGGTGAGGGCACTCACTGTACCTTTTTCCCTGCAGGAGTATGAGGACCTGCAGTGATGTCATGATCACGTGACCAGCCCATGTGATATACCTCACCTATGGGGTGTGGTTACAAGGTACATAATGTGACCAGGGTGTGGGTCACATGGCCCTGTGTATGTTCTGGTTTGGTTCCCAGAAACAGGTCCCGTGTGGTACTGCAGTGGAAAGCCTGCAATGCTGACAAGCAGGTAATACCAGACTGTGTGTTTGGCTCCAGAGCGAGCCTGAATATTGGACTCGACCAAGAGTGTACGGTCACAGTCCTGATGGAACATAGTCACGCTGTGAACATTGTTACTTTGTTTTGCCATGCTATGAAGATTGTTGCTTTGTGTTTTCTGCCACTGGGGTTTATGGAGTAATAAACCCAGTTGAACTTTTGAAGAAAACGTCTTGCTGTGTGTTATATCACTGCCAAGCGAGTATTCCCCAACCCGTAAGCAAGTGCAATCTTACAATATATATATAATATATATATATATATTAAAATATTCATTATTTAAACTAGGGCGCAGATCGGTGAGGGATCAGTGACCTGCCATAGGCCAATACAGATGAACACCAAATCATATGAAGACGCCACCCCGGAGCATGAGCAAATCATTAACTCAAAACTGAAAATAAAGATTCCACAAGAACCACAAGACGGATTCCATCACCAGGTGTCATTGTAATCAGTATAACGGCGCCAACCTGGCACTGTCTGTAGTTACTGAGCACTTTCACTTCATTAATGAAATATTATTAATTAAATATAGTTCAGTGTTTGCCCAAATCAGAGGATTTCAGACCTGATCCAATTCAGTGACTGTTTAATCAAGCTTGCATTATAATAGTTGGTTACATTTCTTAGAGCCAATCCTCCTTTAATGTTGCTTTTTTGTAGGGTTTTATTAAATAAATAGTAAATCTGATTCTTCTTTGTTCCAAACAAAATTATTTAGATCAAATACAAGATACACAGCAGTCCGGCCATTAATCTGAATGAGAAGCTTTATAAGCTAAAGGAGAATGTAAGTCCGCAAGGGCAGGGTCCTCTGTCATGATCTCTGCAGGCAGAGATCATAGCAAGCCTATAGAGGGACAAGCTCTCGGAAGATGGAACTATACTGACCATGAACTAAGCCTGCCGCGCAACTAGAAATAGCCAGGTAGCATTTCCTATTTATCGCTAGATGCCCAGCTCTGGCCTAAGACCTAAATAGCTAGCAGAGGGAAATATAAGACCTGGCTCACCTCTAGAGAAATATTCCAAAGAAGACAGTAGCCCCCCACATATAATAACGGTGAGTTCAGATGAAACAACAAACGCAGCAGGAAAATAGTCTTAGCAAATTTGAGGTCCGCTTACTAGATAGCAGAAGACAGATAGTATACTTTCATGGTCAGCAGAAAAACACTAACAAAACACCATCCAGAGATTACCTTAAACTCTGGCATTAACTCATAACGCCAGAGTAGCAATCCCTGATCAACGAGAGCTTTCCAGACACAGTAACAAAACTTCAGCTGTGAACTGGAACAAATAGGCAAAACAAAACATGGACAAAAGTCCAACTTATCTAGTAGTTGTCTAGAAGCAGGAACAAGCACTGAGAGGCATCAGATAACATTGTTGACCGGCAAGAAACCACCAGAGAAATGAGCTTAAATAGCGACACCCACTACTGATGGAACCAGGTGAAACAGGAAGGAGGATGACAAGTCCAATTCCACAAGCGGCCACCGGGGGAGCCCAGAATCCAAATTCACAACAGTACCCCCCCCTCAAGGAGGGGGCACCGAACCCTCACCAGATCCACCAGGGCGACCAGGATGAGCCCTATGGAAGGCACGAACAAGATCAGAAGCATGAACATCAGATGCATTGACCCAAGAATTATCCTCCTGGCCGTAACCCTTCCAGTTGACCAGATACTGGAGTCTCCGTCTGGAAACACGAGAGTCCAAAATTTTCTCCACAACGTACTCCAACTCACCCTCAACCAACACCGGAGCAGGAGGCTCAACTGAAGGTACAACAGGTACCTCATACCTGCGCAATAACGACCGATGACAAACGTTATGAATGGAAAAGGACGCAGGGAGGTCCAAACGGAAAGAAACAGGATTAAGAATCTCCAATATTCTATAAGGGCCGATGAACCGAGGTTTAAACTTAGGAGAAGAGACCCTCATAGGGACAAAACGAGAAGACAACCACACCAAATCTCCAACACAAAGCCGAGAACCAACACGACGATGACGGTTGGCAAAACGCTGAGTCTTCTCCTGGGACAACTTCAAATTGTCCATAACCTGCCCCCAGATGTGATGCAATCTCTCCACCACCGCATCCACTCCAGGACAATCCGAGGATTCCACCTGACCGGAGGAAAATCGAGGGTGAAACCCCGAATTACAGAAAAACGGGGACACCAAGGTGGAAGAGCTGGCCCGATTATTGAGGGCGAACTCTGCCAATGGCAAAAAAGCAACCCAATCATCCTGGTCAGCAGAGACAAAACACCTCAGATATGTCTCAAGGGTCTGATTAGTCCGCTCGGTCTGGCCATTAGTCTGAGGGTGAAAAGCAGATGAAAAAGACAAATCTATGCCCATCCTAGCACAGAATGCCCGCCAAAATCTAGACACAAATTGGGTACCTCTGTCAGAAACAATATTCTCAGGAATACCGTGCAATCGGACAACATTCTGAAAAAACAGAGGAACCAACTCAGAAGAAGAAGGCAACTTGGGCAGAGGAACCAAATGGACCATTTTAGAGAACCGGTCACAGACCACCCAGATGACAGACATCTTCTGGGAAACAGGCAGATCTGAAATAAAATCCATCGAGATGTGTGTCCAAGGCCTCTTAGGAATAGGCAAGGGCAACAGCAGTCCGCTAGCCCGAGAACTACAAGACTTGGCCCGAGCACAAACGTCACATGACTGCACAAAGACTCGCACATCTCGTGACAGGGAAGGCCACCAGAAGGATCTTGCCACCAAATCCCTGGTACCAAAAATTCCGGGATGACCTGCCAATGCAGAAGAATGTACCTCAGAGATGACTCTGCTGGTCCAATCATCCGGAACAAACAGTCTATCAGGCGGACAACGATCCGGTCTATCCGCCTGAAACTCTTGCAAGGACCGCCGCAGATCAGGAGAAACGGCCGACAAAATTACTCCCTCCCTAAGGATACCTGTGGGTTCAGAATTACCAGGAGAGTCCGGGTCAAAACTCCTAGAAAGGGCATCTGCCTTAACATTCTTAGAACCCGGTAGGTATGACACCACAAAATTAAAGCGAGAAAAAAATAAAGACCAGCGCGCCTGTCTAGGATTCAGGCGTCTGGCAGTCTCAAGATAAATCAAATTTTTGTGGTCAGTCAATACCACCACCTGATGCCTAGCCCCCTCGAGCCAATGGCGCCACTCCTCAAACGCCCACTTCATGGCCAAAAGCTCCCGATTCCCAACATCATAATTCCGCTCTGCGGGCGAAAATTTGCGAGAAAAGAAGGCACAAGGCCTAATGACGGAGCAGTCGGAACCTTTCTGCGACAACACTGCCCCAGCTCCGATCTCCGAAGCGTCAACCTCAACCTGAAAAGGCAGATTCACATCAGGCTGACGCAACACAGGGGCAGAGGCAAAACGGCGCTTAAGCTCCTGAAAGGCCTCTACAGCATGAGGGGACCAATTAGCAACATCAGCGCCTTGTCTGGTCAAATCAGTCAGTGGTTTAACGACATCCGAAAAACCAGCAATAAATCGGCGGTAAAAGTTGGCAAAGCCCAAAAATCTCTGAAGACCCTTAAGAGAGGAGGGCTGAGTCCAGTCACAAATAGCTTGCACCTTGACGGGATCCATCTCAATGGAAGAGGGAGAAAAAATATACCCCAAAAAGGAAATTTTCTGGACCCCAAAATCGCACTTAGACCCCTTCACACATAAAGAATTAGACCGCAGAACCTGAAAAACTCTCCTGACCTGCTGGACATGAGAGTCCCAGTCATCAGAAAAAATCAGAATATCATCCAGATATATTATCATAAATTTATCCAGAAAATCGCGGAAAATATCATGCATAAAAGACTGGAAAACTGAAGGGGCATTAGAAAGACCAAAAGGCATGACCAAATACTCAAAGTGGCCCTCGGGCGTATTAAATGCGGTCTTCCACTCATCCCCCTGCCTGATCCGCACCAAATTATACGCCCCACGAAGATCAATTTTAGAGAACCACTTAGCACCTTCTATACGAGCAAACAAATCAGTAAGCAATGGCAATGGGTATTGATACTTAACAGTGATCTTATTCAGAAGCCGATAATCAATACATGGTCTCAAAGAGCCGTCTTTTTTTGAGACAAAGAAAAACCCAGCTCCCAAGGGAGAAGAAGATGGACGAATATGTCCCTTTTCCAAAGACTCCTTTATATATTCCCGCATAGCAGCATGTTCCGGCACAGACAGATTAAACAAACGACCCTTTGGATATTTACAACCCGGTATCAAATCTATGGCACAATCGCACTCACGGTGCGGAGGTAACGACCCAAGCTTGGGTTCGTCAAAGACATCTTGATAATCAGAGAGGAACTCAGGGACTTCAGAGGGAATGGACGACGAAATAAAAACCAAAGGTAAGTCCCCATGAATACCCTTACATCCCCAGCTCAACACAGACATTGCTCTCCAGTCCAAGACTGGGTTGTGAGACTGCAACCATGGCAATCCCAGTACCAAATCGTCATGTAAATTATACAGCACCAGGAAACGAATAATCTCCTGGTGATCCGGATAGATACGCATGGTAACTTGTGTCCAGTATTGTGGTTTATTATTAGCCAATGGGGTGGAGTCAATCCCCTTCAGAGGAATAAGAGTCTCCAAAGGCTCTAAATCAAAACCACAACGATTGGCAAAGGACCAATCCATAAGACTCAGAGCGGCGCCAGAGTCAACATAGGCGTCCGTGGCAATGGATGACAAAGAGCAAATCAGGGTTACAGACAAAATAAACTTAGACTGAATGGTGCCAATGGAAACAGACTTATCAAGCTTCTTTGTACGCCTAGAGCATGCTGATATAACATGAGTAGAATCCCCACAATAGAAACACAATCCATTCTTCCGTCTAAAATTCTGTCGCTCGCTCCTGGACAGAATTCTATCACACTGCATACTTTCTGGCGTCTTTTCCATAGACACCGCCAGATGGTGCACCGGTTTGCGCTCCCGCAGACGCCTATCAATCTGAATAGCCATTGTCATGGACTCATTCAGACCTGCAGGCACAGGGAACCCCACCATAACATCCTTAACGGCATCAGAGAGACCTTCTCTGAAAGTTGCCGCCAAGGCGCACTCATTCCACTGAGTAAGCACAGACCATTTACGGAATTTTTGGCAGAAAACTTCAGCTTCGTCTTGCCCCTGAGATAGTGCCATCAAAGTTTTTTCTGCCTGAAGTTCCAAATGAGGTTCCTCATAAAGCAAGCCCAAGGCCAGAAAAAACGCATCCACATCGCGTAACGCAGGATCCCCTGCTGGCAATGAGAAGGCCCAATCTTGAGGGTCACCCCTGAGCAAGGAAATCACAATCCTAACCTGCTGAGCAGGGTCTCCAGCTGAACGAGACTTCAGGGACAAATAAAGCTTACAATTATTTCGGAAATTCTGGAAGCTAGCTCTATTCCCTGTGAAGAACTCCGGCAAAGGAATTCTCGGCTCAGATACCGGAGCATGTACCACAAAATCTTGTAAATTTTGTACTTTCGTGATGAGATTATTCAAACCCGCAGTTACACTCTGGAGATCCATTATTGTCAGGTGCACACAGAGCCATACAGAGATTAGGAGGAGAGAGAGAAAAAAGACTGCAGCAAGGCAGACTGGAGGAAAAAAAAAAAAAAAAATTCCAGCAGACTTCTTATAACTCTCCTTTCTCAACCTGGGTCTTTAACACTTTATGGGCCGGTCAAACTGTCATGATCTCTGCAGGCAGAGATCATAGCAAGCCTATAGAGGGACAAGCTCTCGGAAGATGGAACTATACTGACCATGAACTAAGCCTGCCGCGCAACTAGAAATAGCCAGGTAGCATTTCCTATTTATCGCTAGATGCCCAGCTCTGGCCTAAGACCTAAATAGCTAGCAGAGGGAAATATAAGACCTGGCTCACCTCTAGAGAAATATTCCAAAGAAGACAGTAGCCCCCCACATATAATAACGGTGAGTTCAGATGAAACAACAAACGCAGCAGGAAAATAGTCTTAGCAAATTTGAGGTCCGCTTACTAGATAGCAGAAGACAGATAGTATACTTTCATGGTCAGCAGAAAAACACTAACAAAACACCATCCAGAGATTACCTTAAACTCTGGCATTAACTCATAACGCCAGAGTAGCAATCCCTGATCAACGAGAGCTTTCCAGACACAGTAACAAAACTTCAGCTGTGAACTGGAACAAATAGGCAAAACAAAACATGGACAAAAGTCCAACTTATCTAGTAGTTGTCTAGAAGCAGGAACAAGCACTGAGAGGCATCAGATAACATTGTTGACCGGCAAGAAACCACCAGAGAAATGAGCTTAAATAGCGACACCCACTACTGATGGAACCAGGTGAAACAGGAAGGAGGATGACAAGTCCAATTCCACAAGCGGCCACCGGGGGAGCCCAGAATCCAAATTCACAACAGTCCTCGCCCCTCTGTACCGGTGTGTCACTGTAAATTCGTTTATTGTAAATGATATCTGTAACCCTGTGTGTAACCCCTTTCTCATGTACAGCACCATGGAATTAATGGTGCTATATAAATAATAATAATAATAAAAAAGGAGGACTATATAGCACATGACAGCACTGCATGACAACACTAGAGGGCAGTAACGTCCCACCTAATCCCTATAGCGGCGGGTACTAAAGCCAAGTGCTCACCGAGCCGCTATATCAGTACACCCTACAGATCATATTGGGTCCGGTGTTAGGGTTAGCTTCACCCTCATGTAGTAAAAGCAGGTACACGGCCCCTACTACAAGAGGTCACAGACAGAGGTACAGCCAGACTGCGAAAAATAAATGATAATACCTATGTGTCGGGAAGGGAATTAGTCGTTAGACACTTCAAACAATATATATCACAAAGGGTTTCTGTTGTGGCACCATTGCCGCTAGACCAAAAGCAATTCCAACAAGAGTACAATGAAAAAATACATTTTTATTAATAGCTGGCTTAAAATAATAAATGGATATATAATAGACAGGGCTAAAATCTCCAGTATCCTAGCACAATGGTAGAGAGGAGTTATCAGCACTATAGGAGAAATATCAATATAAAATATATAAAGAAGCCAATATATATACGGTATTAACACAATAAGGCTACTTTCACACTAGCGTCGGGCACTGTGCGCCGTTGTGGAGAAAAAACGCATCCTGCAAAGTTGCCCGCAGGATGCGTCTTTTCTCTCCATAGACTTTTATTAGCGACACATTGCGACGCAGTGCCACACGTCGCAACCATCGTGCGACGGTTGCTTCATATTTTGGTGGACTGCCGCCACAAAAAAGTTACATGTAACGTTTTTTTGTGTGTCGTGTCCGCCATTTCCAACCGCGCATGCGCGGCCGAAACTCCGCCCCCTCCTCCCCGGACCTTGCAATGGGGCAGCGGAAGCGTCATAAGACTGCTTCCGCTGCCCACGTCGGGCATTTTTTTCACAGTATGCATCGGTACGTCAGGCCAACGCAGCGCGACGGCCCCGTACCGACGCTAGTGTGAAAGCAGCCTAAGATTCAATCAACAAAAAATGCAATGAGTCAAGGAAATTATAGTAATATAGTGATGAATTCAGAGGGATATTTCAAGATGAAAATCAACCTGGTGCTGTACACCATGTTCCAAATTATTATGCAAATGACATTTTTCTCGGATTTTCCTAAATGGTCGGTGCAAATGACAGTCAGTCTAATAAAAGTCATCACCCGTTAGATTATACATCGAATATTATTGAAGAAACCTCCCAATGATAACAGTATAATCTCCAAAATGAATAAACCCCACAATGCACTGTTCCAAATTATTAGGCACAGTAGAATTTCTAAACATTTGATATAAAGAACTGAAAATGCTCATTTGTGGAATTTGCAGCATTAGGAGGTCACATTCACTGAACAAAAAAGCTATTTACCTCCAAAACCTCCTAACAGGCCAAGTTACATGTAACATAGGACCCTTCTTTGCTGTCACCTTCACAATTCTCGCATCCATTGAACTTATGAATTTTCGGAGAGTTTCTGCTTGTATTTTTTTGCCTCCCAGAGCTGCTGTTGGATGTGAACGGCCTCCCACCCTCATTGATCTTTTGATTGATGATACTCCAATGGCTCTCTATAGGGTTGAGGTCAGGGGAAGATGGTGGCCACACCATGAGTTTATCTCCTTTTATGCTCATAGCAGCCAATGACTCCGAGGTTTCTTTGCAGCATGAGATGGGGCATTGTCAGCATGAAGATGATTTTGCTCCTGAAGGCACGTTTCTGCTTTTTAGACCATGGAGGAAAGTTGTCAGTCAGAAACTCTATATACTTTGCAGAGGTCATTTTCACACCTTCAGGAACCTTAAAGGGCCCTACCAGCTGTTTCCCCATGATTCCGGCCTAAAACATGACACTGCAGCCTTGTTGGGACATGGTGGCCATCCACCAACCATCCACTACTCCATCCATCTGGACCATCCAGGGTTGCTCGACACTCATCAGTAAACAAGACTGTTTGAAAATTAGTCTTCATGTATGTCTGGGCGCACTGCAACCATTTCTGCTTGAGAACACTGTTTAGGAGTGGCCGAATAGTAGGTTTATGCACCACAGCAAGCCTTTGGAGGATCCTACACCTTGAGGTTCGAGGGACTCCAGAGGCACCAGCTGTCATGATATGTACTTTTTTTCCCTGTCCTGTATTTTGTATAATATGTCATGATGTGGTGCGACTTCTCTTTGGTTGTATTTACTGTACCCTTTGCAATGTCATGGGATGTATGTAACTTAACCTGTCTCCTTCCCCCAGTACTTGCAGCCCTAAGCTATAATGTAATTAAGCTTTGTCAACACCACTAGTGAAGGAATAGCCATTCTTCCTCACAGCAGGTGGCTAGTCAAATGCACATACTGGATAGACTAAGCGGAGCCGACCAGTCTAGAATCTTCTGGTGGACCCAACCATTGAATAGAAGGTGTGACCCCTACCCCCTTCATGGGCTGATCCCAGGAGCTCAGACAATCCATTCTTATTTTTGAGATCAGATGTGAGTTGACCCTTGAAGGAGAAGGAGTGGGGATTCTTAGCCGAGGCAAGACCCCACGTCCATCTGTGACTGCGGAAGCAAACGGGGCGAGACTTGAGCTGAGGACATATCTCGTCATTCGTGGGATTGTTTTGGGATCCCTTGGACTCGTGTGGACTATTGCTTTGTTAGCTGGCACAAGGATTATCAGGAGGTGCCCCGAACCTGTTCCGTTGGACTAATTGTGGACTGTAGATCTACCTGCATGTGTTGTTCCAGCGTTCTTGATAATAAATCTGTGGAATCATCCCTTGGCCTGTTGTCCCTTCTTGCTCTGCCGTACACCCCGTCACACCAGCAGCTTCAACTTAACTGTTTGCTGCTTTGTAATGGTATTTTGGCAGCTGCTTTCTAAATCCAATGAATTTGTCTGGCAGAAACCTTCCTCATTATGCCTTTATCTGCATGAACTCTGTCTGTGCTCTGTTTCAGTCACAAATCTCTTCATAGTATGATGAAGTGTATTTTCGTGAAATATCTAATGTTTTCATACCTTGTCCAAGGCATTGCACTATTTAACGCTTTTCAGCAGCAGAGAGATCCTTTTTATTTCCCATATTGCTTGAAACCTGTGGCCTGCTTAATAATGTGGAACATCATTTTTAAGTAGTTTTCCTTTAATTAGAATCACCTGGAAAACTAATTATCACGTGTGTTTAAGATTGATCTCAGTGATCCATTGAGCCCTGAGACACAATACCATCCACGAGTTTATTTGAAAAACAAAACAATTAAATCTTTATGACACTTAAATCCAATTTGCATAATAATTTGGAACATGGTGTAAATAAATGTATAACTATGCAGCTATCCAAAAGTAATGCACCGCAATATCTGATACATCCGAAGTCTATATATCTAGTTATCACCAGAAGTGGGGCTAAAAATATGCCCCCTATGGAACATTCATTACCTTAAGTAAGGTTGGTGAGGGGATCGTGCGGCTTGTAGTGCTGACCACGAGTGCTTATGGTAGGGCTGTGCTCTCCCTCCCCACGAAAAATAAATGGTAGGTGTCAAAACCAATGACAAGACAAGATGGAGGCACAAAAACGGAGAATGCAGGACGACGGAGGCACGGAAACGGAGAATGCGGGACGACGGAGGCACGGAAATGGAGAATACTGGACGATGGAGGCACGGAAACGGAGAATGCCGGACGACGGAGGCACGGAAATGGAGAGTGCGGGATGATGGAGGCACGGAAAAGGAGAATGCGTGATGATGGAGGCACGAAAATGGAGAACGAGGGATGATGGAGGCACGAAAACGGAGAATGAGGGACGACGGAGGCACGGAAATGGAGAATGCGGACGACGGAGGCACGGTAACGGAGAATGCGGGACGACGGAGGCACGGAAATGGAAAATGCGGGACGACGGAGGCACAGAAATGGAGAATGCAGGACGATGGAGGCACGGAAACGGAGAATGCGGGATGACGGAGGCACAGAAATGGAGAATGAGGGATGACGGAGGCACAGAAATGGAGAATGCGGGACGACGGAGGCACAGAAATGGAGAATGCAGGACGATGGAGGCACGGAAACGGAGAATGCGGGACAACGGAGGCACAGAAATGGAGAATGAGGGATGACGGAGGCACAGAAATGGAGAATGCGGGACGAGGGAGGCACGGAAACGAAGAATGAGGGATGACGGAGGCACGGAAATGGAGAATGCGGGACGACGGAGGCACGGAAACGGAGAATGCGGGACGTCGAAGGCACGGACATGGAGAATGCGGGACGACAGAGGAACGGAAACCGAGAATGTGGGACTATAGAGGCACAGAAACGGAGAATGCCGAAGAAGGAGGCACGGAAACAGAGAATGCCGGACGAAGGAGGCACGGAAGCAGAATGCCGAACATAGGAGGCACGGAAACAAAATGCCAGATGAAGGAGGCACGGAAAAAGAGAATGCGGGACGAAGGAGGCATTGAAACAGAATGCGGGACAGCGGAGGCACGGAAACGGAGAATGCCGAACGAAGTAGGTACGGAAACAGAATATGGGACGACGGAGGCATGGAAACAAAATGCCGGACAAAGGAGGCACGGAAACAATGCAGGACAACAGAGACAGACACAGACGATGCGGGACGACGGAGGCACAGAAACAGAATGCGGGATGACGGAGACAGAAACAGACGATGCGGGACGATGGAGGCACAGACACAGAAGATGAGGGACGACTGAGGCACAGAAACAATGAGAGATAACAGACATACAGAAACAGAAATTGATGGATTTTTTTACCACTTGGTGTAAAATGTCTAAAACACGGGCGTAATGATTGCAGTCTCATGGGTCTCGGCAGTGCCCGTGTGGGTGAGGGGCCCACCAATGCCAGTACAAACTTCAACTGTATGTGTATCCTCAGACGCACATTCAGTAGAAGTGTGTTGTGGCGCACTGCGGCAGGGTCCACGGTGGCCACCAGGTGGACATGTTTCACCACTGTTCTTGTGTTGAGTTGATGGTTTTTTGCTTCGTGCTTGCTTAGATTTTTTATAATGTGTGATTCTAGATACGTCTTTTACACGGGCAGATACATTGCACACAACACATTTTCGTTGCACGTTTTCTTAGTGAAATTGAGTGGAATCCTTCCTTAAAGATGTGTCCGACATTGACATGATGACATCCTCCGCTTGTAGCTTACTGTCTCTCTCCCTGCTCTGAGCTGCTCTACAGGTTCAGATTTAGTGCCTGCAAACATTTAATCACACGGATTCTGATCATGGAGACATCTTGAGACAACATGTGCTTCGTGATGTGCAGTGCATGCAGCTTAAAGTCATTAGAAGATGGATAGACTGTGGCCAAAAGAGAACGCACATGGTTAGCAGTAATATCCTGATATGTTGGGATATTGAATTGGTATCAAATGACCAAATGTGCTCTGAGAAACATTCAATCTATCAAATAACCACAGCAGAAGACGGATCCATGTGTTTCACATATAACATGTGGTACAGTATAGAAATGTCTACAGCTGGTACTGTGGCATGATCATAGCCTTGGAGATCCTTGGCTTGGAGCAAATAGTACATTGGTCTACCCTACTGTGACGTTATCCTCCACCTGGTGCTGCTAGGCATCGAATTATTATGTGTTGAGCATTTGACCTCAGCTGACCATCTTCTTGGCATTTTCATATCTTGTGGCCCGGGATAACCATCTTCTCAGCTTTCTTACATGGTGTGCAACTGGTTGACCATCTTCTGGGCTCTCTTACATCTTGTGACCTGGGCTGACAATCTTCTCATCTTTCTCACATGTTGTGGCCCCAGCTGACAATCTTCTGTAGTCTCTTGCATCTTCTGACCCCAGATGAACATATTCTGAACTCTCTCCCATTTTGTTACCCCTGCTGTCCATCTTTTGGACTCTTTCACATCTTGTTACCCCGGCTGTCCATCTTCTTGGCTCTCTCACATCTTGTGACCTCAGCTGATCATCTTCTCAGCTCTGTCACATCTTGTGACCCCAGCTGACCATCTTCTTGGCTCTCTCACATCTGGTGACCCCGGCTGTCCATCTTTTGGACTTTCTCACATCTTGTGACCCCAGCTGACCATCTTCTGGGCTCTCTCACATGTTATGACCCTGGATGACTGTCTTCTTGGCTCTCTCACATCTGGTGACACCAGCTGACCATCTTCTGGGCTCTCTCACATCTTGCACCCTGGCTGAGGATATTCAGGGCTCTCACAAGTTTTCTTCATTTGCTGGACACCTACTTATGGTCTTATGGTATGATTTTGTTTTGCACCACCCTCTATTATCTTAAGAACAATCATTTGCATTCCTTTTCCCTTGGAAAACGCTAAAATATGTTTCCTCTCCTAGTAAAATGTAAAGCACCCCATTCCCCTTACAAGAGGGAGAACTCTACTGGATACCGGCTGGGAAATACTCATTAGTGGGTGCAATGTTGGAAAATCTCAGGATCTCCATATGCATGGTCAAGCACCCATTCTGTTTTCCACTATGCTTTGCTGATTAGATTATTTTCATGCACGGATGCATGTTAGGGCATGTTAGGTTAGGCTATGGGTTGAACTAGATGGACTTAAAGTCTTCCTTCAACCTTAATAACTATGTAACTATGTAACTATGGATAGACAAGTGATGTAATCTGTGTAAGATCCTTGAAGATCTATCAGTAGATAATTGACAAATAAAGGCAAAAAGTTGAGGCTGCATTGCTCTCTAGAAAAATGTAAGCAGATAGATATAAATGAAGGCACAATGATCCGTAACTCATGGGAAGTATTGCAAACCTTAATTCACAGCCAGGAATTCTCAGTACAGATGAGTTGCGTCTATCCTGTAGAAGCCTGAGGACCACCCTGCAGATGAGTGCACCATTAAAGAGGACCTCATATGAGAACTATCATAACCGAAGATCTGAAGACATCAGCAAAGAGCAGGATCCCCAGTAAATATATGAAATAGTGCGCACATTGTCACTGAACTTCTGATAGAATCTACAAAAAAACTTCAGGCTATGGCCCATCCGAAAAATATGCACAGAACCTTGTTCTAGAAGCTGTCAAAGCTGTAAAGTGCCATTTACTTGGCCGATATCTGACTGGTGACAGAAGATCCCACTCATGGGCAGATCCCATGTCAGCACAGAGTAAAGGTCTGACAATGAACAGGACAAGGCCCAGTGTACATAACACTTTCTTCCTTTTTTCTTCCTTTCTGCTTTCTTCATCCTGGAGGAGGGGTTGATCTTTTTTGGGAGTGTTGCCTGCAGTCTCCTAAACTTCTGGCTGATTTCTCACTAAAGAGAGTGAATATTCCCAGAAACCAAGGAAAACAGAATAATCTGATAACATTAAATGTCTGTAAGATGCTGTGAAATGGTGGATGTGGACAGTCTTGGGAATCTCCCCACCACCCATCCATCACGTCATGCTCTCCGGTAACTGATAATATAATTCTTGATGGATCATTGGGAAATATGAGTCATGGACTGTGGGAAAATGAGCTCTCTGCCGAGTCAGGGCTATATGTGTGACATAGTACCAGCTCAGTAACTTTCACCAGGTCACCCGATTATTCACACATATATCTATCTCTCAGTCAGACT
Source organism: Ranitomeya variabilis (assembly GCF_051348905.1). Taxonomy (NCBI): domain Eukaryota; kingdom Metazoa; phylum Chordata; class Amphibia; order Anura; family Dendrobatidae; genus Ranitomeya; species Ranitomeya variabilis. Next base: position 1,112,117,025 of record NC_135233.1, on the reverse strand, counting down.
CAGAGTGCTCGGCCAACTACTGATTGTTTCTTCATATTATGAAACTATATTGTATTAACCCTAAGGTATCACATACGAAAGTAAAGGACCACTCTGCCACCTCCAGTGGAGAAAATACAGCTCATTCATTGAAAATCACCAGTCACCAAAGTGGTCTTCAGCCCCCATACTTGTTCACCTCTAAAAATGGTTGTGGTGGGAAGCCTCTGACATGAGGGTTATGGGGGTCAGGTGCATATCATTAGATCAAATATTATGGCTATATTGCCAACTGGAAACTTCATCAGAGTCCACCGAAAATGAAAGACAAAATTCCATCCTGTTAAAATGATGAACATCAGGACAGACTCCATTATAGTCATTGGTGTCCTCCATATGACATTGCCACTACTTTTCTAGTTTGGCTCCTGCCTTACATGGCTTGTCCCACCACCCTTTAGTCTCCTGACTCTTTGTACAAGTTTGTGATAAGTTATTTTCCTATATGTGGAGCAATCCATACTATCCCACTAATTTAGGTAGAAGTAAGTAATAAGGGACCGTTGTCTAATCAGCTTACAGAGGGAATAAAGCGAAAGAGATGTATCCAGACCATGACCCTCCTGACTGTCTCCAGCACATTATTTCAGGTAGGGGTCATACTCGAGCTTGTGTGTTAACCAGTGCATGGTTCTAGGACCCCGGTCCCATTCTGCTCCTGTATAAATAGCCCTGGTTTGAGATGAATGTTTGGACTGCGAAATGTTTACACTTTAACAATAGCCGTCTTTAAGAGTTTCTGCATGGCCCCTTGTGCTCTGCTGACGTGGGCAACTCCACACACATCTCATGTTACCTAGACCGCACCAGAAGGGAGAGGCTCCTCCAGACGCCAACTCTCCGGAAATCAGAGGCCTGTACTCACAGACTGAAGACAAACTGTGAGAAGTACCCAGCTTCTCAGCCCAAAAAGCCATCACCTGAGCGCAAGAAGAAAATTACAGCTATCCATATCTCCCCACTTCTCCAGGTCCATCACCTCAGCACAGGGAGGAGATGACACCTACATCTATCCATACCTCCCCACTTCTCCAGGTCCATCACCTCAGCACTAGGAGATTATTATTATTTTTTATCATAGCGCTATTTATTCCATGGCGCTTTACATGTGAGGAGGGGTATACATAATAAAAACAAGTACAATAATCTTGAACAATACAAGTCACAACTGGTACAGGAGGAGAGAGGACCCTGCCCGCGAGGGCTCACAATCTACAAGGGATGGGTGAGAATACAGTAGGTGAGGATAGAGCTGGTCATGCAGCGGTTTGGTCGATCAGTGGTTACTGCAGGTTGTAGGCTTGTCGGAAGAGGTGGGTCTTCAGGTTCTTTTTGAAGGTTTTGATGGTAGGCGAGAGTCTGATGTGTTGTGGTAGAGGGTTCCAGAGTAGGGGGGATGCGCGAGAGAAGTCTTGTATACGATTGTGGGAAGAGGAGATAAGAGGGGAGTAGAGAAGGAGATCTTGTGAGGATCGGAGGTTGTGTGCAGGTAAGTACTGGGAGACGAGGTCACAGACGTATGGAGGAGACAGATTGTGGATGGCTTTGTATGTCATGGTTAGGGTTTTGTACTGGAGTCTCTGGGTGATGGGAAGCCAGTGAAGGGATTGACAGAGGGAAGAGGCCGCGGAATAGCGGGGGGACAGGGAGATTAGTCGGGCAGCAGAGTTTAGAATAGATCTTACATCTATCTATACCTCCTCACTTCTCCAGGTCCATCACCTCAGCACAGGAAGGAGATGACACCTACAACTATCCATACCATAGGTCACGAAAAAGGGGGTGACCTTTGGCCAGCACATGGCTATCACATGTGCAGGGGGCTTATCTTAGTTATCCCACCACTGCTACAATGTGATGAAAACACAAACAAGGCTATTAACCTATCAATTTCCCGCAGGGGCTTATTTTAGTTATCCCACTGCTGCAATATGTCACGAACTGCCGGGATTTATGTATATCCCGCTTTCCAGTTCCGCTTCGGAATTTGCAGCACTCCGGTGCCCCCCTTACCCTCAGGTCAGTCAGGGAACTACACCTAGGATAATTAGTCGCCAGATGAGCGGCTTCACTGTGGACTGGCTAGCAGGCACGCTGCAGCGAGGGAATTATAAATGCTCAGGCCGCAGCCAGACAACAGCTTATAAAACCCCATTCAGTCGCTGCCAGCTTTACTCACCTAGCCCAGAACACACTTCGCTGCCACCAGCAAATTAGTAGTGTAATTAACTTCAGGCACATGAAAATTCTCATAGAACATGGAGAAGACGAACTAGTAGTTTTATAGTTTACTCCAAAAACTAGGCAGTGTTTACAAAAGGTATATAAAGATTTTGCAATATGAGACAAAGTATGTATAAAGCAATTAAAAAAAAAACCAGGTATTAAAGAAGATAAACTCACATGTTGCTTAGATCATCCTAGCTAACCATGCTGGTGGGACATCCCAATTCATCAGAGGGTCCTGGTGCAACAGCTTCTCAGGTAAGACTGAAGGCTGGGCTGACTGGCAGTAACTTATACTTGTAGGCTTGTGACATCACTAAAGGGGGTGGTTTACCTGCACCCTCCCCTAGCTTCCAGGGTGCACATTTTGGTACGAAAACTTATAATACTCATAAATGTCCTTGAGAACCTAGCAGAATAACAGCACACCCATCACTCATCTTATATTGAAATTAGTTTTCTAATGAGTCTAAACTCGGGCAAGCTATTCCACTCTGTTTAGGAGAAATCTTCACTTTGCACTTGTTGCGTTTAGCTGCTAGCGCTTACAGTGATTGACAGATCTACCGATGGACATTCGTAATATGTACTCCTAATATTTCTAGCCCAAATCGGTGGCCCAATATATCACTATAATAGAACAAAGAAATCCCTGCTGTGTGGAAGGACCTTATACCAGTTTTAGCTGGTACTAGATGGGAGGTGTTGTGGATTCTGTTTGTGGGCTCCCTCTGGTGGTTACTGCTGGTACTGGGTGACTTTGGTGGGTTGCGGCCTTTGGTTTCCACCTGTCCATCAGAGGCTGGGTGTTTCCTATTTTACCTGGCCTTTCTGTCATTCCCTTGCCGGCTATCAATGTATTCAGATGTGCTCTGTTTGGTTCCTGCCTACCTGCTCCCAGATCTTTCAGGATAAGCTAAGTGCTGATTTTCAGTTGTTTGGTTTTTTGTCCAGCTTGCTTATTATGTCTCTATGCTAGCTGGTAGCTCTAGTGGACTGAGGTTCTCCCCATGTGCCATGAGTTGGCACATGGGTTCTTGTAATCTCAGGATGGTTTTTTGATTAGGGTTTTTTGCTGACCGCTCAGACCCCTTTTGTATCGTTCTGCTTTCTAGTTTACAGCGGGCCTCAATTTGCTGAACCTATATATATCATCTCTATGTGTGTGCCTTCCTCTCATTTCACCGTCAATACATGTGGGGGGCAACTATACCTTTTGGGGTTCATTCCTCTGGAGGCAAGTGAGGTCTTATTTTCTCTGCAGTACTAGTTAGCTCTTAGGCTGGTGCGTGGCGTCTAGAACCAACGTAGGCACGCTCCCTGGCTATCTCTAGTTGCGTTTGTCAGGCGTAGGGCAGCGGTCAGCCCAGGTTCCATCACCCTAGAGCTCGTCCGATATTTTGTATTACTTTGCTTGTCCCTTGCTATCCCTAGCCATTGGGATTCATGACAGTATAGCCGGCCCACAAAGTGTTAATTGTTTGGGCTGAAGCAGGAGAAAAAGAAGTGTTTAAGGGAAATTTATTTTTTTTTTTCCTTCAGAGTTTTGCTGCCTAGCCCTTAATTGCTGTCTAGCTGCTTCTTACCTCCTCTTAACCCTTGAATGGCTCTGATATTAGCTGTTTAACATGGATGTCCAGAGTTTGGCTTCCAGCCTGAGTAATCTCGCGGCAAAAGTTCAAAACATACAGGATTTTGTTGTTCACACTCCCATGTCTGAACCTAGAATTCCTATTCCAGAGTTCTTTTCTGGAGATAGATCTACCTTCCTGAATTTCAGGAACAATTGTAAATTGTTTCTTTCTTTAAAATCTCGCTCCTCTGGAGACCCTGCTCAACAGGTCAAGATTGTAATATCTTTCCTGCGGGGCGACCCTCAGAATTGGGCATTTGCATTGGCACCAGGGGATCCTGCATTGCTCAATGTGGATGCGTTTTTTCTGGCATTGGGATTGCTCTATGAGGAACCCAACCTGGAGATTCAGGCTGAAAAGGCTTTATTAGCCCTCTCTCAGGGGCATGATGAAGTGGAAATATATTGTCAAAAATTTCGGAAATGGTCGGTGCTTACTCAGTGGAATGAGTGCGCCCTGGCTGCTAACTTCAGAAATGGTCTTTCCGAGGCCATTAAGGATATTATGGTGGGGTTCCCTACGCCTACGGGTCTGAATGAGTCGATGGCTATGGCCATTCAGATTGATCGGCGTTTACGGGAGCGCAAACCCGTGCACCACTTGGCGGTGTCTTCTGAACAGGCACCTGAGACTATGCAATGTGATAGAATTCAGTCCAGAAGTGAACGGCAAAATTATAGGCGGAAAAATGGATTGTGTTTTTATTGTGGTGATTCAGCTCATGTTATATCAGCATGCTCTAAACGCACAAAAAGGGTTGATAAATCTTTTGCCATTGGTACTCTGCAGCCTAAGTTCATTTTGTCTGTGACTCTGATTTTTTCACTGTCTTCCATTTCCGTCGATGCCTATGTGGATTCAGGCGCTGCCCTGAGTCTTATGGATTGGTCATTTGCTAAACGCTGCGGTTTTAGTCTGGAGCCTCTGGAAGTTCCTATCCCTCTGAAGGGAATTGACTCTACACCATTGGCTATGAATAAGCCGCAGTATTGGACACAAGTGACCATGCGCATGACTCCCGTTCATCAGGAGGTGATTCGCTTCCTTGTACTGTATAATTTACATGATGTACTAGTGCTTGGTCTGCCATGGTTACAAACTCATAATCCTGTCCTGGACTGGAAAACAATGTCTGTGTTAAGCTGGGGATGTCAGGGGGTTCATGATTATGCACCTCCGATTTCAATCGCTTCATCTACTCCTTCTGAGATCCCTGCGTTTTTGTCTGACTATAGGGATGTTTTTGAGGAGCCTAAGCTCAATTCGCTCCCTCCTCATAGAGATTGTGACTGTGCTATAGAATTGATTCCTGGCAGTAAGTTCCCTAAGGGTCGTTTATTTAATCTGTCACTGCCAGAGCATACTGCTATGCGGAATTATATTAAGGAGTCCTTGGAAAAGGGACATATTCGTCCATCTTCGTCCCCTCTGGGAGCAGGTTTTTTTTTCGTGGCAAAAAAAGATGGTTCCCTGAGGCCTTGTATAGATTATCGCCTTCTGAATAAGATTACAGTCAAATATCAGTATCCACTGCCATTATTGACTGATTTGTTTGTTCGCATTAAGGGGGCTAGGTGGTTCACTAAGATAGATCTTCGCGGTGCGTATAATCTGGTGCGGATAAAACAGGGTGACGAGTGGAAAACCGCATTTAATACGCCTGAGGGCCATTTTGAGTATTTGGTAATGCCTTTTGGACTCTCCAATGCTCCGTCAGTCTTTCAGTCCTTTATGCACAATATTTTCCGTGAATATCTGGATAAGTTTATGATTGTGTATTTGGATGATATTTTGGTGTTTTCTGATGACTGGGAGTCTCATGTTTTACAGGTCAGGAAGGTGTTTCAGGTTCTGCGGGCCAATTCTCTGTTTGTGAAGGGCTCAAAGTGTCTCTTCGGAGTCCAGAAGATTTCTTTTTTGGGGTACATTTTTTCTCCTTCTACTATTGAGATGGATCCCGTCAAGGTTCAGGCGATTTGTGACTGGACACAACCTACATCTGTTAAGAGCCTTCAGAAGTTCTTGGGGTTTGCTAATTTTTATCGTCGGTTCATTGCTAATTTTTCCAGTATTGTTAAACCTTTGACTGATTTGACTAAAAAGGGTGCTGATGTTGCTGATTGGTCTCCTGCGGCCGTGGAGGCCTTTCAGGAACTTAAGCGCCGGTTTTCTTCTGCTCCTGTGTTGTGTCAACCAGATGTTTCACTTCCTTTTCAGGTTGAGGTTGATGCTTCCGAGATTGGAGCGGGGGCGGTTTTGTCACAGAGAAGTTCTAATGGCTCGGTGATGAAGCCATGTGCATTCTTCTCTAGAAAATTCTCGCCCGCCGAGCGCAATTATGATGTGGGTAATCGGGAGCTTTTGGCCATGAAGTGGGCATTTGAGGAGTGGCGTCATTGGCTTGAGGGTGCTAAACATCGTGTGGTGGTCTTGACTGATCACAAGAATCTCATTTACCTTGAGTCTGCCAGGCGTTTGAATCCTAGACAGGCTCGTTGGTCGTTGTTTTTTTCTCGTTTCAATTTCGTGGTTTCATACCTGCCAGGTTCAAAGAATGTGAAGGCAGATGCTCTTTCCAGGAGTTTTGTGCCTGACTCTCCTGGAGACTCTGGGCCTACTGGTATCCTTAGGGATGGGGTAATATTGTCCGCCGTATCCCCAGACTTGCGACGTGCATTGCAGGAGTTTCAGGTGGATAAACCGGATCGTTGTCCACCAGAAAGACTGTTTGTTCCGGATGATTGGACCAGTAGAGTCATCTCCGAGGTCCATTCTTCTGTGTTGGCTGGTCATCCTGGAATATTTGGTACTAGAGACTTGGTGGCCAGATCTTTTTGGTGGCCTTTCTTGTCTAGGGATGTGCGTACCTTTGTGCAGTCTTGTGAAGTGTGTGCTCGAGCTAAGCCTTGCTGTTCTCGGGCCAGTGGGTTGTTGTTATCCTTGCCCATCCCGAAGAGGCCTTGGACGCACATTTCCATGGATTTTATTTCTGATCTCCCGGTTTCACAGAAAATGTCCGTTATCTGGGTGGTGTGTGACCGCTTTTCTAAGATGGTTCATTTGGTGCCCTGTTATGACCCCAATGGCGAGGGTCTCAGAGGAACGTGGAAGTCTGCAGAATACAAAAATCCAGCTCATAGGGCAGTGGTAACTGGGTTGACCATATATCTACTCCTAACGCCAACACTAGAAGTAGCCGGGGATCATTCCTACGTTGATTCTAGATGACACGCGCCAGCCGGAGAATCTAGCTACCCCTAGTAGAGGAAAACAAAGACCTTTCTTGCCTCCAGAGAAGGGGACCCCAAAGCTGGATAGAAGCCCCCCACAAATAATGACGGTGAGGTAAGAGGAAATGACAAACACAGAAATGAACCAGGTTTAGCACAGAGAGGCCCGCTTACTAATAGCAGAATAAAGAAAGGTAACTTATATGGTCAACAAAAACCCTATCAAAATCCACACTGGAAATTCAAGAACCCCCGAACCGTCTAACGGTCCGGGGGGAGAACACCAGCCCCCCTAGAGCTTCCAGCAAAGGTCAGGATATAGATTTGGAACAAGCTGGACAAAAATACAAAACCAAAACAAATAGCAAAAAGCAAAAGGCAGACTTAGCTGATATAACTGGAACCAGGATCAGTAGACAAGAGCACAGCAGACTAGCTCTGATAACTACGTTGCCAGGCATAGAACTGAAGGTCCAGGGAGCTTATATAGCAACACCCCTAACTAATGACCCAGGTGCGGATAAAAGGAATGACAGAAAAACCAGAGTCAAAAAACTAGTAACCACTAGAGGGAGCAAAAAGCAAATTCACAACAGTACCCCCCCCTTAGTGAGGGGTCACCGAACCCTCACCACGACCACCAGGGCGATCAGGATGAGCGGCATGAAAGGCACGAACTAAATCGGCCGCATGAACATCAGAGGCGACCACCCAGGAATTATCCTCCTGACCATAGCCCTTCCACTTGACCAGGTACTGAAGCCTCCGCCTGGAGAGGCGAGAATCCAAGATCTTCTCCACCACGTACTCCAACTCGCCCTCAACCAACACCGGAGCAGGAGGCTCAGCAGAAGGAACTACAGGCACAATGTACCGCCGCAACAAGGACCTATGAAATACATTGTGAATAGCAAACGACACAGGAAGATCCAGACGAAAAGATACAGGATTAAGGATTTCCAATATCTTGTAAGGCCCAATAAAACGAGGTTTAAATTTGGGAGAGGAGACCTTCATAGGAACAAAGCGGGAAGAAAGCCATACCAAATCCCCAACGCGTAGTCGGGGACCCACACCGCGGCGGCGGTTGGCAAAGCGCTGAGCCTTCTCCTGTGACAACTTCAAGTTGTCCACCACATGATTCCAGATCTGCTGCAACCTATCCACCACAGAATCCACCCCAGGACAGTCAGAAGGCTCCACATGACCCGAAGAAAAACGAGGATGGAAACCAGAGTTGCAGAAAAAAGGCGAAACCAAGGTGGCGGAACTAGCCCGATTATTAAGGGCAAACTCAGCCAACGGCAAGAATGTCACCCAATCGTCCTGATCAGCAGAGACAAAACACCTCAAATAAGCCTCCAAAGTCTGATTAGTTCGCTCCGTCTGTCCATTAGTCTGAGGATGGAAAGCAGACGAAAACGACAAATCAATGCCCATCCTACTACAAAAGGATCGCCAGAACCTGGAAACGAACTGGGATCCTCTGTCTGACACAATATTCTCAGGGATGCCGTGCAAACGAACCACGTTCTGAAAAAACACAGGAACCAGATCGGAAGAGGAAGGCAGCTTAGGCAAAGGAACCAAATGGACCATCTTGGAAAAGCGATCACATATCACCCAGATAACGGACATGCCCTGAGATAGCGGAAGATCAGAAATGAAATCCATGGAGATATGTGTCCAAGGTCTCTTCGGGACAGGCAAGGGCAAGAGCAAACCGCTGGCACGAGAACAGCAAGGCTTAGCTCGAGCACAAGTCCCACAGGACTGCACAAATGACCGCACATCCCTTGACAAGGAAGGCCACCAAAAGGACCTGGCCACCAGATCTCTGGTGCCAAAAATTCCCGGGTGACCTGCCAACACCGAGGAATGAACCTCGGAAATGACTCTGCTGGTCCACTTATCCGGGACAAACAGTCTGTCAGGTGGACAAGACTCAGGCCTATCAGCCTGAAATCTCTGCAACACACGTCGCAGATCCGGAGAAATAGCTGACAAGATAACTCCATCTTTAAGAATACCAACAGGATCAGCGACTCCAGGAGCATCAGGCACAAAGCTCCTAGAAAGAGCATCGGCCTTCACATTCTTTGAACCTGGTAAATACGAGACAACAAAATCAAAGCGGGAGAAAAACAATGACCAGCGGGCCTGTCTCGGATTAAGGCGTTTAGCAGACTCGAGATACATCAGATTTTTGTGATCAGTCAAGACCACCACACGATGCTTAGCACCCTCGAGCCAATGACGCCACTCCTCAAATGCCCATTTCATGGCCAACAACTCCCGATTGCCCACATCATAATTTCGCTCGGCAGGCGAAAACTTCCTAGAGAAAAAGGCACAAGGTTTCATAACAGAGCAACCAGGGCCTCTCTGCGACAAAACGGCCCCTGCCCCAATCTCCGAAGCATCCACCTCAACCTGAAAGGGAAGTGAGACGTCAGGCTGGCACAAAACAGGCGCCGAAGTAAACCGGCGTTTCAACTCCTGGAAAGCCTCCACGGCAGCAGGAGCCCAGTTAGCTACATCGGAGCCCTTCTTGGTCATATCCGTCAAAGGTTTCACAATGCTAGAAAAATTAGCGATAAAACGACGGTAGAAGTTAGCGAAGCCCAAGAACTTCTGAAGACTCTTAACTGACGAGGGCTGAGTCCAATCAAGAATAGCTCGGACCTTGACTGGGTCCATCTCCACAGCAGAAGGGGAAAAAATGAATCCCAAAAAGGGAACCTTCTGTACACCAAAGAGACACTTTGAGCCCTTGACAAACAAAGAATTTTCACGCAAAATTTTAAAGACCAACCTGACCTGCTCCACATGCGAATCCCAATTATCAGAAAAAACCAAAATATCATCCAGATAAACAATCAAAAATTTATCCAGATACTTCCGGAAAATGTCATGCATAAAGGACTGAAAAACTGAAGGCGCATTGGAGAGCCCAAAAGGCATCACCAAGTACTCAAAATGACCTTCGGGCGTATTGAATGCGGTTTTCCATTCATCACCTTGCTTAATGCGCACAAGGTTGTACGCACCACGAAGGTCTATCTTGGTGAACCACTTGGCACCCTTAATCCGGGCAAACAAGTCAGACAACAGCGGTAAAGGATACTGAAACTTGACAGTGATCTTATTTAAAAGCCGATAATCAATACAAGGTCTCAAAGATCCGTCCTTTTTTGCCACAAAAAAGAATCCCGCACCAAGAGGGGAAGAAGACGGACGAATATGTCCTTTCTCCAGAGACTCCTTGATATATGAACGCATAGCGGTATGTTCAGGTACCGACAGATTAAACAGTCTTCCCTTAGGAAATTTACTGCCTGGGATCAAATCTATAGCACAGTCACAGTCCCTATGAGGAGGCAGTGCACTGGACTCAGACTCACTGAAGACATCCTGATAATCAGACAAATACTCCGGAACTTCCGAAGGCGTAGAGGAAGCAATAGACACAGGCAGGGAATCCCCATGAATACCACGACAGCCCCAACTTGAGACTGACATAGCCTTCCAGTCCAGGACTGGATTATGGGTCTGTAACCATGGCAGCCCTAAAACAACCAAATCATGCATTTTATGTAAAACCAGGAAACGTATCACCTCGCGGTGTTCAGGAGTCATGCACATGGTAACCTGTGTCCAATACTGCGGTTTATTTGCTGCCAATGGTGTAGCATCAATACCCCTAAGAGGAATAGGATTTTCTAATGGTTCAAGAGTAAAACCACAGCGCTTAGCAAATGAGAGATCCATGAGACTCAGGGCAGCACCTGAATCTACAAACGCCATGACAGGATAAGATGACAGTGAGCAAATCAAAGTTACAGACAGAATAAATTTAGGTTGCAAATTACCAACGGTGACAGGACTAACAACCTTAGCTATACGTTTAGAGCATGCTGAGATAACATGTGTAGAATCACCACAGTAGTAGCACAAGCCCAGGGCCGGCGTCAACACCCGGCCTAGCCGGGCAAGTGCCAGGGCCCTGACGAGACAGGGGGGCCCACTCACACAGTCATAGAGCCATCTGGCTGCTTTAACCCTTTCTACCCTTTCAATTTGCACTGGCACAAGCATCTTCTCACTGTCAGTGCAGGGCCAGGCACACATAGGGGTTAATTAAGGACACAGCCAGCGTGACATTGTGGGCGGAGAGTTCTCCTGCTCTGAAATGTGTGCACTCCTGAACTTATCAAGGAGACCGAGCTCCTACCAGCACCTGAGTGAGTGCAATGCTATATCGCTGTATGTTCTGACAGTCTGGGACTGGGTGACCTGGGGCGGCCATGGGCTGGGCGGCTGCAGCTGATATATATATACTACAGCAGCCTCCCAGCCCAGGCCCCCAGCACAGCCTGTATAGATACAGTGTATATAATATATATACAGGACAGGTGCTGGGGGCCTGGGCTGGGCGGCTGTTGAAGTATATACACTGCACAGTACCACTCCTCCTGTATATATACACTGCACAGTACTACTTCTCCTGTCCTGTATATATACACTGCATAGCACCACTCCTCCTGTATATATACACTGCACAGTACCACTCCTGTCCTGTATATATACACTGCATAGTACCACTCCTCCTGTATATATACACTGCACAGTACCACTCCTGTCCTGTATATATACACTGCACAGTACCACTCCTCCTGTCCTGTATATATACACTGCACAGTACCACTCCTCCTCTACTGTATATATATACACTGCACAGTACCACTCCTCCTGTATATATACACTGCACAGTACCACTCCTCCTGTATATATACACTGCACAGCACCTCTCCTCCTGTATATATACACTGCACAGTACCACTCCTCCTGTATATATACACTGCACAGTACCACTCCTCCTGTATATATACACTGCACAGTACCACTCCTGTCCTGTATATATACACTGCACAGCACCACTCCTCCTGTATATATACACTGCACATTACCATATCTCCTGTCCTGTATATATACACTGCATAGTACCACTCCTCCTGTATATATACACTGCACAGTACCACTCCTCCTGTCCTGTATATATACACTGCACAGTACCACTCCTCCTGTATATATACACTGCACAGTACCACTCCCCTGTATATATACACTGCACAGTACCACTCCTCCTGTATATATACACTGCACAGTACCACTCCTCCTGTATATATACACTGCACAGTACCACTCCTCCTGTCCTGTATATATACACTGCACAGTACCACTCCTCCTGTATATATACACTGCACAGTACCACTCCCCTGTATATATACACTGCACAGTACCACTCCTCCTGTATATATACACTGCACAGTACCACTCCTCCTGTATATATACACTGCACAGTACCACTCCTCCTGTCCTGTATATATACACTGCACAGTACCACTCCTCCTGTCCTGTATATATACACTGCATAGCACCACTCCTCCTGTATATATACACTGCACAGTACCACTCCTGTCCTGTATATATACACTGCACAGCACCACTCCTCCTGTATATATACACTGCACATTACCATATCTCCTGTCCTGTATATATACACTGCATAGTACCACTCCTCCTGTATATATACACTGCACAGTACCACTCCTCCTGTCCTGTATATATACACTGCACAGTACCACTCCTCCTGTATATATACACTGCACAGTACCACTCCCCTGTATATATACACTGCACAGTACCACTCCTCCTGTATATATACACTGCACAGTACCACTCCTCCTGTATATATACACTGCACAGTACCACTCCTCCTGTCCTGTATATATACACTGCACAGTACCACTCCTCCTGTATATATACACTGCACAGTACCACTCCCCTGTATATATACACTGCACAGTACCACTCCTCCTGTATATATACACTGCACAGTACCACTCCTCCTGTATATATACACTGCACAGTACCACTCCTCCTGTCCTGTATATATACACTGCACAGTACCACTCCTCCTGTATATATACACTGCACAGTACCACTCCTCCTGTATATATACACTGCACAGTACCACTCCCCTGTATATATACACTGCACAGTACCACTCCTCCTGTATATATACACTGCACAGTACCACTCCTCCTGTATATATACACTGCACAGTACCACTCCTCCTGTCCTGTATATATACACTGCACAGTACCACTCCTTCTGTCCTGTATATATACACTGCACAGTACCACTCCCCTGTATATATACACTGCACAGTACCACTCCTCCTGTATATATACACTGCACAGTACCTCTCCTCCTGTATATATACACTGCACAGTACCTCTCCTCCTGTATATATACACTGCACAGTACCACTCCTCCTGTATATATACACTGCACAGTACCACTCCTCCTGTATATATACACTGCACAGTACCACTCCTCCTGTATATATACACTGCACAGTACCTCTCCTCCTGTATATATACACTGCACAGTACCACTCCCCTGTATATATACACTGCACAGTACCACTCCTCCTGTATATATACACTGCACAGTACCTCTCCTCCTCTCCTGTATATATACACTGCACAGTACCTCTCCTCCTGTATATATACACTGCACAGTACCACTCCTCCTGTATATATACACTGCACAGTACCACTCCTCCTGTATATATACACTGCACAGTACCACTCCTCCTGTATATATACACTGCACAGTACCTCTCCTCCTGTATATATACACTGCACAGTACCACTCCTCCTGTATATATACTCTGCACAGTACCTCTCCTCCTGTATATATACACTGCACAGTACCACTCCTCCTGTATATATACACTGCACAGTACCACTCCTCCTGTATATATACACTGCACAGTACCTCTCCTCCTGTATATATACACTGCACAGTACCACTCCCCTGTATATATACACTGCACAGTACCACTCCTCCTGTATATATACACTGCACAGTACCACTCCTCCTGTCCTGTATATATACACTGCACAGTACCACCCCTCCTGTATATATACACTGCACAGTACCACTCCTCCTGTATATATACTCTGCACAGTACCTCTCCTCCTGTATATATACACTGCACAGTACCTCTCCTCCTGTATATATACACTGCACAGTACCACTCCTCCTGTATATATACACTGCACAGTACCTCTCCTCCTGTATATATACACTGCACAGTACCACTCCCCTGTATATATACACTGCATAGCACCACTCCTGTCCTGTATATATACACTGCACAGTACCACTCCTCCTGTCCTGTATATATACACTGCACAGTACCACTCCTCCTGTATATATACACTGCATAGCACCACTCCTGTCCTGTATATATACACTGCACAGTACCACTCCTCCTGTCCTGTATATATACACTGCACAGTACCACTCCTCCTGTCCTGTATATATATACACTGCACAGTACCACTCCTCCTGTCCTGTATATATACACTGCACAGTACCACTCCTCCTGTATATATACACTGTACAGTACCACTCCTCCTGTATATATACACTGCACAGTACCCCTCCTCCTATATATATACACTGCACAGTACCTCTCCTCCTGTATATATACACCGCACAGTACCACTCCTCCTGTCCTGTATATACACTGCACAGTACCACTCCTCCTGTCCTGTATATATACACTGCACAGTACCACTCCTCCTATATATATACACTGCACAGTACCACTCCTCCTGTATATATACACTGCACAGTACCACTCCCCTGTATATATACACTGCATAGCACCACTCCTGTCCTGTATATATACACTGCACAGTACCACTCCTCCTGTCCTGTATATATACACTGCACAGTACCACTCCTCCTATATATATACACTGCACAGTACCTCTCCTCCTGTATATATACACTGCACAGTACCACTCCTCCTGTATATATACACTGCATAGCACCACTCCTGTCCTGTATATATACACTGCACAGTACCACTCCTCCTGTCCTGTATATATACACTGCACAGTACCACTCCTCCTGTATATATACACTGCACAGTACCACTCCTCCTGTATATATACACTGCACAGTACCACTCCTCCTGTATATATACACTGCACAGTACCACTCCTCCTGTCCTATATATATACACTGCACAGTACCCCTCCTCCTATATATATACACTGCACAGTACCACTCCTCCTGTATATATACACTGCACAGTACCACTCCTCCTGTATATATACACTGCATAGCACCACTCCTGTCCTGTATATATACACTGCACAGTACCACTCCTCCTGTCCTGTATATATACACTGCACAGTACCCCTCCTCCTATATATATACACTGCACAGTACCACTCCTCCTGTATATATACGCAGCACAGCACCACTCCTCCTGTCCTGTATATATACACTGCATAGCACCACTCCTCCTGTATATATACACTGCATAGCACCACTCCTGTCCTGTATATATACACTGCACAGTACCACTCCTCCTGTCCTGTATATATGCACTGCACAGTACCACTCCTCCTATATATATACACTGCACAGTACCACTCCTCCTGTATATATACACTGCATAGCACCACTCCTCCTGTATATATACACTGCACAGTACCACTCCTCCTGTATATATACACTGCACAGTACCACTCCTCCTGTCCTGTATATATACACTGCACAGTACCACTCCTCCTGTCCTGTATATATACACTGCACAGTACCACTCCTCCTGTCCTGTATATATACACTGCATAGCACCACTCCTCCTGTCCTGTATATATACACTGCACAGTACCACTCCTCCTGTATATATACACTGCACAGTACCACTCCTCCTGTATATATACACTGCACAGTACCACCCCTCCTGTATATATACACTGCACAGTACCACTCCTCCTGTATATATACTCTGCACAGTACCTCTCCTCCTGTATATATACACTGCACAGTACCACTCCTCCTGTCCTGTATATATACACTGCACAGTACCGCTCCTCCTGTATATATACACTGCACAGTACCACTCCTCCTGTATATATACACTGCACAGGACCACTCCTCCTGTATATATACACTGCACAGTACCACTCCTCCTGTATATATACACTGCACAGTACCACTCCTCCTGTATATATACACTGCACAGTACCACTCCTCCTGTATATATACACCGCACAGTACCACTCCTCCTGTCCTGTATATATACACTGCACAGTACCACTCCTCCTGTCCTGTATATATACACTGCACAGTACCACTCCTCCTGTCCTGTATATATATACACTGCACAGCACCACTCCTCCTGTCCTGTATATATACACTGCACAGTACCACTCCTCCTGTATATATACACTGCACAGTACCACCCCTCCTGTATATATACACTGCACAGTACCACTCCTCCTGTATATATACTCTGCACAGTACCTCTCCTCCTGTATATATACACTGCACAGTACCACTCCTCCTGTCCTGTATATATACACTGCACAGTACCGCTCCTCCTGTATATATACACTGCACAGTACCACTCCTCCTGTATATATACACTGCACAGGACCACTCCTCCTGTATATATACACTGCACAGTACCACTCCTCCTGTATATATACACTGCACAGTACCACTCCTCCTGTATATATACACTGCACAGTACCACTCCTCCTGTATATATACACCGCACAGTACCACTCCTCCTGTCCTGTATATATACACTGCACAGTACCACTCCTCCTGTCCTGTATATATACACTGCACAGTACCACTCCTCCTGTCCTGTATATATATACACTGCACAGTACCACTCCTCCTGTCCTGTATATATACACTGCACAGTACCACTCCTCCTGTATATATACACTGTACAGTACCACTCCTCCTGTATATATACACTGCACAGTACCCCTCCTCCTATATATATACACTGCACAGTACCTCTCCTCCTGTATATATACACCGCACAGTACCACTCCTCCTGTCCTGTATATACACTGCACAGTACCACTCCTCCTGTCCTGTATATATACACTGCACAGTACCACTCCTCCTATATATATACACTGCACAGTACCACTCCTCCTGTATATATACACTGCACAGTACCACTCCCCTGTATATATACACTGCATAGCACCACTCCTGTCCTGTATATATACACTGCACAGTACCACTCCTCCTGTCCTGTATATATACACTGCACAGTACC